>NC_073628.1:57477155-57787413 GCF_029407905.1 Bubalus kerabau
AGCAGGGAAGAAAGTCACAGGCTGGAAAGGCTGGAGTCAAAGACACAAAGCTAACTCAGACCCCCAGCAGCTCTGAGAACTGCAGGAGAACATGGGAAGCTGGGCCGGAGCTGACTCTCAGGGTGAGGACCGAGTCAGCTCAGATGAGTGTAAACCCAGTCTGCACCTACGGCTCTCCCTGCCACCTGCAGGCATCCTCTAGGTGTCCAAGGAGGAGGCCCTCAGGGCAGCACCTGGGGATAGAAAGCTGGACAAAGTGTGATAAGGGAGGTGGATACCTGAAACCTGAGTGCTCCGCTCAGGAATACAGGCAGCCTTGGGGCAGGCCAGCCAGGGAGGAATGTTTCTGCTCCACCCTGCTTCCCCAAAGCCATCCTTGCCATTCACTTTGACCTTTGCAGACTCCTCTGTACACACGGAAAAGCCAGAGGAGGAGTGTTTACGGGACAGGGTGTCTCCTTTCCTCAGGATCTTCAGCACAAGAATAGTGAGGATAAAGAGCTGGGAGACTCACCTGTTTTAACACAGCTTAGAATGCCAGTGATGGAGAAGGAAATGGCAACCCACTCCAGTATTCTTGCCTGGAGAATCCCAGGGACCGAGGAACTTGGTGGTCTGCCGTGTATGGGGTTGCACAGAGTCGGGCACAACTGAAGCAACTTAGCAGCAGCAGCAGCAGAATTCCAGGGAAGGCTGGCACACCACCTCCTGCCACCCCCATCCCTCCAAGGGCTTACAGAAGAGGGGAGTGAGGTGCCCTGGGGCAGCCCAGGACTAAACCAGGAGGCTGGGCAGGGCCTCTGCAGGATGGAGGCTCCCCAGCCCAACCCCCTTCATTTCCTACACTGGGCCCAGTCCTGGTTTCCTTCCCAAATGCTTCGGGAACTTCAGCCTCGGCGGTGGGGCGGTTGCAGCAGACTGCAGTCTACTTAACCTTTTCTTACTTTTGGCCAGTAGTCAGTCCCTTATCTCACTGCAAAGGTGGCTGTACATACCTTTGGAGAGAGGGCAGATAAAAGGAGACAGAAACGGGCCTGGGGAAAAGACTGGGGCTTCTGCAGCAGTGGGGAAAATGAGGGCTTTGGACCAAGGAGACATCTGCACCGGCATGGCCCTCTGCTGAGCTGCTCTGAGACACGGGGGACACCCTACAGCCAGCTCCTCCCAAGGGCCGCTTAGAGGACTCCATCCCACTGCAGTTCAGCTTAGCTTGTGAGGGGGAAATGCAGGTGTGAATCATTAGAAACTGTCCCTCTCCTCCTGACCCCAAGATGCCAGTCACCTCTTTCACCCCCTTAGATACGGAATAAAAACCTCCCTGCGGTCCCTGATTTCTCTGCTCCTGCCATCCCTGCCGTGACTTGACTGCAGCCATCTGCAGGGCTTGCTCCAGACACGCTGCGGGAGAAGGCTGGGGGCGGGCACAAAGACAAACCAGCCACTGTCCTCCATACCAACTGGCCCTTAGCTCTGCAGTGAGCCAAGGTGCCACACCAAGGGCAAATGCTGGCCTGGCACCCTGGGCAGGCTCCAAAGATTACCTACCTGGGTTTCTCAATGTCTTAGGGTAAGGGGTAAGATGCCGGAAGTCATTTCCAGCTCTAGAATTCCCTTGAGTGTGTAAGAGAAGGGGAGGGAGTGGCCCTCTAAGAATCTTTGTTCTTGCTCATTTAGAATATAACTCCAGTTGTTCCCGATTCCAGTCTACCCTGTTTTTCAAGGAAAGACAAAGAGCAGACTCCTCCCAGAGTCTTTAACCAACTTTGGAACCATGGGTACGGTAAAGGCTATAGAGGCTTAAGGACATAGGTTCAGAGTCCGATGACCAAGGACAAGTTACTAATCCCTTTGAGCCATTGGTTGCCTAGCTACACAATGGGGACAGTTATGGTTTGAACCTCACAGGTCCACAGAAGAGTCCAACAGATGCTGCCCACTACCGTTCTTACTTTCTAGAAAATACAATAATCCCTCCCAGGTTACCATCAGACCCTGGTTCTACACCCCTTTGGAGGCATCAAACCAGAACTGGAAACCTCTGAGAATGAGAACCCAGGCCACAGGAAAGGGATGGAAGAGGTGGAGAAACTGCTACCCTGGTCTAATTTCTCCTCCTCTCTTTACCCCACTCACTGCTCTAGGAGGGGGAGCAGCTACCAGGGCGAGGAATCCAAAGCCTGCCCTCCCTGCTCCAGACTGGCATCCCAACCTCCATGAGGAATGATCCCCAAAGAGACAGGTTAAGGGAGACAGAAGGCATGATATAAACACCATCCTCAGGAGCAATCAAAGGAGCAGGGTCCCCCTAAGGTCTCAAGTCAAAGTGGTCCAGGTAGACACCATTGAAAGAACCTCCTAGAACCAACCACCCTGCTTTCTGGGACAGGGGCCTGGTAAGACTTGCCAGCAGGACTCTGTATTATCATATACATCGTTTGTAGGGCTGGCTCGGCAAAGGGGAGGGGATGCTGAAAACCACATCCTCCTGAGAGATTCCATGGCCAAGGACTCACTGGTTTGGGCAGCGGGCAGTGGGAGGCCCAAAGGGCAAAAGCCAGATCACCTCCAGCCTTCCTATTTCTCTGAGTACCTAGGACAGAGCCCAGAACTCAGTAGGAATCTGATACATGTTAATGATTAACTTAGATAAACCCAGCACTTTCAGACAGCTTTATGTGTCTTACTAAGCCTCAGAAACTTTAGCTGGAAATAAAGCTTTAAATCATCTTGGGGACCTGGAGGTCCTGGGTAAGTCCTAACCCACAATACTCTAACATAGCATATTCCTGGCTCTTAGCTTCCTGGTTCTGCCAATTCCTGTCCTTAATTCTACCTAGGAGCCTCACAAAGAGCTCTCTTTGCCCACCACAGGTTCATGAAAGACAGGTAAGGAGCAAGGAGAAGAGACAGTTCTGCCCAGGTTTGGTTATATTTTGTCCCCATATTTGTCACATAATCAGCACTTCTATGTCTTATCACGCCAACCCCCCAAATCATGTCTCAGCATGTACCCACCCCCATTCTCTAAGGAGAGCCTGCCAAGGTTACACGAAGACAAGCAACACAAAATGCCTTTAAGAACCTTCTCGCTTAATTTGAGACCCTCTTGGCAGCTGGACAAATTCCTGCCCAGCAGGGGGATGAAGAGAAGGCTTGAGACTGAGCTTTCTACTGTGAGTATCCTTGAAACCCGCAAAATAAAGGGGAAAGAAAGCCTAAAGAGAAGGCCCACGATCTAAATGTCTCCTAGTGAGCTGGGCTCAGCAGGAACGACCAGGAGGGATGGCAGGCAACAAGCTGCTCCATCTCTCCTCTTGCAAGCCTGAGCTTGGGAATCAACCCTACTTCTGTTTAAGCAATACAGCCCTGACCACCTGTCCCAGGGCTACCCGGCTTCCTCAAGGCTTCTGTAGAAAGGGACTAAAGGAAGAAGAAACCGAGGACATGATCCAAAGGGAAACAGTGTTCCAGGAAGCAGCAGCTGCTTCTGACAGGGAGGTGGAAGAAAAGCTCCAAGAGACAGTCTCCCAGGAGGAAAAGACGGCTCTAGGCTCAATGTCCAGGGCCGCCCTCCCAGCCCCTACCTGCACGATGTCCAGCACCATGCCGGCGGCCACCGTCCCGAAGCCGGCCAGGAGGAAGGGGAACAGCACCTGCAGCCCGATGGAGAAGGAGGTCTCCTTGAGCGGGGAGGGGGCGGCGGGGCCGTGGTCCGAGCTGACGTCGTCACTCTCGTTGCTCTGGCTGCCGTTCTCCAGCAGGGCATCCTCCTCCCGGAGGCCCTTGGCGTTGGCCCGAGACTCAGGCACCACCACCTCGACCTCCGCCCCATCGGGCCCCAGGAACTCCGAGGTCCCAGCCAAGGGCTCTCGGCCCGGGCCCTCCGAAGAGCAGGCTGAGGCGGTGGGACCAGTCCCGTTCAGCTGGTGGGCGTCCTTGGGCTCTGGCTTGGAGGACATGTCGCGGAGGGAGGAGGAGAAGGGGGGAACTCTCTTCTTTTTGTTTTTCCGCTCTCTCTCCCTTTCTGACTTGGGAAAGAACTTAGTCTTGGGGTGAATGCAGGCGTGGTGGCCGCGGGACCTCTTCCCGCGGCTCTCCGCTCTGATCGGGCGCTTCAGAAGCTGATCCACCGACAGGCAGCCCCATCAAGCACTGAAGCCACAAGCTGGAGGGGAGCAGGAAACTCCACACCAGATGCTGCAGCCGGCGCAAGGGGTGCAGGTGCCCGATCCAGCAGGCCAAGAAGCTTCTTGGGGGGAGCTCCTCTGGCCTCCTAACTTCTTTGGTTCTCAGCTCAGACTCCTCAGAGTCGGGGGCATCCAGAGCAGAAGAGCCCGGTCAAGTCTGGGGTGCCTCTGAGGTGGCCCTGCTTTGATGACAAGCAGCCCAAGTTCAGATCCTTCTGAAGGCAGACTTGGCCTGGGGTGGCCTCTGGCTGGGCTCCGTCAGCTGCCCACAGCTCCTCTGGCTCTGCTGGTCCCAGGGCAGCGTCAGCCCTCTTTCTCCTTTTTTCCAGAGACGTTCTTCCTTTCTGGGAAGACCCTGTATCTTCCCCAATCCCTGGTCCTCACAGTCACAAGAATCTGGATGGAACACCTTATGTGGGAAGAAGGAAGACAAGGGAATGTTACGATATGGCAGAAGACAGCTCCTACTCTGAGAATATTCCCACACGGCAGGCATAAGGAATTTGCTATTTTCCTTCCTTTTCCACTAACACCCTCCATTCCTGCCCTGCAACATCTGGATGCCCAGTAGGCACTAGTCCTGCCATCCTCCCAATAGGCAACACACTGCCCACCAGGGACCACCACCATGGTCAACAGCCATGAGATGGGCCAGCCAGGGACGGGGAAGATGCTGTGCAGGAGACCTTGGCATTGCCTTCTCAGCAATGGGGGATGGGAAGGGATGTCCTGGGGAAGATCCCTTCTTGAATGTCCATTAAGAACCCAAGGTTACTAAAATGCGGTCTCCCAGCGGGGTCTCTTCCAAATTCAGTCACAAGCTTCCTACAGCCACTTGGCTGTAGAAAGCAATAGTTTACAGTCACAAGGCAAATAAGCAGGGAGAATCTGACTACTGAATGAAGGTCCCTACACCCCTACAAACCCTAGTCCCTGAGGGAAAAAAACCAACAAACTGGTAGGACTCCCCGGGCAATGGGGCAGGCCTGCCAGACCAAGGCCAAGAGCCAGAGGCCTACCCACTCCTGCCCTTGAGAGTCAACAGTGTTACAAAAAGCTCAGACACTGACTTGGATCCCGGCCTCTGCTACTTCTCCCCCCCTGCTCTCGGCCTTGTGAGCTCTTCAGATAGGACTCGAGTATTATCTCACTTTGAAGGGAAAGACGGTAACACTGTGGTTATTATGCACAGATTTCAGTTCTCTAGGTTCGCCCTGTTCCCCAGGGTTACTGAGAGTTGGATATAATGGAATTCTTAAAAACAAAAACAAAAGAGCACCATCGGAAAAAATAAATAAAACAGAGCAAAATAAAAAACAAAAGCAGCATAAGCCAAAACGCACTTGCTCCCAAATGCATGTCTCTTTAGGGTAATGGCCCCACTTCTTCTTGCCTACAGGAATCCCCAGGCCTTGTTCCCACCCGATTCCATCCCACCAGAAGAGCTCTCACGAGTAAAAAATACGTTTAAAGAGAATTTCCCTAGGAAGGATGAATAGGTCCTTAAGTATTCCAAACACACACAATTAGTCAACTCCAGTTTGGGGAAGGGTGGATCAAACTCCAGTAACCGGCCCACAGGAATTGCTTTCTCTTTCTAGCCATTCACGTCACCAGGACTCCCTTTTCCAGTCTCCTTAAACACTGTCCTGTTAGTTCTTTCAAAAACCCTCACTAGAGATCCAGGAAGAAACCTCTGAGCAGGACAGAACCCGCGGCTCCTGTGCCAGAAAAGTTTCTGAGTCCGCTAAAACCTGACCGGCCCTCCTCCTCCCGTCTTCCTGGCAAGTTACCTAACCTGAAACGGGGCTCGTAGCGAGAGAAGCCAGCCCCTCATCCACTGCTGCCAGTAAAGAGACTTCAACCGGGCCTAGGCCCTGGGATGAAAGAGGCAAAAGTGACCCGGGATGCTCTGGGGAGGGGACTAAGCAGATGGCTTTCGTGTCCCCGAACCCAGGGATTGGGAGAAGTATCTGGGTGGCCCTCCGGCCTCTCCTCCAAACAGACTCAGCGAACGCGCGGGGTGCCAGGTCCCTCGGCCTCGCCACCCACCCCCTAGACCCAACCGCACTGACCTGCCCCTCACTCGGGAGGAAAGGGGGCGCCTGGCGACTGGCGGCGGGGGCCCGTGGTCTCGGGGGAGGCAAGGGTCCCCCTCTTCTCATCACTCCTCCTCCTCTGCAGTCCTCCTCGGCCCCCGGATGCCCCTCGCCACACACACACACACCCCAGCCTAGGCGAGCGTCCAGCCGCGGCACCCGACTTGCTACATTTCGCCTCAGCGCTGGGCGAGCGAGGCCGCCGCTCTGCTTCCACGAGGGGTAGGTGGCCCGGGCGGGCAGGACAGATCTCCGCGTCCCAGGCGGGGCGGGGGGCAGTCCGGACGGCGGGCCGTGGGGCCGAGCTCGCTCGCCCCCAATCCCTTCTTGCCCGCAGACTTGGGCCCGACTGGTTGGCTGCTAGCGGCAAACGTGATCTGGGGCAGAATGGGTGGCACCCCCATTCCATCAAAAATAGATTCCGGATGGACAGCGGCAGCCCCCAATCAGAGGCGGCGAGGGGGGCGGGCTCGGCTGCGGCCCGGCCTCGGGGGCGGGGCGCCGGGGAGGCGCAGTACGCGGGGTGACGCGCGCTGGAGGCCGCTCGCGGGTCCCTGCGCTCCCCGCGTGGTGCCGCCGCCCGGGGCCGCCACGCCGCGCCGGGATCGTCCCTCGCCCCTTAAAGGCGTGCGCCGGTGCGCGTCTACCCCTGCGTACGGAATTGTTTCCTTGTGCCTCCGGCCTTCGGCAAGACCGGGAAACCTCCCAGCGGAGCCGCCAGCTCTGACCACCGGGACTCAAACCACCCTGCCGCTGCTCTGCGCCCCGGGCTCGGTTCCCGGAGAGAACCGTCCCTACCTTGTTTGGGTACACAGCCTCTTGCCTGCTGGGGAGAAGTCACCTCTGCTCTTTCCGCCAGATGCCGCGTTCCTGCAAGCGCGTGGCTCAGCCTGAAGGAACCGGCCTTAATAAAGTCCCAGCCTTGGAAGGGCTGGAAATGGGCGGGCGGGAGGGAGGGAGGAAAAAGAGGTCAAAACCTCCGCTGTGGTCCTACACTCACCGCCCGAGGCGGGGCGGAGGGGAGCCTGGGTTCCTCTGACCCGCTGATTCTGGTGGCAGCACGGAAGGATGTATCCATCCCGGGCTAAACAAAATCCAACTTTCCCTGACGCACCTTCTGGGATCAAAGAGGGCTGTTCCCATTTCGCCTTTTGCCACTTCCTCCCTGGGGTATCTCCACCTCTCCAACGCAAACGGAGAACCAGTTCTTTTGGGGATGTTTTGGTGTACGGGGTGTGATCTCCCCCGTAAAGGAACCGCCACCCTTGGGTTTTCCCCTCTTGTCAGTGGAACCTGTGACCAGTGGTTCCTTCCTGTCATTTTCCTCCCGGAAAGTGGCTCAGGGGTGCATTCGAGCGTGACTACAGACCCCCGGATGAGTTTTGGAGTCGAGATGTGCCCGCGGAGAGAACACAGCGCTGGGTAGGAGCTTCTGGCTGCCTCTTCCTCTTTCTGAGATACCGCAACCTCCCCCCCACCCCCCAACACGCACGCACCCCAGCACACACACAGCAACAGGAGCAGGTAATTAATTCCTTTGCGCAAACCCGCACAGTCTAGTCCCTATTTCCCACTCTAGTCCTCAGGATTATTCCAGTTTAGCTGCTGGGACATTTGGCATCAGGGCCTGCAGTTTCTCATAGCACCTAGTAGAGGAAATGGCTGTGTCAAAATTGGGGTTCTAATTTGGCCAGGAACACTACATCTTTCTGCATGGATACAAAAGTAACTGCTAGACTAGGAAACATTGGGCTGCACCCAAAATGACCCGATTTTGAATAGGTGGTGTAGGGGTGGGGAGGGAATTAAGGCGGAGGTGTCTGGAGACTTTTCAGTTGAGGGCTGGAAATAATTCCTGCCCCTGCTCCATTCAACAGTCCTCTCTGTCCCCTTTTCATCTTGCCACAGCTGAGCCACCTGAATGTAAGATCTTGATCCACCTCCTATTCCCTTTCTACCTTCCTTTAAAAAAATTCTCCTGAAGCAGTTCCCTTCCCCTGTAAATTTTTTAAAATAGAATTTCCCACCAGATCTGTGGGAAGGTGCACAAATTCTAAATATGCAGGTCAACAAATTACGACACAGTGAACATACCTGTATGACAGCCTCCCAGATCAAGAATTCGACCATAACCAGCACCCCAAAAGCCCTCTTCATGTCTCCCCCCCAGTCACTACCCCACCCTCCTTCCTAAATTAACCTCTGTCTAATCCCATAGGTTAGTTTTACCTGCTTTTGAACTTTATATAAATGAAACCATTCAGTTGGTACTATTTTGTGTCTAGCTTTTCTCACTCAGTGTTATATTTGTGAAATTTAAGCCCAAGGTAGCTACGTAGCTCATTCATTTTCATGGCTGTATGGTACGCCATTGCAGCTGTTGATGAAAAAATAAAAATCAATAGATCTGAGAAAGAAATGAAAAATTTTATTCAAGCCAGCCTGAGGATTATAACTTGAGAGACAGTTTTTCAGAAAGCTCTGAGGACTGTTCTGCCTGCTGGAGGGCAAAACATAGTTATATGTGTTTTTGAGATGAAGGTTTATACACTGAATGATGTATTGACAGTTTATGCTATCCAGATGTGCAGAACAAAGCAAGTAGTGGGGCACCATGACCCCTTACAAGATTGAGAAGGGATGTTATCTCCTAAGGAGTTCTGGTTAACACGTATGCACAATACATACTAAAGGGGAAGGAGGAGGCCCAAATGGGCATACAAAACTTTGATGTTTCAATTTTTCTTGTCTTGTAATAAAATGAGTTTTATTTCATCACCATTAAATGCATATACCACAGTTTATTTTTCTATTATTCTGTTGGTGGACATCTAGGTTGTTCCTAGTTTGGCGTTATTATGAATAAAGTTGCTGTAACAATTTTGTTTCTGTCCATTGGCACACTTGTTTCTATTTCTGTTGGATACATGCTTACAAACAGACTTACTGGGTCATCAGTTCAGTTCAGTCGCTCAGTCATGTCTCTTTGTGACCCCATGGACTGCAGCACGCCAGGCCTCCCTGGGCATCACCAACTCCCAGAGTTTACTCAAACTCAGGCAATGGCACCCCACTCCAGTACTCTTGCCTGGAAAATCCCACGGACAGAGGAGCCTGGTGGGCTGTAGTCCATGGGGTCGTTAAGAGTCTGACACGACTGAGCGACTTCACTTTCACTTTTCACTTTCATGCATTGGAGAAGGAAATGGCAACCCACTCCAGTGTTCTTGCCTGGAGAATCTCAGGGACGGGGGAGCCTGGTGGGCTGCCGTCTATGAGGTTGCACAGAGTCGGACTGAAGTGACTTAGCAGTAGCATGTCCATTGAGTCAGTGATGCCATCCAACCATCTCATACTCTGTTATCCCCTTCTCCTCCTGCCTTCAATCTTTCCCAGCATCAGGGTCTTTTCAAATGAGTCCCCTCTTTGCATCAAGTGGCCAAAGTATTGGAGTTTCAGCTTCAGCTTCAGTCCTTCAATGAACACTCAGGACTGATTTCCTTTAGGATGGACTGGTTGGATCTCCTTGCAGTCCAAGGGACTCACGAGAGTCTTCTCCAACACCACAGTTCAAAAGCATCAGTTCTACTGGGTCATAGAATATGTTTAAATGTTTAGCATCAGTGCATGTGTGCATGCGAAGAAGTGTGTGTGTGCGTCCAAAGTTGCTTCAGTCATGTCCGACTCTTTGCAACTCTATGGACTGTAGCCCACTAGGCTCCTGTGTCCATGGAATTCTCCAGGCAAGAATACTGGAGTGGGTTGCCATGCCCTCCTGCAGGAGATCTTCCCGATCCAGGGATTGAGCCCAGGTCTCTTTTTGTCTCCTGCATTGACAGGTGGCTTCTTTACCATCATTGCCACCTGGGAAGCCCTTTAGGGTCAGTAAATGCTACTAAATAATTTTCCAAAGTGCTCATGGTAGTTGACACTCCTGCAGGCAGTGTCTTAGCATTCCAATCGCTCCACATCCCCATCACACTGTCGTCATTCTATAATGATTTAAAAATGTTAGCCGGTCTGCTGGGTGTGCAATGGTACCTCATAGTGGTTCAGTTTTGCATTTCCTTAGTACTGACTGAGGTTAAGCACATTTCCATATGTTTATTTGCTATTTGGATGTCTGTTCAAGTGCTATATTTCTTTTGTCCATTTTCTTAAAAAAATTTATTTAATTGGAGGCTAATTACTTTACAGTATTGTGGTTTTTGCCATACATTGACATGAATCAGCCATGGCTGTACATGTGTTCCCCACCATTTTCTATTAGGCTTTCTGTGTTACCGTTTTACAGGAGTTCTTTATGTATTTTAGATATGAGTTCTTTGTTGGTTATGGGTATTGCAAATATCTCCATGAGTATATAAATACCAAAGACCTCGGTTTTGCAGGTCTTCTGAAGCCTCAGGGCCACTGGGTCACTAATGTATTCCCAGCTCTTAGCGCTTAGGTGGTGCTAGCGGTAAAGAAACTGCCTGCCAATGCAGAAGATGTAACAGACATGGGTTCTTCTTCTGGATGGGGAAAATCCCCTGGAGGAGGGCATGGAAACCCACTCCAGTATTCTTGTCTGGAGAATCCCATGGACAGAGGAGCCTGGCGGGCTACCATCCATAAGGTTGCAAAGGATCAAACACGACTGAAATGCCTTAGCACACAGCACACACAGCACTTAGTAGGTACTAAATAAGTGTGTTGAATGAATGACAGATAAAATGGATGAGACTCATCCAGGTAGTCTGTTCTGTGCTGTGCTGCTTCCCAGAACCTCACACTGAGAGGGGCTAGAGGGGACAGATTTTCTTCCAGCCCAGCCAGCTGTGTGACCCTGGGAAGGGGAAGATGCCTAGCCCTTCCCTGCTGAAAAAGCAGAAATAGATGCAGTCTGTGAAGAGAGAAGCACAGATATAGGGAACAGAGGTCACAAGTGAGAATACAGGAACTAGCAGCAGGTAGCAAGCCCGCCAGATGCCCCAGAAGGAGAGATTGGGAAGTGGAGGAGGTGATGGTATCAAGGAGACGGTGAGGGTCTCTGAGCATCACAGTGGGTCTCCGTATGACAAGAACCTCCAAGCTCATGTAGGCGCTGCTCCTACTTACTCTCTCTCCCTCCTTTTTTTTGGTGGGTCTGCTTGGCTTCCGGGTTTTTAGTTCCCTGACCAGGATTGAACCCAGGCATCCCCCAGCAGTGAGAACACCGAGTCCTAAGCATGGGACTGCCAGGGAATGCCCTCCTGCTTACTCTTAAAGCATGTTAGGTGAGGCAGCTCTTTGATGGTTTTCCTTTCCAAAGGAGAGAACTTAAGGGGTTCTCATTCTTATCTCCCCATTAAGGAACTCTTTTTTTTTTGGTCAGGTCTGAAACTTCCTCATGGCCTGCAATGTCCATCGTGAAGATGGAAGACGGTTGCGTCAGTGCCGGCCCCCTCCTCTCCAGGGCGTCGTTCCCTAGGCCTGCATGTTCTCTCGCCTTCTTATGTCACATTCTCTCCCCTGTCCTCTCTTTCTCCTCCTTCAGCTACAGCTGATACCAGGTCAGGCCAGAAGTCTGACCAACTTCCATGAGTTCAGAAGAGAAATTGCCCCCCTCGCAGCACCACAACAAACTCACAGCATCCGCTTCCCAGGTCTTCCCAGAAGACAATGAGGCTGCAGTTGCTCCAGAATTTTCTATATAGGATAAACTTGGGGGCTTAGCACTTTAGTTGACAAGGGGTCCGTGGAATGTCATAGAATGGCACTCTTATAGCAAGCACAGCGTTTCACTTAGACTATGAGACGGTTGACAGGAGAGGCGGATTTAGAGGAGGGAGGAGGTGTGGATAACTGCTGGGGCCGGTGGAGTAGCCTGTGAGGGACGTACCTCTGTGGGCAGCCAGCACTTTTCTCCAGCACTTTTCTAATACATGGTTCTTTTAGCTTCTGTACTGGGGTCCCCCAGGTCGTGTGGCCTTTCTTTCAGGAACAGCTGCTGTCTACCAGTGGCTTCTCCATAGACTACCCGCATGCTCATTCTGAAACATCGTAAAATTCCAGAGCCCTGTAAACCCTGAATCCCATAAGCAGCATGGCAGAGTCACAAGACTCACCTGACATGGCTGGAAAGTTTTCCGTCTTTCGTTTCTGCTGAGGAAGGGATGACGTGTCCCACTTTTCCCCTTCCTATAACCCCTCCCCAGCTATGTCCCTCCCAGAGGTCAACATCTTTCTTGCTGACCCGAAATAAGGTGATATCCTCTTCCGGCTTCCTTCAGTTCTAGGAGGATGTGGTGATGGGGGTGGATGGGGAAGTGTGGCCATCTGTGCTCAAAGCTGGGTGCTCTCATCATCCCCTTTTCTTCTCGCTGAACTCTATTCCCAAAGCTCCCTGGATACTCTCCCTGGATTCCTTCAGCCTGGATGGTTCCAGGTATTTTGGAGCTGTAGTTCTGAAATTCCTGGGTATAACTGGGAAAACTTAGCAGCAAGCAAATAGTCTGGTGAGCTATAACTGGGGAGGTGAAGTCATCTTTGAGAGACAGAGTTGTAGAGTGGAATGCGTCACAGCTTTGTAATCACATGGGTTTGAATCCATGCTTAGTCACACATTAGGTACGTGACCTTGAACAAACTCCTTTATGTCTCTGAGCCATATCTAAAAAAATGGAGACAGTGCTCACTTCCTTGGAGATGCTGTGGAGATTAGAGACACCATCGCGTTTGGAGCATTTCCCGCACACAGTAGGAACAGGATGACTTCACCGAAGAGGAAGAGCCATAGAGAAGGGCTGAGGCACCTGTCAGGGCAGTGCCGGCTCTCTGGGACTCACACTGAGGTCTGTCCTTCACATTGAGGGCCCTCCTAACTGCAGAGGGTTTAAGAGGGCCGGTCTGTCACATGGGTGTGGCTGCGGACACAGTCTTGAGGAGGCAGCACCCCTGCAGTAAGTTTTCACCAAAAGTGAGCAAGCTTCACCTTTCCAGAGCCAGAATGCTAGATGATCATATTTTGAAAACCAGATTATCTAGTTTCAGAATGCCCCCTGTGTTTACTGCCCTTTGATTATCCACTAGCTCAAGGTTTCCTAAACAGGCCTGGTCATAGGAATCACCTGTGGGCACTTCTCTTAAAATATAGATTTCCAGACCTCTCTCCTGGAAATTCTGTTTCCACAGATCTGGTGCCAGGCCAGGAAATCCACCTTTAATTAGTGTCCCAGGTGACTCCCACTATCTGACCAGTTTGGGGAAGAGTGCCCCAACCCAGTTCTCAATCATGGCTCCTAATAAGAACCTCTTGGGGGAGCTTTAACAACAATTTGGCTCCCCAAGAGGAGGAGCCTCCCCATAGGAGAAAACAATGAACACTTGGAAGGCTCTGGGGGTGTTTAAAGACACAGAGATGCTTCAGTTGAATCTTCCTGTGTGGATTTATATATTGACTCATTTAATCCTCATAATTACTCTATGAAGTAGGCTGTTGCAATATGATAGCTCAAAACCAAGTCATTGGATTGGAGAAAAGTAGGTGCATTCTGGGGCTTCCTTGGTGGCTCAGATGGTAAAGAATCTGTTGGTAATGCAGGAGACCTGCGTTCGATTCTAGGTCAGGAAGATCCCCTAAAGAAGGGAATGGCAACCCTCTCCAGTATTCTTGGGCTTCTCTGGTGGCTCAGTGGTAAAGCATCCTCCTACAATGCAGGAGCTGCAGCAGACGCAGGCTCAATCCATGGGTTGTGAAGATCCTTTGAGACGGATTTGCCACCCCACTCCAGTATTCTGGGCTGGAAAATCCTATGGACAGAAGAGCCTGGTGAGCTACAGTCTATGGGGTCACAAAAGAGTCAGACATGATTTAGCAACTAAACAAGAAAGTGCATTCAAAAGTTACTTAGGGGGTTCCCTGGTGGCTCAGTGGTAAAGAATCCATCTGCCAATGCAGGAGACAGGGGTTCCATCCCTGATCAGAGAGGATCCCAATTATTGCAGGGAAATGAAGCCCGTGTGCCACAACTATTGAGCCCGTGCCTGGGAACCAGAGCTAATGAGCCTACCTGCTGCAATTACTGAAGCCTGAGGTCTACAACGAGAGAAGCCGCTGGAATGAGAAGCCCTAAGTAGAGAAAAGCCTGTGCAGCAATGAAGACCCAGCACAGCCAAAAATAAATAAATAATAAAGATTTTTCAAAAACTAGTCACTCCAGACAGTCATGTGTGCATCATAAGTCCCTTCAGTCATGTCTGACTCTTCCTGACCCTATGGACTGTAGCCTTCCAGGTTCCTCTGTACTTGGGGATTCTCCAGGCAAGAATATGGAGTGGGTTGCTGTGCCCTCCTCCAGGGGATATTCCTGACCCAGGAATCTGAACCTGTGTCTTAGGTCTCCTGCATTGCCAGGCAGTCCTTTACCACGAGTGCTACCTGGTAAGCACAGGACAGTCATGTTGTTGTTTAGTTGTTAAGTTGTGTCCGACTCTGCAGCCCCATGGACTGCAGTATGCCAGGCTTCCCTGTCCTTCACTATCTCCCTGACTTTGCTCAAACTTATGTTCATTGAGTCAGTGATGCCTGCCATCCAACCATCTCATGCTCTGTTGCCCCCTTCTCTTCTTGCCCTCAATCTTTCCCAACATCAGGGTCTTTTCCAATGAGTTGGCTCTTCGCATCAGGTGGCCAAAGTATTGGAGTTTCAGCTTCAGCCTCAGTCCTTCCAATAAATATGCAGGGTTGATTTCCTTTAGGATGGACTAATTTGATCTTTCAGTCCAAGGGACTCCCAAGAGCATCACAGTTCAAAAGCATCAATTCTTCGGCACTCAGACTTTATAGTCCAACTCTCACATCTGTACTTGACTACTGGTAAAATCATAGCCTTGACTATATGGGCCTTTGTTGGCAAAATAATGTTTCTGCTTTTTAATATGCTGTCTAGGTTGGTCATAGCTTTTCTTCCAAGGAGCAAGTATCTTTTAATTTCATGGTTGCAGTCATCATCTGCAATGATATTGGAACCCCCAAAAATAAAGTCTGTCACTGTTTCCACTGTTTCCCCATCTATTTGCTGTGAAGTGATGGGACTGGATGCCATGATCTCGGTTTTCTGAATGTTGAGCTTTAAGCCAACTTGCATGTGTGCGTGCTAAGGCACTTAAGTCATGTCTGACTCTTTGCTACTCTATGGACTGGCTGTTTATCCATGGAAACCTCCAGGCAAGAATACTGGAGAGGGTTGCCATGCCCTCCTCCGGGGATCTTCCCAACCTGGGAATTGAACTTGCATCTGCCTGTGTCTCCTGCACTGCACGCAGATTCTTTACCCACTGAGCCATCTGGAAAGCCCTTAAGCTAGCTTAAGTCAAAGTGAAGTCGCTCAGTTGTGTCCGACTCTTTGTGACCCGTGGACTGTAGCCCACAAAACTCCTCCATCCATGGGATTCTCCAGGCAAGAATACTGGAGTGGGTTGCCAGTTCCTTCTCCAGGGGATCTTCCCGACCCAGGGATCGAACCTAGGTCTCCCACATTGCAGGCAGACGCTTTAACCTCTGCACCACCAGGGAAGCCCTTTAAATACAAGAATACAGTCTCTCAGAAAACCTCCTATAGAGACACAGAACTTCAGATCCAAGTACTAACATCAAATATTTCAAGGGAGGAAAGGAAGCCAGGTTGAAAGAAGAAGGGGGAGGAGGCGGGAGAGGTAGGGCGAAAGGGGTAGCCTTACAGACATCTCCTGCCACCTACAGATACCCAGGCATTGTGGGACTTTTCCCTGGGCCTCCAGAGAAGGGAAGACTGGAACTCAGCCCTACCAGAAATCAGACCAGACCAGAACCAGAATTCGAGTTCTCTGCCAAGAGGAGGTGATCAGTCTCCAATCCTCAGCTCAGGCTGAGGGCCCTTTGACCAGATTCCTGCATCCAGGACCGGGGGACTAGAAAAACAGGGAAGGATAGGAAGGGTTAAGGAGAGGAAAGAGAGAGGGAAGGGGAGAGAGGTCAATAGTCTCTTGTTCCTTACCGGTCGGGGCACTCTGGCCAGTGGTCTGTGTCAGGAGGACACCAGGGACAAAAGGGTCCCAGTTGCAGCTGCTGGGTCTGGTCCATTGGTAGGCAAGCTGGCCCCTGAGTACCCGGAGTGGTCAGGATGTCAGTCTCAGTGAAGAAGAGCTTAAGGGAAATGCAAATCAAAACTACAATACGATACCACTTCACACTCACTAGATTGGTAATACAAAAAATAAGGGCAAAACCCAGAAAATATAGCAAGTGTTGGTGAGGATGTGAAGAAATTGGAACTATTGTACATTTGTTGGTGGAAGGTAAAGTGGGGCAGCTTCTGTGGAAATAGTTCAGTGTTTCCTCATAAAGTTTAACACAAGATTATATTATCCAGCAATTCTACTCCCAAGCATATGCCCCTAAAGAATAGAAAACAGGAGAAAAGCATTCTAGTTAGAGGCAACGGAGTGAAATGACAGACAGGCAAGGGAGAATGTGTCATTTTCAGGAACAGAGAGTTCTCTACGTGGCTGCGTGCATTTGGAGACGTGGAGGGTAAAAGATGAAATGTCTTTGATGGTTGTTACACAGCTTAAGACTTACTTTACCTGGATGTATTGTTTTACCTGTTGATTTCATTTTCCCATGTAGGTCCTTGAACACAGAGATTTTATATTTTGAAATTTATATTAATTTTTAATGCCTTATATTTTAAAATTTCTGTAATGTTTGCTGAGTCTACTTTTATAATGGCTATCTATATATATATATGGGTTTTGGGGGTTTTTTTGGTCACATTGTGTGGCTTGTGGGATCTGAGTTCCATGACCATGGATCCAGCTGTCACCCTGTGCATTGCAAGGCAGATTCTTAACCACTGGGCCACCAGGGAAGAGTCCCTAAAGATTATCCTTTAAGAGCAGTTTCCTTAAAGAGCAGTTTTAAAATTTACAGTGAAGTTGAGAGGACAGTACAGAGATTTTCCTTATGCCCCCTGTCCCCATATGTTCATTGCCTGCCCCATTATCAACACTACTCAACAGAGTGGTACATTTTTCACCAGTGTGAACCAACATGGACATCATGATCACCCAAAGTTTACCTCAGGGTTCACTTTTGGTGTTGCACATCCTATAGGTTTGGACAAGTATACAATGATATATTCCTCTCGTTATAATATCATATAGAGTATTTTCACTGCCCTGAAAATCCTCTGTGCTCTGCCTATTCATTTACTTTTAATATTAAATAATATTCCATTGGTTGGATGTACCATAGTTATGTATCCATTCACCTACTGAAAAATATCTTGGCTACTTCCAAATTTTTGGCAATTATAAATAAAGCTGTTATGAACATATGCATACAGGTTTTGGTGTGGATATGTTTCCAACTCCTTTGGGTAAATACCAAGGAACCCAATTGTTGGCTTATATTCACTTTCTGCCATAAGGGTGGTATCATCTGCATATCTGAGGTTATTGATATTTCTCCAGGCAATCTTAATTCCAGCTTGTGCTTCTTCCAGCCCAGCGCTTCTCATGATGTACTCTGCATATAAGTTAAATAAGCAGGGTAACAATATACAGCCTTGAAGTAGCCGCCGCCCCTGACCTTGGACACGGGGTAGCTCCTCTCGGCCGCCGCCCCTGACCTCAGACGTGGGGGTAGCTGCTCCCAGCCGCTGCCCCTGACCTTGGACGTGGGGTAGCTCCTCTTGGCCGCTGCCCCTTGGGCATGGGGTCCTCCCGGCTTCTGCCCCTGACCTCGGACGTGAGGTAGCTCTTGTCTCCCGCCCGCGCTTGTGCGCCGTCGCAGCGACTGAACTGAACTGATGCTTAGTTTTGGAGAAGGGCATGGCAGCCCACTCCAGTACTTTTGCCTGGGGAATTGCATGGACAGAGGAGCCTGGCAGGCTGTAATACCTGGGGTTGTGGAGAGTCGGATGTGACTGAAGTGACTTAGCAAGCACACACTTAGTTTTGTAAGAAACTGCTGAACTGTCTTCCAAAGTGACTGTGCTATTTTGTATTTCTACCAGCGGTAAAGAGTTCCTGTTGTTCCACATCCTCAACACCATCTGATGTTTTCAGTGTTCTGGATTTGGGCCTACAATTTTAATAGATGTGTGGCGGTTCCTCATTGTTTTAGTGTGTATTTCCCTGATAACATGTGATGTGGAGCACCTTTTCACATGCTTATTTTCCCTCTGTGTATCTTTGGTGAAGTGTCTGTTAAAGTTTTTGGCTCATTGTTTAACTGGATTGTTTCCTTATTGTTCAGTTTTAAGAGTTCTTGCACATTTTGGATAACAGTCCTTTATCAGATATGTCTTTTAACATGCTGATTTAAACTTACAAATTTGGTTCTTCTTTATTACAATTTTTTGATTAGACCCTTAGCTATTAAGTATCATTTACTCTTTTTTTTAATTTTTAATTTTTTTAAATTATGAAAGTATGATAACACAGTTACAGGAGACTTAGAAAATACAGAACAAGGTTACATGTAGTTCCACTGTATATTACAGTTACTTTTTTAAGGAGATAAATTAAGATTTTTAGTTGGAGTTTCAATATCAAACTCTCAAAAATTAATAGAATAAATATACAGAGAAGTAGAAGGATACAGTAGACCTGAAAAGCTCTGGGAACCAATTCAAGTCTCATTTACTCTTAAAGCGTTAATTTATGGTGCTATGTTGATGACTCCCAAGTATCTTTGTCTTAGACTTCTTCTGAGCGCCTCACTTGTGTGTCTTGACTCTTCTCACTTGTCATATCCAAAATGGAGCTCGTCATCTCCTAGATGTCTACTCCTTCAGTCTACCCCTTCTCAGTAAATGTAGTCATTTTTCCCATTTGCTCAAGTCAGCTGGCTGGGAGTCCTTCTTGACTCCTTCCTTTACTTCTCCATCTCCCTTTGCTGTTGTTGTTTAGTTGCTAAGTTGTGTCCGAATCTTTTGCACCTCCTTGGACTATAGCCCACCAGGCTCCTCTCTTGATGGGATTTTCCAGGCAAGAGCACTGGAGTAGGTTGCATCTCCTTCTCCAGGGGACCTTCCTGACCCAGAGATTGAACCCACATCTCTTGCATTGTCAGGCAGATTCTCTACCACTGAACCATCAGGGAAGCCCTCTTCATCTCCCTACCCTCCATCAATCATCAACTGCCGTCTACTGACTCCACCTCCTACAGACTTTTTTGATTTTTAAAAATTCAGATAAAATTCATACAATGTAAAATTAATTATTTAAAAGCATACACTTAATTTGATAATGGATAAACATCAAGGTCCTACAGCATAGCACAGAGAACTATATTCAGTATCCTATGATTTAAAAAAGGATTGCATAAAAATAATGTGTGTATATATATACATGTATAGCTGAAACATTTTGCTTTAGAGCATAAATTAATGCAATGTTGTAAATCAACTATACTTCAGTAAATAGAATCAAAGCATACAATTCACTGACATAGAAAACAAACTTACACTTACCAAAGGGGAAGGTGGAGGGGATACATTAGGACTTTGGGTTTAAAAGGTATACACTGTGCGCATGTGTGCGTGTGAAGTCACTTCAGCAAGAATACTGGAATGGGTTGCCATGCCCTCCTCCAGGGCATCTTCCCAAGCCAGGGATCAAACCTGCATCTCTTATGTCTCCTGCATCGGCACGTGGGTTCTTTACCACTAGTGCCACCTGGGAAGCCCCAAAAGAGAAACACTGCTGTATATAAAATAGATAAACAAGGACCTACTTTATAGCACAGGGTACTATATTCAATATCTAGTAATAACATATAATGGAAAGGAATATGAAAAAGATTCACTTGTGTGTGTGTATATATATATATATGTAAAATTGAGTCACTTTGTTGTATATGTGAAACATTGAAAATCAAATATACTTCAGTTAAGAAAAAACATATAATCTGTTAGCTCTTAGTATATTTACAATGTTGTGCAACTATCACTTCTGTTTATTCTTTATAAGACATTTTCATCACCCCAAAAGGAAATTTCTTAACCATTACTCCTCACTCTCTCCTTCCCCTAGCTCCTGGCAATCACTAACCTGCTTCCTGACTCTATGGATTTTCCTATTCTGCTGCTGCTGCTGCTGCTGCTAAGTCACTTCAGTTGTGTCTGACTCTGTGCGACCCCATAGACGGCAGCCCATCAGGCTCCCCCGTCCCTAGGATTCTCCAGGCAAGAACACTGGAGTGGGTTGCCATTTCCTTCTCCAATGCATGAAAGTGAAAAGTGAAAGTGAAGTTGCTCAGTCATGTCTGATTCTTAGCGACCCCATGGACTGCAGCCCACCAGGCTCCTCTGTCTGTGGGATTTTCCAGGCAAGAGTACTGGAGTGGGGTGCCATTGCCTTCTCCTTTCCTATTCTAGACGTTTCATAAAAATGGAGCCATGTAATATGTGACCTTGCGTGTCTGGCTTCTTTCTCTCTCCACGTGATTAATTCGAGGTTCATCCATGTGGCAGCATGTGTCATTCCTTTCTATGGGTGACTAGTAGGCCATGGTACAGACACAATGTATTTTCTTTATCCCTTCACCTATTGGTGTCCAGTTGGGTTGTTTCCATCTCTTGGCTATTGTGAACAGTGCTGCCAGGAGTCCGAACTTTTGTTTGACTATGTGTTTTCAATTCTTTTGAAAGAATGCTTGGGAGTGGAATTGCTGGGGGCTTCCCAGGTGGTGCTGGTGGTAAAGAACCTGCAAAGAGTTGGACACAATTGAAACAACTTAGCACAGTGTGTGTGACTAACCAGAATATATTTTTAATACACCTACCTTTCTCTTATCCACTGACTGGATCTTTCACCTGTTACATTGTAACAGCCTACTTCACCGGGTAATTGTTGGTATTAAATGATTATAATTATATAATTGAATGACTATATACACACAAATCTATGTCTATATATCTATTTCTATCTACTGTTGTTGTTTAGTTGCCCAGTCGTGTCCGACCCTTTGCAACCCCATGTACTGCAGTGAGCCAGGCCTCCCGTCCCTTACCATCTCCAAGAGTTTGCCCAAATTCATGTTCATGGTGATGCCATCCAGCCATCTCATCCTCTGACGCCCTCTTCTCCTCTGCCCTCGAGTTTTCCCAGCATCTGGGACTTTTTAAATGAGTTGTCTATTCACCTCAGATGACCATAATACTGGAGCTTCAGCTTGAGCATCAGTCCTTCCAGTGAATATTCAGGGTTGATCTCCCTCAAGATTGGTTTGATCTCCTTGCTGTCCAAGGGACTTTCAGGAGTCTTCTCCAGCATCACAGTTCGAAGGCATTAATTCTTTGACATTCTGCCTTCTTTACAGTCAAGCTCTCACAATCCTACATGACCACCGGGAAGACCATAGCCTATGTGAGCTACATGGACCTTTGTCGGCAGAGTAATGTCTCTGCTTTTCAACACACTGTCTAGGTTTGTCATTGCTTTCCTGCCAAGAAGCAATTGTCTTCTGATTTCTTGGCCGCAGTCACCATCCGCAGTGCTTTTGGAGCCCAAGAAGAGGAAATCTGCCACTACTTCCACCTTTCCGCCTTCTATTTGCCATGCAGTAATGGGGTCAGATGCTATGATCTTAGTTTTATTTTAATATTTAGTCTTAAGCTGGCTCTTTCACTGTCTACATTCACCCTCATCAAGAGGCTCTTTAGTGCCTCTTGGCTTTCTGCCATTACAGTGGTATCATCTACATATCTGAGGTTGTCGCTGTTTCTCCCACCTATCTTGATCCCAGCTCGTAACTCATCCAGACTGGCATTTCTCATGATGTGCTCAGCGTATAGGTTAAACAAACAGGGTGACAGCAGACAGCCCTGTCATACTCCTTTCTCAATCTTGAACCAATCAGTTGTTCCATACAGGGTTCTAAGTGTTGTTTCTTGACCCTCATACAGGTTTCTCAGGAGACAGGTGATGGTCTGATATTCCCACCTCTCTAAGAGCTTTCTGCAATTTGTCATGATCCATACAGCCAAAGGCTTTAGCGTAGTTGATGGAACAGAGATAGATGTTTTTCTGAAATTCCCTTACTTTCTCTATAATCCAGTGAATGTTGGCAGTTTGATCTCTAGTCCCTCTTCCTTTTCTAAACCCAGCTTGGACATCTGGAAATTCTTGGTTTGCATAATGCTGAAGCCTAGCATGCAAGATTTTAAGTATGACCTTACTAGCATGCGAGATGAGTGCTATTGTCTGATGGTTAGCACATTTTTGGTGCTATCTATCTATAGCTATCCCTATTTCTATACCTATCCCTTTACCTATATTTATATCTAGGTATAATTATTTAGTACAGTGCCTGGAATATAGTAATCACTGTATGCATGTTAGAAAGAAGGAATAAAGTGAAGATGAGAAGAATGGAAAGGTGGAAGTGAGGGAAAGTGTCCCCTCACCTGTTCTCCCCTCTCCCACTCTCATCACATCAGGCTCCAGAGTTCCTGTCCTGACTCACAAGGCCCATCAAGCCTCCTTCCGGTTTCCTGAAGGCATCAGGCTCTGTTTGCACACTCTCTTCTGTTTGGCACATCCTTTTTACCCTCCCTCCCCTATTCTCCCCACTTCTTTGCCTTGTTAACTCTTATCTAATCTTGAAGTCTTAGCTTATTCATGACCTTCTCACCACGAGGGCTTCCTGATTGCCCTGACGAGGCACCATAAAAGTGAAAGTGAAGTCTCTCAGTTGTGTCCAACTCTTTGTGACCCCATGGACTGTAGCCCTCCAGGCTCCTCCATCCGTGGGATTTTCTAGGCAAAAATACTGGAATGGTTGCCATTTCTTTCTGCAGGGGATCTTCCTGACCTAGATCGGAAACCTGGGTCTTCTGCATTGCAGGCAGAGTTTTTTACTGTCTGAGGCACCAGGGATCCCTGACCAGGAACCATGGGGCATATAAAATAAGATTTTACCTCCTATATCTGAGCAAGAGAGCTCCTTACCCCCAGCCTCATGCTTTAGAAGGTACCACAGATTACAGCCACAAAAGAACTAAATCTACTAAAAACCTAGAGGTGCTTCTCACCCTCGGGGTTCAGCTCTCAGTGCTGGTTCAGAGCACCTGGTCACGCCAAACACGAGTTTCTGAGAGGAACACAGTTCGGGTCCCAGAGAACCACTTCTCTACATAAGTTGCTCTATATCTTCAGAAAAGAAAAGTTGTATCTGAAATGTCCCAAAGATGTGGCATTGTGGGTTGTGTCAGTGTGAACTTTGGAGATGACATAGCTTTGGAGAGCAGGGAGGAATTAGCTGTCAAAGTGTGCTTAGCTAAGGGAAAAGAAAATTGACTTGTCAAATCCTTCCTCTCAGATAGCATGACGGCAATAGATTCCTGCACGGTGTGTTATTTCCCAGGAGTGCTGAGCGACCACTTTCTTGCTTCTCTTTGAGTTCCAATTTCTGGTTCTGGAGGCACTCAAGAATTAGTGTAATATTTGCTGAGGACATTTTGTAGTATTAAATAACTTATAGCATTCTTAAATTTGTAGTGTTGACTTAAAAAGTAATGCACAACATGAGAGTTAAGTTTTATTTGGGGCAAAATAAGGACACTGCAGCCTGGAAGACAGAATCTCAGATAGCTCTGAGAAACTGTTTCAAAGAGGCAGGGAGAAAGGTAAGTATATATGTGATTTTGGTCAAGGGGGAATACAAGCAATCAAACACATATTTTCCCAAAGGGTTTCTGCTAGTCTCATGAAGCTTTTGCTAGTCATGAGAAACAGTCATCACCATGAAGGGTTTTAGTGCTTTTCTAGATTTGGGAAATATAAGAATTGGGCTCATATTAATAAAATTGGCTCCTGAAAATATCTATCTGAAGACCTGTCCTGCCAGTTCCCGATTCCTCCCTCATACTGGTTGGGGGTGGGGAGTTGAAAGATACTGGGACACATCCATCCAGTGTCTAGACAGTGGGTGGGGTTTGGTTGGAAGATATCAAGGAATACCTGCCCAGGTGAAAGATACTGGGGTGGGGGCTGGTTGAAAGGTACCAGGGTTTGCTCAGTTGTGGGAGACTGAGTGGTCTTGCCTGAGTGGTCAGGAAAGGCTGATCTGACACTTTTGCTCAATCCAGCTGCCTTAATAGTAATTTGTTAGGATAAAAGTGAAGATATTACATGAGAGCTCAGCGCTGAAGTAAAAAGATGAGACTCCTCCTGAGCAGTTACAGTTTGCTCAGGTGACAGAAATTTATGGGAGTGGTAAAGGCTGAGTCCTCACGCCATTAATGAATGGGTTTCCCTATGGGTCCTATAGGGAAACCCATTCATTAATTAAAGCACTTGCTCTGCTAGCAGAGGGTGGAGGCTAAGAATTGGCGATTCAGTGCTCTGAGTATCCTTGGTGGTCTTAGACTGCAGGAGAGAGAAACTGAGACATGTAAGAAGAACTTGTTAGGTAGGTAGACTAGGGAAAAGAGTCCAAAATGGCGGTGGCTAAAAGACAAGGAAGGGAAAAGCCCGCAAAAATAGAACAAAGGAAGGTCAAAGGAAGGTCTGAGGACCAGAGTGAAGACTTCAGGTAGAACAAACAGCACTCCTGATTAAGCCCAATTTGCATAGGGCAGGCCCAGGTGGAGGAAAAAACATATAAAAGGAGGAGCCAAAGCGCTTTCTCCCTCTCTTTCTCTCCCGCGTGCATGCGCGCGCTCTTTCTCTCTCTCTCCCTCTCTCCCTCTCTCTCTCTCTCTCTCTCTCCCTCCCCTGCGTGCTCCTCCACTCTTTTCTTTTCAAGTCTTTGGGTTGGCATGCCCTCACGCTTTGAGGATGGATTCTCCTGCTATCTTCTAAATAAAATAGAGCTGTAACACTGATTTGCCTAAGAGCTATAACACGGTTTGTCCAAGACCCGAGAGCTGTGACGCACCGAGGGCTTTAATGTCCGTCGCTCCAAATCTTTGTTGTGACGAGACAAAGAACCGAGGATCATACACTCGTGTGACATCTATGGTGCCGTGACTCGGATTTAACCTCGCTGAAACAATCTCTGCGCAGAAGAGGCCAAGCACAGCAGGAGCCCAGCTCAGAGAAGCTCCCGCGCTAGAAGCGGAAGGTGAAGAAACCCAGCGCAGGGGAAGGCCCATCGTGCTGGAAACCGGGACAGCAAAAAACGAACTCAGCAGAAAGCTCACGCGGCCCAGTCTCAGATTCCAGAAGACCTCCGGTTAAGGAAAGAGGTCCTCGCTCCTATGGCTGGAGGGACCTTTACAATCTCTGGTTTCTTGTTTCCTCTAACCTCCCGCGAACAGGCGGGCGGCAGAGGACACAACTGAGGGACTCTGGAGAGGCTACTCCTCAACATGTCCCAAAAGCGCTATCTGCTGAGCCCCAGTAGCTGTAATCCAAACGGGTGGGGGTTCTTCTGTCCTTTCTCTTCTCTGTGCCAAGGATCAGACCAATGAAACTGAGCACCGGTCAGATATTTAGCAAATTTTCCGGCAGGCTATGAAGGGGATTCCTTGGCACGGTTTTCCCACTGCTTTTTCCTCCTGTCCTTCAGCTCTCTCCTGGGACTCAAGCCCTGCCAGAACTGATGAAACTCAGGCTCTGATGTCTCATTGCAAACATTCATTGAGAGACAAAGTGATAAGAGGTGGATTTGTTAGGATCCAGAGAGAAGCCACTCTTCAGGGTGTGAACCATTGCCGAGGGCAAGGGCTGGGGCCGTGGAATTAGGCCTGGCTAGGTTTTGAGAGGGGGTGGAATTCATATGCTAATGAGTGGGAGGATCATCCCAGCCATTGGGGAACCACCCACTCCTCCCTCTTTTGACTGTGCCTTGGAGCTGTCCTGCCACCTCAGGGTGTGTCTGTTGGTTTATAGATTGAGGATTAAGGTTTACTTGAATTTGACTTGTCATCTTGGACCCAATTGATTTTAATTGGTTTACATTACACCCTTGTGCTATGTCATTCTTTCAAAGGTTGTGCTCTGTCCCCTTCCCTCCTGTTTCATGCTCTTTTCCTGAGGCCCAGCCAGACCCACAAGTTTGCCTCTACAATCTTCTGGAGAGACAACCAGAAAATAGCTGGCCTTGGGAGGGAAATACTCTATAATATCCAACCCCCTAATCCTACCAAGTACTGGTCACAATGGAGATCTTGGGGACGCCCAACTCCAGTCTGGGGGTCCCAGGAGGTCATCACGCCTTGACCTGTTTAGGGATCTGGTCCACGAAAGTTTGTCATGCCTTAACCTGCTCGGGGATCCGCCAGTCCCAGGGGTCCCAGGAGGTCGTCAGGCCTCGACCTGCCCAGGGACCCAATTCTCAGGAGGCCGTCACACCTCGACCTGCCCGGGGATTTGATCTCTAAGGAGGCTGTCATGCCTCAGCCTGCCTGGGGATCTGCACCCTGACCCAGGGACGCCTGGCTCTCAGATTGCAACAGTTCTGGGTCGGATAAGCTTCAGAAAGACTCACCCCTAAGGAAGTCCACCCATGAAAATCGAAAGAGGTCTTTTTCTTTTTTCCCTGTCATGACTGTCTTTCAGATGGGAAATAACCAATCTACTTCCCGGCAGATGCCCTTGAGATGCATCCTTGGTAACTGGAAGTTGTTCGACCCTCTAGCTCTAAGGAGAAGTTGCTTGAAATTCTTTTGTGCCACTGTGTGGCCACAGTATCTACTGGGGGACGAGGAACATTGGCCTGAGGATGGAACTTTAAATTACAATACCATCCTGCCATTAGAATTATTCTGCAAAAGACAAGGGAAATGGACAGAGATCCCCTATGTCCAAATTTTCTTCCGACTAAGAGATATGAAGGAACTCTGTCTTAAGTATGGGATTGTTGTACACCCTAGAAGTGAGCCCACTAGGCAAATGGTGTTAGGCACAGGCAACCAAGAAAAGGAACCCCCTCGTGAAGGCTCACCTCCCACAGCTCTCGAGTTGCCTGGTGCTCCTTCCTTGTATCCAAACGTGCCCCCATATCCAGGAGCACCCCCCCCCCAAAGCCAGCTTGAGTATGTCCCTTAGTTGAAACTGGAGAATTTGGACCAACCCGGGTCCATAAGCCCTTCTCCGTCTTAGAACTAAGACAGATCAAAGAACTAAGACAGATCAAACAAGACCTGGGAAGCTATACAGATGACCCAGGCAAATATTTAGATACATTCCAACATATTACCTTGGCCTTTGACTTGACGTGGAAAGACATCATGGCCATATTTAGTCAAACTTTATCTGACCCTGAACATACTAGGGTCTTAAAGGAAGCCCGGAGGTATGCAACAGGGCGTCACATGTCCAGTGATAGATACCCAGTAGGGGAAACTGCAGTCCCCTCCTCCGATCCTAATTGGAATTATAATGACCCTGAACACATCTGGGAAAGAGATCATTTTCTAATCTGTGTGAAGGCAGGACTGAAAGCAGCCCAACAAAAAGTAATCAGCTATGCCCGGGTCTCAGCAATAACTCAGGAGCCCAATGAGAACCCCATTGCCTTTCTGGAAAGGCTAAAAGAGACACTCCAAAAGTTTACCAATCTGGACTTAGACTCTTACGAGGGACAGATGATTTTAAAGGACAAATTCCTGTCCCAATGTGCATCAGATATCAGAATTAAGTTACAACAGCTACAACAGCAGGACCCTGTTGCCTCTTTAGATGAGATGGTCCAGACAGCCACCAATACCTTTTATAACAGAGAACAGGAGAAGGAGGCCAAGGCCCAGGAGAAGGAGAGAAAGAAAGAGACAAGGCATGCCCAGATGCTGGCCGCCCTCCAGAGAAGCCCTCTGGCAAACCCCGAGTCCTTGAGGGACAAGGCACGAGACAGATGCCTGATCTGTAGACAGGCGAGGCATTGGGCCAAAGAGTGTCCAAACTGTGACAAGTCTCCTAAAACGGCTTGCCACAAATGCCATCAACTGGGATATTGGGCGGCTTGCCACAAATGCCATCAACTGGGATATTGGGCGGCACTCTGCCCTCGGGACCCAAGAGCCTCAAGGTCAAGCACCAAGCCTACCCTCACGATGGTTCAAGAGGACTGAAGCGGCCCGCTCCAGCCAGCCCGCCTGTCACAGATAACCATCACAGGGCTGGAGCCAAGGGTGCAACTGGATGTGGCAGGTAGGTCCGAGAATTTCTTGGTTGACACAGGGGCTACCTACTCTGTCTTGATCTCCTACTCCGGAGCCTTCTCCTCCTAAACCTGTACCATTTTGGGTGCTACAGGAAAAGCAACTACTAAAAGATTCACCTGAGCACTTCTTTGTTGCTGGGATAGACAAATATTTTCCCACCAGTTTCTGGTGGTCCCTGAGTGTCCTACCTCCTTATTGGGAAGAGATATATTCACTAAACTGGGGACCACCCTTGTGATGGGAAGTTTTTCAGCCCCTAGAGCTCTACAGCTCCTGGTTACTACTGAAGAACCCATTACACCTTCAATAGAAAGGGACCAAAAACTATGGGAAGACAAAATTAACCCCCAGGTGTGGGACCAGGGGATTCCTGGATGAGCCCACCAAGCTGAATCAGTCATCATTGTCCTCCGAGATCACACTCGGTTTCCTAACCAGAAACAATACCCTCTCAAAAGAGAGGCTTGGGAGGGACTACAGCCTTTAATAAAGAAATTCCTTGCTTGTGGGCTATTGGTCCCCACCAGTTCGCCATGTAACACCCCAATCCTCTCAGTAAAGAAAAAAGATGGAACCTGGCGAATGGTTCAAGATCTCCGGATCATAAATGAAGCTGTAGTCCCCCTCCATCCCACAGTACCCAATCCTTATGTAATCTTGGGAGAAATCCCACCCAGTGCCAAATGGTTTACAGTCTTGGATCTCAAACATGCATTTTTTTGCATACCACTGGTTAAAGAATCCCAATATCTTTTTGCCTTTGAGTGGGAGGCCCCAGGAGAAAAACACCAACAGATGACTTGGACAGTATTACCTCAGGGGTTCAGAGATAGCCCCCACCTGTTTGGACAGGCCCTTAGCTGGGATCTCCTAGATCTGGACCTGGGACCTAATGGGAAAATATTACAATACGTAGATGACCTACTAATCTGCTCTCCAGATGAGAAAAGTGCCCAACAACATGCAATTCACGTTCTAAACTTCTTGGCAGAAAGGGGATATAAAGTCTCCCATGCTAAGGCACAGATGGTCGAGACAAAGGTCACTTACCTGGGAGTTCAGATTACACACGGGTCCAGGAGGCTGTCCTCTGATCAGGTACAAGGAATCCTCCAGTTGCCCTCCCCCACGACTTGAAAACCATTGCGAGCTTTCCTGGGGCTAACTGGATATTGTAGAATCTGGATACCCAACTATGGTCTAATTGCCCAGCCCTTATATGAAAGTTTCGGAGAAGGCAATGGCACCCCACTCCAGTACTCTTGCCTGGAAAATCCCATGGACGGAGGAGCCTGGTAGGCTGCGGTCCATGGGGTCGCTAAGATTCGGACATGACTGAGTGGCTTCACTTCTCTTTTCACTTTCATGCCTTGGAGAAGGAAATGGCAACCCACTCCAGTGTTCTTGCCTGGAGAATCCCAGGGACGGGGGAGCGTGGTGGGCTGCCGTCTATGGGGTCGCACAGAGTCGGACACGACTGAAGTGACTTAGCATAGCATATCATAGCATAGCATATATGAAAGCTTAAAGGGACAAGATGATTCAATCCCACTGATGTGGGGAACTCCTCAAAAGAAGGCAGTTCAGTTCAGTTCAGTCGCTCAGTCGTGTCCGACTGTTTGCGACCCCATGAATCGCAGCACGCCAGGCCTCCCTGTCCATCACCAACTCCCGGAGTTCACCCAGGCTCACATCCATTGAGTCAGTGATGCCATCCAGCCATCTCATCCTCTGTCGTCCCCTTCTCCTCTTGCTCCAACTCCCTCCAAGCATCAGAGTCTTTTCCAATGAGTCAACCTTTCGCATGAGGTGGCCAAAGTACTGGAGTTCCAGCTTTAGCATCATTCCTTCCAAAGAAATCCCAGGGCTGATCTCCTTCAGAATGGACTGGTTGGATCTCCTTGCAGTCCAAGGGACTCTCAAGAGTCTTCTCCAACACCACAGTTCAAAAGCATCAATTCTTTGGCACTCAGCCTTCTTCACAGTCCAACTCTCACATCCATACATGACCACTAGAAAAACCATAGCCTTGACTAGATGAACCTTTGTTGGCAAATGTCTCTGCTTTTGAATATGCTATCTAGGTTGGTCATAACTTTTATTCCAAGGAGTAAGCGTCTTCTAATTTCATGGCTGCAGTCACCATCTGCAGTGATTTTGGAGCCCTCCAAAATAAAGTCTGACACTGTTTCCACTGTTTCCCCATCTATTTCCCATGAAGTGGTGGGACCGGATGTCATGATCTTCATTTTTTGAATGTTGAGCTTTAAGCCAACTTTTTCACTCTCCACTTTCACTTTCATCAAGAGGCTTTTTAGTTCCTCTTCACTTTCTGCCATAAGGGTGGTGTCATCTGCATATCTGAGGTTATTGATATTTCTCCTGGCAATCTTGATTCCAGCTTGTGCTTCTTCCAGCCCAGCGTTTCTCATGATGTACTCTGCATAGAAGTTAAATAAGCAGGGTCACGACATATAGCCTTGACGTACTCCTTTTCCTATTTGGAAGCAGTCTGTTGTTCCATGTCCAGTTCTAACTGTTGCTTCCTGACCTGCATACAAATTTCTCAAGAGGCAGGTCAGGTGGTCTGGTATTCCCATCTCTTTCAGAATTTTCCACAGTTTATTGTGATCCACACAGTCAAAGCAGAAATAGATGTTTTTCTGGAACTCTCTTCTTTTTTCCATGATCCAGCGGATGTTGGCAATTTGATCTCTGGTTCCTCTGCCTCTTCTAAAACCAGCTTGAACATTAGGAAGTTCACGGTTCACATTGCTGAAGCCTGGCTTTGAGAATTTTGAACATTACTTTACTAGCGTGTGAGATGAGTGCAATTGTGCGGTAGTTTGAGCATTCTTTGGCATTGCCTTTCTTTGGGATTGGAATGAAAACTGACCTTTTCCAGTCCTGTGGCCACTGCTGAGTTTTCCAAATTTGCTGGCATATTGAGTGCAGCACTTTCACAGCATCATCTTTTAGGATTTGAAATAGCTCAACTGGAATTCCATCACCTCCACTGCTTTGTGTGTAGTGATGCTTTCTAAGGCCCACTTGACTTCACATTCCAGAATGTCTGGCTCTAGGTCAGTGATCACACCATCAAGATTATCTGGGTTGTGAAGATCTTTTTTGTACAGTTCTTCTGTGTATTCTTGCCATCTCTTCTTAATATCTTCTGCTTCTGTTAGGTCCATACCATTTCTGTCCTTTATTGACCGTCGCACTAAGTGTAGGCAGCTGTGACCGGCGCACTAAGTGCGGCCGTGAGGAACTACCCCACGTCTGAGTTCAGGGGCAGAAGCCAGGAGGACCCCATGCCCAAAGGGTGGCGGCCAAGAGGAGTTACCCCACGTCCGAGGTCAGGGGCAGTGGCTGAGAGCACCAGGCTGTGATGGCCCAGGCACGGCCGAGAGGAGCTACCCCGTGTCCGAGGTCGGGGGGGTGGCCGAGAGGAGTTACCCCACGTCCGAGGTCAGGGGCCATGGCTGGGAGGAGCTACCCCATGCCCCCATGCCCGAGGCCAGGGGCGGTGGCCGGGAGGACCAACTCCACGTCCAAGGAGCCATGGCTACGCAAGCACAGGAGGGCCTAGAGGAGCTATCCCATGTTGAAGGTCAGGAAGGGCTGTGGTGAGGAGATACCCCTTGTCCAAGGTAAGGAGCAGTAGCTGTGCTTTGCTGGAGCAGCCGTGAAGAGATACCCCACGCCCAAGGTAAGAGAAACCCAAGTAAGAGGGTAGGTGTTGCAAGAGGGCATTAGAGGGCAGACACACTGAAACCATACTCACAGAAAACTAGTCAATCTAATCACACTAGGACCACAGCCTTGTCTAACTCAATGAAACTAAGCCATGCCCGTGGGGCAACCCAAGATGGGCGGGTCATGGTGGAGAGATCTGACAGAATGTGGTCCACTGGAGAAGGGAATGGCAAACCACTTCAGTATTCTTGCCTTGAGAACCCCATGAACAGTATGAAAAGGCAAAATGATAGGATACTGAAAGAGGAACTCCCCAAGACAGTAGGTGTCCAATATGCTACTGGAGATCAGTGGAGAAATTACTCCAGAAAGAATGAAGGGATGGAGCCAAAGCAAAAAGAATACCCAGCTGTGGATGTGACTGATGATAGAAGCAAGGTCCAATGCTGTAAAGAGCAATATTGCATAGGAACATGGAATGTCAGGTCCATGAATCAAGGCAAATTGGAAGTGGTCAAACAAGAGATGGCAAGAGTGAATGTCGACATTCTAGGAATCAGCGAACTGAAATGGACTGGAATGGGTGGATTTAACTCAGATGACCATTATATCTACTACTGCGGGCAGGAATCCCTCAGAAGAAATGGAGTAGCCATCATGGTCAACAAAAGAGTCTGAAATGCAGTACTTGGATGCAATCTCAAAAACGACAGAATGATCTCTGCTCATTTCCAAGGCAAGCCATTCAGTATCACAGTAATCCAAGTCTACGCCCCAACCAGTAATGCTGAAGAAGCTGAAGTTGAACGGTTCTATGAAGACCTACAAGACCTTTTAGAACTAACACCCCAAAAAGATATTCTTTTCATTATAGGGGACTGGAATGCAAAAGTAGGAAGTCAAGAAACACCTGGAGTAACAGGCAAATTTGGCCTTGGAATATGGAATGAAGCAGGGCAAAGACTAATAGAGTTTTGCCAAGAAAATGCACTGGTCATAACGAACACCCTCTTCCAACAACACAAGAGAAAACTCTATACATGGACATCTCCAGATGGTCGACACCAAAATCAGATTGATTATATTCTTTGCAGCCAAAGATGGAGAAGCTCTATACAGTCAGCAAAAACAAGACCAGGAGCTGACTGTGGCTCAGATCATGAACTTCTTACTGCCAAATTCAGACTAAAATTGAAGAAAGTAGGGAAAACCACTAGACCATTCAGGTATGACCTAAATCAAATCCCTTATGATTATACAGTGGAAGTGAGAAATAGATTTAAGGGACTAGATCTGATAGATAGAGTGCCTGATGAACGATGGAATGAGGTTCATGACATCATACAGGAGACAGGGATCAAGACCATCCCCACGGAAAAGAAATGCAAAAAAGCAAAATGGCTGTCTGGGGAGGCCTTACAAATAGCTGTGAAAAGAAAAGAAGCAAAAAGCAAAGGATAAAAGGAAAGATATAAACATCGGAATGCAGAGTTCCAAAAAATAGCAAGAAGAGATAAGAAAGCCTTCTTCAGCGATCAATGCAAAGAAATAGAGGAAAACAACAGAATGGGAAAGAGTAGAGTTCTCTTCAAGAAAATTAGAGATACCAAGGGAACATTTCATGCAAAGATGGGCTCAGAGGCTACACTAAAACAGGCCTTAACTTAGGCACCTGCCTTGAGGTTGCCAGGCCCAGAAAAAGCATTCCAACTTTATGCCCATGAAAGAGAGGGAATAGCCTTGGGAGTGTTAACTCAAAGGTTAGGATCTGAGCCCCAGCCTGTAGCTTACTTATCCAAGAGGCTCGATCCAACCACCAGAGGCTGGCCCCCCTCCCTTCGAAATCTTGCAGCTATTGCAATCATGATAAAAGATGGTTTAAAACTCTCCTTCGAGGACAAACTATTTTTACCAGGCACCAAGTAAAACAACTCCTAAATGGGAGAAGCCATTTATGGATGTCTGATCAAAGAATCCTCAGATATCAAGTAATGCTGATGGAAAATCCAGGCCTCACTAGATCTCCTTGTGAGGTTCTTAACCCAGCTACCCTCCTGCCTACCCCCGAGGGCTCTCTCCCCTTTCACTCTTGCCTAGAAACCTTGGACCACTGGACAAAACCCCGAGAGGGATTGTCAGAAGATCCTCTGACCAATCCTGAGGAAATCTGGTACACTGATGGAAGCAGCTTTGTCTTGGATGGAAAAAGAAGAGCCGGGTATGCAGTAGTCTCCAATTTTGAGACCATAGAGGCTAAGCCTCTGCCAGGTACTTCAGCCCAATAAGCTGAGCTCATAGCCCTGACTCGAGCTTTAGAGCTGGGAAAAGGAAAAAGAACAGCCATTTACACTGACTCCAAGTATGCCTTTCTGGTGCTACATGCACATGTGGCTATTTGGAAAGAAAGGGGCCACTTGACCACCCGAGGGTCCCCAATCTAATATGGTGATCAGATTCTTCAACTCTTGGAGGCAGTCCATCTGCCCACTGAGGTTTCAGTCTCCTACTGTAAAGGACACCAAAAAGGGAGCACAGAAGTGGCACGAGGGAACCAAGCAGCTGATCAGGCAGCTAGGAGAGCAGCAATATAGAACCATGACCTAATAGGGATTGCCACCTTAGTTCCACAGCCTAATTTGCCAGAAACTCCTTCATATACTGAAGGTGAGACTCTTAAAGCTAAGAGCGAGGGCTTTCAAGAAGATCATATGGGGCGGTTCCAAAAGGAGGGACTCCTTTTTCTGCCTGGGAACCTCCAATGGAAGCTGGTTAACTCCTTACATGCCACTACTCATTTAGGAGAAAAGGCCCTCCAAAGATTACTAGAAAGTTCCTTCAGAGGAACAGGCTTCCAAACAACTATAAGACAGGTGGTCTCCTTTTGTCCCACTTGCCAATTAAACAACCTCCAAGGAGCTCGAAGACCCCAGCTAGCCCAGCCCGTCCAGCAATGTGGGGCCTACCCAGGAGAGGACTGGCAGATGGACTTCACCCAGATGCCAATTTCTCAAGGGTATAAATACCTATTAGTCATGATAGATACATTCACAGGATGGATTGAAGGCTTTCCCACCTGGACAGAGAAGGCTGAGGAGGTGGTGAAAAAACTGCTCCATGAAATCATTCCAAGATTTGGTCTGCCCAGGTCATTACAAAGTGACAGTGGGACATCATTTACTTCTAAGGTCACCCAAGGGGTCTCGAAAGCATTGGGCATTACTTATTATCTCCATTGTGCCTGGAGGCCTCAATCTTCAGGAAAAGTAGAAAGAGCCAATCAATTCTTAAAATCAGGGATAAAAAAGATAACCCAGGAGACCTCCCTGGGATGGAAGGAGGCTTTACCAATAGCTCTCCTCCACACCTGCATTGCCCCTAAGAAAGAGGTTGGTCTTAGTCCTTATGAGATGCTATATGGCAGACCTTTTGTTTATGTCAATGACCTCTTCCTAGATCCAGAGGTTCAGACCCTCCAGTCTTATACCATGGCCATTGGGCAATTCCAACAGGATATACACTTGTGGGGTATGAACCAGGACCCAAAAGATTCTAAAGAGTTACCACTATATGCTCCAGGGACTCAAGTCCTAATTAAAGTCTGGAAAGATGGGTCCTTAAAGGCTCAACTCCAGCCCACATGGACGGGCCCCTACCCTGTAATACTTTCTACCCCCACAGCAGTCAAGATACCAGGACGTGACTCCTGAATTCACTACTCATGAATTAAGCCGTGGAAGAAAACAGAAGAGGACACTCAATACACCTGTGAGCCCCTGGAAGATCTCAGATACCTATTCAGAACTACAAATGAGTGCCATTCCAATGAACACACCAAAAATCTGGTCTCTGGGTATAAGATTTCTCAGGATAACTCTAAAGAGCTAACACAGCTTGACAGAGACTGTACTCCAAAACAGACAGGAGATAGATCTTCTGATCCCTGAACAAGGAGGGACTTGAGCCATCCTGGCCATGTGAATTGAAAATTGACTAATGCCCCTACTAGTCCTTGTTATGCTATATTGATGATGCTTATGATTATTCCATGTACTGTCAATTGTCTAACCTGTTTTGTCTCTGCCCAGGTCAACCAGCTACAACATGCAGTGCCAGTTCAACAAAGATATAAAACTACAGCTGGCCATGGAAAATATCACACACCCTTAGATGGACACCGCTATAAGGACTCTGAGGCTTGAGACTAGCAAGAGGGGGAGGCCCAATACCCCTTGCCGTCCCAGTTCAGCAGGAAGTAGCCAGAAAGACCTCGACACCCCTATTCCCAAATAATTGGGCTTCCCATCTCTTGAGGGGGGAATGTTAGGTAGGTAGAATAGGGAAAAGGAGTCCAAAATGGCGGTGGCTAAAAGACAAGGAAGGGAAAAGCCCGCAAAAATAGAACAAAGGAAGGTCAAAGAAAGGTCCAAGGATTGGAGTGAAGACTTCAGGTAGAACAAACCGCACTCCTGGCTAAGCCCAATTTGCATAGGGAAGGCCCAGGTGGAGGAAAAAACATATAAAAGGAGGAGCCAAAGCGCTTTCTCCCTCTCTTTCTCTCCCGCGTGCATGCGCTCTTTCTCTCTCTCTCCCTCTCTCACTTTCTCTCTCTCCCTCCCTCCCCCGCGCACTCCTCCACTCTCTTCTCTTTGAGTCTTTGGGTTGGCACACCCTCACACTTCAAGGATGGATTCTCCTGCTATCTTCTAAATAAAATAGAGCTGTAACACTGATTTGCCTAAGAGCTATAATACGGTTTGTCCAAGACCCGAGAGCTGTGATGCGCTGAGGGCTTTAATGTCCGTCACTCCAAATCTTTGTTGTGACGAGAAAAGAACCGAGGAACATACAGTCACGTGACAAACTGAAATGTCTGGGGTGACGGCTAGAGGAGCTAAGCTCACAAGCAGCACAAGGCCCCCCACACAGTTTCACTAGGGAATTTTACCTCTGACAAACTCAACTTAAAACGGGAAATAGAGGCTCTGAAATACAGAAATAAGGAGCATCAAAGAGCCAGCCTTTAACTAACACCATAGCCAGGGTTATGTACATACAAAACTTAAACTTGCAAGTACCTACTTAATTTGGGGAAATTATACTAAAGGAGATCTCAACCTAAAATGACCAAATTGAGGTTCTTTTGATATTCCAAAATTGATAGTTTTGTGCACACAGTAAGAAAATGTTGGCCACAACATCAAAGAGACTGAATAGAACTTTGATTGGTTCTATTGGTTCTTACTTTGGTATCCAGAAACTTCTTTTGAAACTTCATCAGGATGAAAAAAGGCTGCTAGCAGTACTCTTGCCTGGAAAATCCCATGGACGGGGGAGCCTGGTGGGCTGCAGTCCATGGGGTCGCGAAGAGTCGGACACGACTGAGCGAATTTACTTTCACTTTTCACTTTCATGCATTGGAGAAGGAAATGGCAACCCACTCCAGTGTTCTTGCCTGGAGAATCCCAGGGACGGGGGAGCCTGGTGGACTGCTGTCTATGGGGTCCCACAGAGTCGGACACGACTGAAGCTACTTAGCAGCAGTAGCAGCAGCAGTCTGTCATTGACTTGTTCTTCCTTCAGCCCAGCATTTCGCATGATGTACTCTGCATATAAGTTAAATAAGCAGGGTGGACAATATACAGCCTTGACGTATTCCTTTCCCAATTTGGAACCATGTCTGGTTCTAACTGTTGCTTCTTGATCTGCATACAGATTTCTCAGGAGACAGGTCAGGTGGTCTGGTATTCTTATCTCTTGAAGAATTGTTCAAGAGAAAGTTAGCCTGAAGGAAAAAGAAAATGTCCTGAGGGATGAAGTCTGACTTAGGAGAACCTGGTTTTCATTCCCTGTGCCTTGAGATCAGAGCTCTCTGGATCACTTATCTATCAAGGCCATCTCTAATTCCTGAAACTAAAAAACAAACACCAAAAACAAGGAATGAAGCTAGATCTCTCATTGTGTCTGTCTGAATATATGTATGTCTCAGCATGTATCTGTCTTTGGATAGAATTCTGAGGTTAATTTGCTAATGAGCTCTAATTTAATTTGCCTGAAGAAAAGTGCTTACAAATCAAACAATTCTAAATATAAGAAAAATTAAATTAATGAGTTTCACATTCATGTGAACTGGGAAATACTCAGTATTAAATTAGTACCTGTCAATGGACATGAGTTTGAGCAAGCTCTGGGGGATGGTGAAAGACAGGGAAGCCTGGCATGCTGCAGTCCATAGGGACACAAAGAGTTGGACATGACTGAGTGACTGAGCAACGACAACCTGGCATTAATGTTCAAGTCTGTTGATCTAATTAATACAGACATGTCTTAGAGTCATCGGTATAATACTTTCATTGTGCTTAGGTTTAATATAGACTAAATAAGATCTCATTGTATCTGTTACAAATTTGTCAGCAAGGAAAGGAACTTAATGTGAAGAAACTTTTAAGGAAAGAAAAAGTAAATGAGATAAGAGCTTTCAGATAAGCTCCATTAAGAGTAATTATGTTTTAGTCTCTCCAGATTTTGAGAAATTGAACTACTAGGGTTGTGCTAAGTTAGGAGATGAAAGCTTATTGAATACCTAGGTCACTCCCAAATAAAATGAGATACTGAAACAGTAATTAATAATCACTGGCTTCCTCTTACAGAGAGACTAAGGATATTTTAGCCTATTCATGAATATGTGTGCTGCCATCTTGAGATGTTCTCTATAAGAAAGGAAGTGTTTTTAGAAACTATCATTAGTATTTATGCTAACCAATCTACAGAACGCTAATACAAAGGTCAGCTCATGGTTGCTTAAGGAAAGTAGGATGTGTTTTCAGTAAAAAAGGCATGAAGAATAGAATTGCATTTTAGTAAGGGAAAAAGAAGTAGGTCTGACTTATAGATGTCTGTTTCTGAGTGGGAAAATAGTGATGGTATAGAAAGTTATGGCTACAAAGAGGTTTGTGAAAAGTGGGCCCTGAGAAAAGATTTTGTGCATCACAAGTTTTCTTAAGATGCTGAACTGCCTTTGATAACAGATTTTAAGCTCTACTTTTAAGTGATCTGCTCTGTATTGGTCTTTGAAATTTGTTACTTTGGCTAAGTGAATAACTATGGCTTCACAGGGACCTATGATCCTATCTGATTGAGTGTTCTAAATGCTTTTTGATTTTTTTTGACAAAACTTCCTATATCAAAATTTAATGAAGTCCTTTGACTTCTAGCTAACTTTGGTATGCTTCAAAGGGCCCCAGAAACATACCCAAGAGAGATGTAAACCAGGTTCATTTGATACATTAAATTACATTGGGAGTATTGTCAAATGAGTAATAGATCTTCTCGGGTTATAGCGTATGGTAAATGTTACTAGTATAGATATTCTAAAATTCATATGGCGTTCCTAAAACTCTGCAATGTGCTGGTAAGATGTTATCAGTCATAATTCTCAGTATTATCTGCAAGCGTCATGTCACAGCAGTAACCATGTCACTTTGTCAATTGCACCGTCATCAGATTTTAAATGGGCCTTGTCATTATAGACAGTTACGGTTTTATGCTGATGCTTTTGCAAAAAAGCTTCCTCTTCAAGAAGATTAACAGAATTGCATAAATGTAAGTTTCTGACTTTTAGACCATAATGCTGAACTGGGTAAGAAATTAAAGAATCCTAAGGAGCGACTGAACTGAACTGAACTGACTGAAGGAGAAACCAAATAGGAAAAGGAGTACGTCAAGGCTGTATATTGTCACCCTGCTTATTTAACTTCTATGCAGAGTACATCATGAGAAACGCTGGGCTGGAAGAAGCACAAGCTGGAATCAAGATTGCCGGGAGAAATATCAATAACCTCACATATGCAGATGACACCACCTTTATGGCAGAAAGGGAAGAGGAACTAAAAAGCCTCTTGATGAAAGTGAAAGTGGAGAGTGAAAAAGTTGGCTTAAAGCTCAACATTCAGAAAACGAAGATCATGGCATCTGGTCCCATCACTTCATGGGAAAGAGATGGGGAAACAGTGGAAACAGTGTCAGACTTTATCTTTTTGGGGCTCCAAAAATCATTGCAGATGGTGACTGCAGCCATGAAATTAAAAGACACTTACTCCTTGGAAGAAAAGTTATGACCAACCTAAATAGCATATTGAAAAGCAGAGACATTACTTTGCCAACAAAGGTCTGTCTAGTCAAGGCTACGGTTTTTCCAGTGGTCATGTATGGATGTGAGACTTGGACTGTGAAGAAGGCTGAGCGCCAAAGAATTGATGCTTTTGAACTGTGGTGTTGGAGAAGACTCTTGAGAGTCCCTTGGACTGCAAGGAGATCCAATCAGTCCATTCTGAAAGAGATCAGCCTTGGGATTTCTTTGGAGGGAATAATGCTGAAGCTGAAACTCCAGTACTTTAGCCACCTCATGCGAAGAGTTGACTCATTGGAAAAGACTCTGATGCTGGGAGGGATTGGGGGCAGGAGGAGAAGGGGATGACAGAGGATGAGATGGCTGGATGGCATCACTGACTCGATGGACGTGAGTCTGAGTGAACTCCGGGAGTTGGTGATGGACAGGGAGGCCTGGGATGCTGAGATTCATGGGGTCTCAAACAGTCGGACACGACTGAGTGACTGAACTGTACTGAACTGAACTGAAGGAGAAACCGGATGGCTTTATAAACTGTTAACAAAAAAAGTTAGTTAACAAAAGGACTGAGTAAACCGGTGAAAATGGTTGTAATTTTTATGGCTTCTGTATGAAAAATTATTGGGTTGAATCTGTGTTTTACAGGTGAAAGGAAAACCTTCCCATCAAACTAATTATGACCTACAGTAATTTGGTAAATCATACTTTTGTAGGCAGAATAGAAACACTTACATTTTTTTTCTATCTGCATCTTCCAGATGTCATAATCTATTAGGTTTCCGGCAGTTTCATCAGATAAATCAGGAAAGATAAATTGGAGAAGGGGACGACAGAGGATGAGATGGTTGGATGGCATCACTGACTCAATGGACATGAGTTTGAGCAAGCTCTGAGAGATGGTGAAGGACAGGGAAGCCTGACGTGCTGTAGTCCACGGGGTCATAGAGTCAGGCGGGACTGAGCGACTGAACAACAAAAGGAAAGCTACCTCACCAACAGGTTCAGAAATCTTAAGGTATTTTGGGGACCTTGTAAAGGGAGAAGTTCACCTAGATTTGTAAGGTGAAATGTGTAATAAGCCCTTGGCATGATTTTCCTAGCCCTGAGAGGTTTTTTTTTTATAAAGTTCAGTTTGAAGTTTTAAGTTTGGGAAAAAAAAAAGTTATTTGAGACTCCCTATAACAATTTCAGTAAAGCAAAAAGCCTGTATGATCAATTATAGTTATATAAATTATCAGGCCAAGATATATTTTTTGAGACCAGACTTATTTTGCAAACAAATTAATCTTAATTTGGATATGTTTGGTAGAAATGAGAGTAATTTTAGAGGTTAAAATGATTATGTTTCAATTAATGTTAAATCCCAGTTATGTAAATGAGGGTCTGTATTTACTCACTCACTTCCCAGATAGTTCCTTGTTGTTATGTTATATTAATATGAAGTTAATCAAATTATTAAAAGGACACTCTAAGTTTTGTTTCTGAAGCTTATCTCGGTAATCTCTGGATGAAGATCAGATGCTCCATGACCTGCAAACAGGGGATTACATATACTGGAAAAGACAAAATTTAAAGGGCTGTTTCCAACCTGGATGGAAAGACTTTTAAATCAAGTATTCTTAACTAGTTCATGTACAGTGAAACTGAAGGGAAATTGACTCTTGGATTAATTCCCACTTCTGCTGCTGCTGCTGCTGAATCACTTCAGTTGTGTCTGACTCTGTGTGACCCCATAGACGGCTGTCTACCAGGCTCCCCCGTCCCTGGGATTCTCCAGGCAAGAACACTGGAGTGGGTTGCCATTTCCTTCTCCAATGCATGAAAGTGAAAAGTGAAAGTGAAGTTGCTCAGTCGTGCCCAACTCTTAGTGACCGCATGGAACCCAGCCTACCAGGCTCCTCCGTCCATGGGATTTTCCAGGTAAGAGTACTGGAGTGGGTTGCCATTGCCTTCTCTAAATTCCCACTTCTAAAGGCCCCTATACTGGACTGACCTAGAGAGAGTACTGCTGACCTCAAACTCATCTTAAAACGATGCTCAAATAGAGGAAACTACACCTACACCAGGACGAGAAGAAAATGACATGAGAAGTAGACAGCTTACCAAGATCCTGGACCTGATTTGTGTGATCTTGACTTCTTAGACTTTTGCATATAAATAAAAAATTTTCTATCATGGATATGATCCTATGCTAGATTTAAAAATCAACCCCAATTGTTGAGTTGTGGTCAGTTATCTGCATCTATTACTTCTAGATTACCTTGGTGGACTTCTCCACTCCAAGAGTCTAACTGGAAGAAAGTTCAGTCCTATTTAGGCTACTCTTGATATTACTAGGTGGAATTCTCTCACCTGGTGAATTAATAATACTTTCTCTGACCCTGGCCATAATATGAATTTTCCTCTAAGCTATTCAAGCTCAATCAGAGCAGCAGCAAAAATTCAAGGAATAAAACCTCCCACAATTATGGGATGGGTTTATGACATTAACACTAGATTGTGGTCATTTCAGATTTAAGCCCCCCTTCTTTATCTTGGGAACAATTAAATTATACTAAGGATAACCAGCCTTAGTAACACTAGGAAACTGGGCTAGGAGTCTTATGGACAGTGCCAACATAAAATTTCCCTGAAAGATAAAAATTGGTACAGAATAGTCTAAGTCAGATGACTTGAGAATATACTGGGATGCACCTAGTGTAAGTTCATTCTTACTTAAGACTTTAATAATATGGCTAGCTATGTTATTTGTACTTTGTTTGTTTTACAAGATAGTTGTTTTTTGCACTACCAAATGTGTGACTGAACCTCCAATGAAAATAATAACAACTAAGCAATTTGAAGCAGTTGATCAAATATATAGTTCTGTACGTGATCAATGACTGTAATAGTGTAACTCTAGATATGGGAAGGTACCATAAGAGGGAATTTTTCCTGGACCATAACAGATGAAGACAGGTTGGTCCAGAGTCCTTTGATTACTACTGATAAGACCTAGTTCAGTAATAGCACACTGAGTGAGTAGCCTATCTTCAAAATCTTCACCAGACCTAGGAATGAGCCTTCCTTGCACCGTGAAATAGTGAAACAGTCATGAAATGCCTCCCAAAGTCAAATTTATGGTCGTGATGGCACTCTGTCAACTACAAATTGACACTTACCATCTACCTCTACAATGATAAAGTTGTGCTGCTGCTATTGCTGACCTTCAATACCCACTGAAAGGATTTCAGGGTAGAGAGCAGAAATGAGGCACTCTGTGCTTGGGGGGAAAACTGATAGGATAGGTCTTCTGTTTTCAGAAGCTGATTTTATGAGTCCAATTCTTGTATCCCCCCCATATCTAGAAAAACACTAAAATCCTTCATGGTGACAACTTTTCCTTGTGATTAGCAAAAGTTTCATGAGACTGGTAGAAACCTTCTGGGAAAATATGTGCTTGACTGCATGTATTCCCCCTTCACCAAAATCACATATGTACTGATCTTTCTCTCTGCCTCTTTGGAGAAGTTTCTCAGAGCTATCTGAGGTGCTGTCTCCCAGGCTGCAGTCCTCACTTTGCTCCAAATAAAATTTAACTTGCAACTCCCATGCTGTGCATTTTTAAAAGTTAATAGTAGGTCTAGATGTCACATATGAAACATGATACTTATGCTTTTTATTAACAGCCACATGGACACTGAACACAGAAATTGCAAATAGCTTCACTTTTATTAAAATATTTAATTAGGTTTAAATATTTTAAAAATTAAAGAAGTGTCCAGCTCTTCAGAAAGAACTTTGTCTCTATTATTTCCTCTGGAAGAAAAGAATATTGGATTGAGAATGGCCAAGTTTACAGCAATCTACGATCAAAATCAAGGGAATTCAGGAGAGAACAAGATGGCGGAGGAGTAGGTGGATGTGGAGTGCATCTCTCCCCACGGATACATCAGGAATACACCTCCAGACACAGACGTGCAAGCAGAACACCAGCTGAGAGTGGACAGGAGTACCTGACCAGAGGAAAAGAATTTATAGAACCACGCAAAACTCGGTAGGATGAAGGAACCAGGGGAAAAACAGGAGTGTTAGAAGGACTGGACCTGCCCTCGGCGGGAGGGGGAACTGAAGCAGGGGTCCAATCCCCGCTTCAGGGCAACTGTCTGCGTCAGAGGAAAAACATTTAAGGCTTGAGAGTGAAACACCTGATCTGGAATGGAAATGAGAATGGAATGGAATAGAGAATGGAATGAGAATAAATGAAATGAGAATCAGACAGTCCTTGTTGCAGCCATACATATGCCGGGCAGGAACGCAGGTCTCCTGGAAGGGGCAGTGGTTGGGAGCTGGAGTTTAGGGATTGAGGAGCAATCCTAGTTTGAGGGCTGCTGTTGACTGCGGAGAGACAGATGGAAGGGATGTGAGGGAAGAGAACTGTGGTGGGAAATGCCTGTGGAGGAAAGCCAAGCAGCCATGGAAGCCAGGCGATGCTGCTGAGCCACACGTAGGGGGTGGAGCCAGCACCGTAGCCTCTCTCTCCCCACACGCCAGCATCCACAGATGAACAATACAGAGGCTGGCCCATCAAATGCCTGACTCACTGAACTACAGAGTAGGACCCCAGCCAGGGCCCCCTTCTGTGTGCCTGATGTGCTGAACAACTGAGAAGGATCCCAGGCAAGGGAGCCCTCTAAGGGCCTGAATGGCGGAGCAATGGAGAAAGACTGGCCAGAGGGGTCTTCTGATGGCCAGCTATAAGAGGCTCGAAAAAAGACTCTGATAGGGTCATAACTCCTGCAGCAGAAGCAGTCCGTGTCCCTGCATATTTGGTGCTGCCAGAGTCCCTGCGACCCAAGTAGCTGTGCCACCTTTACACTCGACTCTCACTGGGGCAGACCTGCTACAGGCAAAAAAAGTCTTGTGTCTATGTGTGCAGGATTTTGGTTGTGTCTGACCCTTTATAATCCTGTAGACTGTGGCCTGCCAGGCTTCTCTGTCAGGGATGGGGGTTCTCTAGGCAAGAATACTGGAGTGTATTGGCCACTACTGGTTGCCATACCCTTCTAGAGCACTGTATTTCCTGCTGCCCTAGCTGCCAACTCCCCTGAGTACCTGGTGCTTCCAGAACCCCTGCGACCCAAGCAGCTGCACCACCTCCACACCTGGGCCTCACAGGGGCAAACCCAAGTCCTCCAGGGCACCCGCAGGAGCAAACCCCAGTGGATGACCCACATGTATAGGTGGAAATAAAACCACAATTGAAACCCAGGGGCAGTGTGGCTAAGGAAGAAGACCTAAAACCTTACCACTAGCTGTACAAGCTGCAGATTAAATACACACAATCAACTAGCAGGCCTCTGTGTCTATGGAACATATAAAAGTCATTGAGAGCTCCCACAAAAGAAAATGCACTAGTTCTGATAGCTGTGGACATTGGAGGCAAGAACACACAGGAGTAGGACCAGATTAGGATCTGAGCTGCCCCTATAGCAGGCCCAGAGATCAGCACAGTGTTGGAGGGCATCCTAGGGTGGTGAGGTGGACTGTGACTCCCAGCGAGGGAAAGGACCCTGACAGCAGTGACTCAAGAGAAACATTTATTATTCTTAGGTTTTGACTTGTTCTGTGGATTCTGTTGTATTTTTTCTTTTTTTTCCTCCTCCCCCTCCCCCCCATAGTAGTTGCTGATTTTATTGGCACTATGAAATCTAATTAAACATCTGAGCTTTTTAAATTTTTTCTCAGTCACATTTTTTAATGTTGTTATAAATCTCTGCCTCTACATTGGGCTTTTGTAGTTCTGTGGAGTTTTTCCTTTTTTTCCTCCTCTTTTCTTTCTTCTTCTGTTTTTTTTTTTCTTTTCTCTTTTTTATAATTTTAATTTTAATACCTATTGTTCTACATTTATTCTTTTGTTTGCCTTCCTACTGTTCTTTTCCCCTTGCAGTTAATTTTCAATGTGTATAAATCTTCTTCATCTACCTCTATTTAACTTTGCATATCTATTCTTTCTTTCTTTTCTGTCCTCTCAATATCTTTGTTAGTTTTGTTTTCATTGCTCTATTGCCCACTTGGCACCTTGCTTTAGTTTTGTTTTCCAGTTTGTGCTCTAGTTAGTTTTGTTCTTAACTGGTAAATATACTTTTTGATTTTCTTTGTTCACTGGGTCAATATATTGTACTTTATTTTTGTTGGACTGTTTTGACTTTACTCATGGGTGTATATGTATATGTATATGTATATATTCCATTATTTTAATTATTATTTCCCTGATTTTGTAACTGCCATTTGTCTGGGGTTCATCTTTGGCATCTTATTTTCGGATATTTGCTTTAATCTCAATGTCATAACAAACCACTTGTGGAATCTTCGTTCCTGACCAGAGATCAAGCCCTGAGCCTTTGGAGTGGGAGCACTGACTCCAAGACCCTAAACTACTATAGAACTAACCCTAGGGAGTATCAAATATGAGAACTCACACAAAGGAAACCACTTGAATACAAGACCTGGCATCATCCAACCACCAGTAGCACCCTGTGCAGGGCGCCTCATCTAAACAACAAACGAAACAAAAATACAAACCAAATCATCAGCAGATAGGATTACCACCTCACTCAGCCTTGCCCATCAGAGGAAAAACAAACAAACAAATCTCACCCTATACAGATGCTTACACAAACCACTGGACCAACCTTAAGAGGCCAGAAGCCAAAAGGAAGAAAGAATTCAGCCTTGAAGCCTGGGAAGAGGAGAACTCAAACACAATAAGTTAAAAAAAAAAAAAAGAAAAGGCAGAGAAATACTACACAAATGAAGGAACAAACTAGAAACACAAGTCCAAATAAATGAAGAGGAAATAGGCAAACTACCTGAAAAAGAATTCAGAATAATGATAGTAAAGATGCTCAAAAACCTTAAAAACAAAATGGAGAAAATGCAAGACTCAATTAACAAAGACCTAGAAGAATTAAAGAAAAAACATACAGAGACAAACAACACAAGTACTGAAATAAAAAATACTGTGGAAAGAATCAAGAGCAGAATATCTGAAGCAGAAGAACAGATCAGTGAGCTGGAAGATAAAATGGTGGAAATAGCTTCTGAAGAGCAGAATAAAGTAAAAAGAATGGAAAGAACTGAGGATAATCTCAGACACCTCTGAGACAATATCAAATGCACCAAAATTTGAATTATAGGGGTCCCAGAAGAAGAAGAGAAAAGAAAGGGTATGAGAAAAATTTTGAAGAGATTATAGTTGAAAATTTTCCCAATATGGAAAAGGAAATAGTCAATCAAGTCCAAGAGGTACAAACAGTCCTGTACAGGATAAAACCAAGGAGAAACATGCCAAGACACATACTAATCAAACTAACAAGATTAAACACAAAGAAAGAATATTAAAAGAGGCAAGGGAGAAGCAACAAGTAACATACAAAGGAAACCCCATATGCTTAACAGCTGATCTTTCAGTAGAAACTCTGCAGGCCAGAAGGGAATGGCAGGATATAGTTAAAGTACTGAAAGGGAAAAAAAACTACAGTACAAGATTATTGTACCTGGCAAAGATCTCATTCAAAATTGATGGAGAAATCAAAAGCTTTTCAGAAAAGCAAAAGTTAAGAGAATTCAGTACCACCAAACAACCTTTACAACAAATGTTAAAGGGGCTTATATAGTCAAGAAATACAAGAGAAGAAAAAGATCTACAAAATCAACCCCAAACAATTAAGAAAATGGCAATAGGAACATATATCAATAATTACTTTAAATGTAAATGGATTAAATGCTCCAACCAAAAGACATAGACTGGCTGAATGGATACAAAAACAAGATACATATATATGCTGTCCACAAGAAACCCACTTCAGACCTCAAGACACACATAGACTGAAAGTGAGAGGATGGAAAAATATATTCCACGCAAAGGAGAAGCAAAGGAAAGCTGGAGTAGCAATCCTCATATCAGACAAAATAGACCTTAAAATAAAGATTACAAGAGATAAGGAAGGACACTACATAATGATCAAGGGCTCAATCCAAGAGGAAAACATAACAATTGTAAATGTCTATGCACCCAACATAGGAGCACCTCAGTACATAAGACAAACACTAACAGACATAAAAGGAGAAATTGACAGTAACACAATAAGAGTAGGAGACTTTAACACCCCACTCACACCAGTGGACAGATCATCAAAACAGAAAATTAATAAGGAAACACAAGTCTTAAAGGATACACTAGAGGAGAAGGATCTCTTTGATTTCTTCAGGACATTCCATCCAAATGCAGAAGAATACACCTTCTCAAGTGCACATGGAACATTCTCCAGGACAGACCACATCTTGGGTCACAAATCAAACCTCAGTAAATGTAAGGAAATTGAAACCATATCAAGCATATTCTCTGACCACAACACTATGAGACTAGATACCAATTACAAGAAAAAAACTGTAAGAAACACAAACACATGGAGATTAAACAACACGTTTCTAAATAACCAACAGGTTACTGAAGAAATCAAAAAGAAAATAAAAATATTTCTAGAAACAATGACAATGAAAACATGACAACTAAAACTTATGGGATTCAGCAAAAGCAGTTCTAAGAAGGAAGTTTATAGCAATACAATCCTTCCTCAAGAAACAAGAAAAACATCAAATAGACAACCTAACTTTACACCTAACACAACTGGAAAAAGAACAAAAAAACCCAAAGTTAGTAGAAGGAAAGAAATCATAAAGATCAGAGCAGAAATATGTGAAAAAGAAATGAAAGAAACAATAGTAAAGGTTAATAAAACTAAAAGCTGGTTCTTTGATAAGATAAACAAAATTGACAAACCTTTAGCCAGACTCATCAAGAAAAAAAGAGAGAAGAATCAAATCAACAAAATTAGAAATGAAAAAGGAGAGGTTACAACAGATAATGCAGAAATACAAAGGATTATAAGAGACTATTATGAACAACTATATAGCAATAAAATGGATAACCTGGAAGAAAAGGACAGATTTTTAGAAAAGTTCAATCTTCCAAGACTGAACCAGGAAGAAATGGAAATTATGAAGAACCCAATTACAACCTAATTGAAGCTGTGATAAAACAAAACAAAACAAAACAAAACAAACAAAAAAACTCCCCAAAAGCAAAAGCCCAGGACCAGATGGCTTTATACAAGAATTCTATCACACATTTAGAGAAGAGCTAAGGCCTATCCTTCTAAAACTCTTCCAAAAAATTGCAGAGGAAGGAGCACTTCCAAACTCATTCTATGAGGCCACCATCACCCTGATACCAAAACCAGACATAGACAACATACACACACAAAACTACAGGCCAATATCACTAATGAAAATAGATGCAAAAATCCTAAACAAAATTTTAGCAAACAGAATTCAGCAACACATCAAAAAGCTCACACACCATGATCAAGTTGGGTTTATTCCAGGAATGCAAGGATTCTTCAATATACGTGAATCAATCAATGTGATACACCATATTAACAAATTGAAAGATAAAAACCATTTGATAATCTCAATAGATGCAGAAAAAGCCTTTGACAAAATTCAGCAGCCATTTATGATTAAAATTCTTCAAAAAATGGGCACAGAGGAACCTACCTCAACATCAGTTCAGTTCAGTCGCTCAGTCGTGTCCCACTGTTTGCGACCCCATGAATCGCAGCACGCCAGGCCTCCCTGTCCATCACCAACTCCTGGAGTTCACTCAGACTCACGTCCATCGACTCAGTGATGCCATCCAGCCATCTCATCCTCTGTCATCCCCTTCTCCTCCTGCCCCCAATCCCTCCCAGCATCAGAGTCTTTTCCAATGAGTCAACTCTTTGCATGAGGTGGCCAAAGTACTGGAGTTTCAGCTTCAGCATCATTCCTTCCAAAGAAATCCCAGGGCTGATCTCCTTCAGAATGGACTGGTTGCATCTCCTTGCAGTCCAAGGGACTCTCAAGAGTCTTCTCCAACACCATAGTTCAAAAGCATCAATTCTTCGGCACTCAGCCTTCTTCACAGTCCAACTCTCACATCCATACATGACCACAGGAAAAACCATAGCCTTGACTAGATGGACCTTTGTTGGCAAAGTAATGTCTCTGCTTTTCAATATGCTATCTAGGTTGGCCATAACTTTCCTTCCAAGGAGTAAGTGTCTTTTAATTTCATGGCTGCAGTCACCATCTGCAGTGATTTTGGAGCCCTCAGAAATAAAGTCTGACACTGTTTCCACTGTTTCCCCATCTATTTCCCATGAAGTGATGGGACCAGATGCCATGATCTTCATTTTCTGAATGTTGAGCTTTAAGCCAACTTTTTCACTCTCCTCTTTCACTTTCATCAAGAGGCTTTTGAGTTCCTCTTCACTTTCTGCCATAAGGGTGGTGTCATCTGCATATCTGAGGTTATTGATATTTCTCCTGGCAATCTTGATTCCAGCTTGTGTTTCTTCCAGTCCAGCATTTCTCATAATGTATTCTGCATAGAAGTTAAACAAGCAGGGTGACAATATACAGCCTTGATGTACTCCTTTTCCTATTTGGAACCAGTCTGTTGTTCCATGTCCAATTCTAACTGTTGCTTCCTGACCTGCATACAAATTTCTCAAGAGGCAGATCAGGTGGTCTGGTATTCCCATCTCTTTCAGAATTTTCCACAGTTTATTGTGATCCACACAGTCAAGGCTTTGGCATAGTCAATAAAGCAGAAAAGATGTTTTTCTGGAACTCTCTTCCTTTTTCCATGATCCAGTGGATGTTGGCAATTTGATCTCTGGTTCCTCTGCCTTTTCTAAAACCAGCTTGAACATCAGGAAGTTCACGGTGCACATATTGCTGAAGCCTGGCTTGGAGAATTTTGAGCATTACTTTACTAGCGTGTGAGATGAGTGCAATTGTGCAGTAGTTTGAGCATTCTTTGGCATTGCCTTTCTTTGGGATTGGAATGAAAACTGACCTTTTCCAGTCCTGTGGCCACTGCTGAGTTTTCCAAATTTGCTGGCATATGGAGTGCAGCACTTTCACAGCATCATCTTTCAGGATTTGAAATAGCTCAACTGGAATTCCATCACCTCCACTATCTTTGTTCGTAGTGATGCTTTCCAAGGCCCACTTGACTTCACATTCCAGAATGTCTGGCTCTAGGTCAGTGATCACACCATTGTGATTATCTGGGTCGTGAAGATCTTTTTTTGTACAGTTCTTCTGTGTATTCTTCCCACCTCTTCTTAATATCTTCTGCTTCTGTTAGGTCCATACCATTTCTGTCCTTTATCAAGCCCATCTTTGCATGAAATGTTCCCTTGGTATCTCTGATTTTCTTGAAGAGATCTCTAGTCTTTCCCATTCTGTTGTTTTCCTCTATTTCTTTGCACTGATCACTGAGGAAGGCTTTCTTATCTCTCCTTGCTATTCTTTGGAACTCTGCATTCAGATGCTTATATCTTTCCTTTTCTCCTTTGCTTTTCACTTCTCTTCTTTTCACAGCTATTTGTAAGGCCTCCCCAGACAGCCATTTTGCTTTTTTGCATTTCTTTTCCATGGGGATGGTCTTGATATCTGTCTCCTGTACAATGTCACGAACCTCATTCCATCGTTCATCAGGCAGTCTATCTATCAGATCTAGTCCCTTAAATCTATTTCTCACTTCCACTGTATAATCATAAGGGATTTGATTTAGGTCATACTTGAATGGTCTAGTGTTTTTCCCTACTTTCTTCAATTTTAGTCTGAATTTGGCAATAAGAAGTTCATGGTCTGAGCCACAGTCAGCTCCTGGTCTTGTTTTTGCTGACTGTATAGAGCTTCTCCATCTTTGGCTGCAAAGAATATAATCAATCTGATTTCGGTGTTGACCATCTGGTGATGTCCATGTATAGAGTTTTCTCCTGTGTTGTTGGAAGAGGGTGTTTGTTATGACGAGTGCGTTTTCTTGGCAAAACTCTATTAGTCTTTGCCCTGCTTCATTCCATGTTCCAAGGCCAAATTTGCCTGTTACTCCAGGTGTTTCTTGACTTCCTACTTTTGCATTTCAGTCCCCTATAATGAAAAGGACATCTTTTTTGGGTGTTAGTTCTAAAAGGTCTTGTAGGTCTTCATAGAACCGTTCAACTTCAGCTTCTTCAGCATTACTGGTTGGGGCGTAGACTTGGATTACTGTGATATTGAATGGTTTGCCTTAGAAACGAACAGAGATCATTCTGTCATTTTTGAGATTGCATCCAAGTACTGCATTTCAGACTCTTTTGTTGACCATGATGGCTACTCCATTTCTTCTAAGGGATTCCTGCCCGCAGTAGTAGATATAATGGTCATCTGAGTTAAATTCACCCATTCCAGTCCATTTCAGTTCGCTGATTCCTAGAATGTCGACATTCACTCTTGCCATCTCTTGTTTGACCACTTCCAATTTGCCTTGATTCATGGACCTGACATTCCATGTTCCTATGCAATATTGCTCTTTACAGCATTGGACCTTGCTTCTATCATCAGTCACATCCACAGCTGGGTATTCTTTTTGCTTTGGCTCCATCCCTTCATTCTTTCTGGAGTAATTTCTCCACTGATCTCCAGTAGCATATTGGACACCTACTGTCTTGGGGAGTTCCTCTTTCAGTATCCTATCATTTTGCTTTTTCATACTGTTCATGGGGTTCTCAAGGCAAGAATACTGAAGTGGTTTGCCATTCCCTTCTCCAGTGGACCACATTCTGTCAGATCTCTCCACCATGACCCGCCCATCTTGGGTTGCCCCACGGGCATGGCTTAGTTTCATTGAGTTAGACAAGGCTGTGGTCCTAGTGTGATTAGATTGACTAGTTTTCTGTGAGTATGGTTTCAGTGTGTCTGCCTTCTAATGCCCTCTTGCAACACCTACCCTCTTACTTGGGTTTCTCTTACCTTGGGTGTGGGGTATCTCTTCACAGCTGCTCCAGCAAAGCGCAGCCACTGCTCCTTACCTTGATAATCCTACAGCAAACATTATTTTCAATGGTGAAAAACTGAAAACATTCCCCCTGAGATCAAGAGAACAAGACAAGGATGTCCACTTTCACCACTATTATTCAACATAGTTTGGGAAGTCCTATAGCATTTAGAGAAGAAAAAGAAATAAAAGGAATCCAGATCAGAAAAGTAGTAAAACTCTCAGTTTGCAGATGACATGATATCGTACATAGAAAACCCTAAGTGAAGTCGCTCAGTCGTGTCCGACTGTTTGTGACCCCATGGACTGTAGCCTACCAGGCTCCTCCCTCCATGGGATTCTCCAGGCAAGAGTACTGGAGTGGGTTGCCATTTCCTTCTCCAGGGGATCTTCCCAAGCCAGGGATCGAACCTAGGTCTCCCGCATTCCAGGCAGACGCTTTAACCTCTGAGCCACCAGGAAAGCCAAAACATTACTAGAGCTAATCAGTGAATTTAGCAAAGTTGCAGGATGCAAAATCAATACACAGAAATCACTTGCTTTTCTATATACTAGCATGAAAAATCAGAGAAATTAATAAATAAATCCCATTCATCATTGCAACAAAAAGAATTAAATATCTAGGAATCATCTTACCTAAGGAGGCAAAAGAACTGTACACAGAAAATTATAAGACACTGATGAAAGAAATCAAAGATGACATAAACAGATGGAGAGATATTCCATGTTCCTGGGTAGGAAGAATAATATTGTGAAAATGACTATACTACCAAATGCAATCTACAGATTCAATGTGATCCCTATCAAATTACCAATGGCATTTTTCACAGAACTAGAACAAAAAAATTCACAATTTATATGGAAGCACAAAAGACCCTGAATAGCCAAAGCAGTCTTGAGAGAGAAGAATGGAGCTGGAGGAATCAACCTTCCTGACTTCAGATTATACCACAAAGCTACAGTCATCAAGACAGTATGGTACTGGCACAAAAACAGAACTATTGCCCAATGGAACAAGATATAAAGCCCAGAAATAAACCCATGCACCTATGGGTACTTTATTTTTGACAAAGGAGGCAAGAATATACAATGGGGCAAAGACAACCTCTTCAATAAATGGTGCTGTGATAACTGGACAGCTACAAGTAAAATAATGAAATTAGGACACTTCCTAACACCATACACAAAGATAAACTCAAAATGGATTAAAGACCCAAATGTAAGACCAGAAACTATAAAACTCTTTGAGGAAAACATAGGCAGAACACTCAATGACATAAATCAAAGCAAGATCCTTTATGACCCACCTCCTAGAGTAACGGAAATGAAAACAAAAGTAAACAAGTGGGACCTGATTAAACTTAAAAGCTTTTGCACAGCAAAGGAAACTATAAGCAAGGTGAAAAGACAATCCTCAGAATGGGAGAAAATAATAGCAAATTAAACAAGTGACAAAGGATTGATTTCCAAAATACATAAGCAGTTCATAGAACTCAATGCCAGAAAAAAAACAACCCAATCAAAAAGTGGGAAAAAGACCTATACAGACATATTTCTCTGAAGAAGACATACAGATGGCTAACAAACACGTGAAAAGATGCTCAACATTGCTCATTATTAAAGAAATTTCTCTGAAGAAGACATACAGATGGCTAACAAACACATGAAAAGATGCTCAACATTGCTTATTATTAAAGAAATACAAATCAAAACTACAATGAGCTATCACCTCACACCAGTCAGAACAAAGTGGAGTCACTCAGTCCTGTTGGACTCTTTGCAACCCCATGGACTATAACCTACCAGGCTCCTCTGTCCATGGGATTTTCCAGACAAGAGTGGGTTGCCATTTCCTTCTCCAGGGAATCTTCCCAACCCAGGGATCAAACCTGGGTCTCCTGCATTGCAGGCAGATGCTTTACCATCTGAGCCACCAGGGGAGCCCCTAAAAGTCTACAAACAATAAATGCTGGAGAGGGTGTGGAGAAAAGTGAATGCTTTTGTACTGTTGGTGGGAATGTAAATTGATACAGTCACTATGGAAGATGGTATGGAGATTCCTTAAAAAATTAGGAATAAAACCACCATATGACCCAGCAATCCCACTCCTAGGCATATACCCTGAAGAAACCAAAATTGAAAAAGACACAGGTATCCCATTGTTCATTGCAGCACTATTTACAATAGCTAGAACACGGAAGCAACCTAGATGTCCATGACAGATGAATGGATAAAGAAGTTGTGTTACATATACATAATGGAGTATTACTCAGCCATAAAAAGAAATGCATTTGAGTCAGCTCTGATGAGGTGGATGAACCTAGAACCTATTATACAGAGTGAAGTGAGTCAGAAAGAGAAAGATAAATATTGTATTCTAATGCATATATACAGAATCTAGAAAAATGGTACTGAAGTATTTACAGGGCAGTACTGAAGTATTTACAGGGCAGTACTGAAGTATTTACAGGGCAGTACTAAAGTATTTCAGAGAAGGCAATGGCACCCCACTCCAGTACTGTTGCGTGGAAAATCCCATGGATGAAAGAGCCTGGTAGGCTGCAGTCCATGGGGTCGCTGAGGGTCGGACATGACTGAGTGACTTCACTTTCACTTTTCACTTTCATGCATTGGAGAAGGAAATGGCAACCCACTCCAGTGTTCCCGCCTGGAGAATCCCAGGGACGGGGGAGCCTGGTGGGCTGCAGTACATGTGGTTGCACAGAGTTGGACACGACTGAAGCGACTTAGCAGCAGCAGCAGCACTGAAGTATTTACAGGGCAGTACTCAAGTATTTACAGGGCAGAAATGGAGAAACAGACACAGAGAATAGACTTATGGACACGGGGAGTGGAGAGGAAAGGGTGAGATGTGTGGAGAGAGTAACATGGAAACTTACATGACCATATGTGAAATAGATAGCCAATGGGAATTTGCTGTATGGCTCAGGAAACTCAAACAGGGGCTCTGTATCAATCTACAGGGGTGGGATGGGGTGGGAGATGGGAGGGAGGTTGGAAAGGGAGGGGGTATATGTGTACCTATGTCTGATTCATGTTGTTTGACAGAAAACAACAAAATTCTGTAAAGCAATTATCCTTCAATAAAAAAATAAATTAATAAAAAAAATCAAGGGTCTTCAGCCCAAATTTACTCCTTTCCCCTACTCTCTTTGCCTATGAATACTGTGTCTTGCTTCCAACCTTTGGGAGTGAGGTATGAATAAGATACTTGAGCCAAGTCCTTGATGGGAGTGTGCAGTATAACTGTGATTATCTGCTGGATCTCTTTCAGATGGATTTGGGGAGTGATACGTGCATGGAGTAAGGGTGGGGGAAAGTCCCAGGTTCATCGTCCCATCCTGCCCAGCATCATGTTATGTTGTTCTGGCCAGCACGTTCAACTGTTCTTTTCAGAAAACTTCAGAGGCCAAAGGGCTGGAATGTCTGTGTTCTCAGAGCCAGGATTTGGAGCAGTTCCCTCTGGAGAACTTCCCTCCCCGGGGGCTTGGAAGACTATTGTTCTGATGCTAGAAGAGAGAAGGGAGACCCAACAGGGACAGGGACCCCTGCTCACTTTTCCCCCAGTTATCCCACAGATCATTAGAGGCCTGGGTGTCCCCAAACTCAAGAAGGGAGAAGAGCTGAACACGGAAGCTGAGGGTGGGAGTGGCAAGGAATGTTGGCAGACAGTGGGACAAGTGTGAATAGCAAGAGGTCAGCCAGGGGAACAGAGAACTTGAGCTCAGAACCGAATTCAATAGTAGAACTGCCTTTGTCCTTGAGATCTCCCTGAATCAGAATGAATGAGCCACACACCAGAGGTTCTTGGGGGCAGGCAGTGTAGGATGATTGAAAAAGCACTGGATTTGGGGATTTTTGAGTTGCATTTGAATTCTGAGGCTGCCCCTTCAGAACTGTGTCTTCTTGGGCAAATGACTCCTCTGCACACAAGCTTTGGATTCAGATAGGCTCTGCCCCTAACTCCTGCATGACAAATTAGTTAACCTCTGAGCCTCAGTTGCCTCATTTGTTAAAAACAGGGGCAATAGCACCTTTGGAGTTGTTGTCAGTGTTAAATAATATTTAATCTTGTTAAAGTAGATTTCATCCGTCACATTGGATCATGGAGTAACATCGAGCTTGGGGCCAGAGACATGCATTTGAATCTGCCTCCAGCTAGACGTGTAATCTCTCAGAGAAACAATTTCTCCTCAGTGAGAAGAATGATGCCTCTTCACGTAGCTCTCATGGGGCTCCAGTGAGATAAGTGGGGCTGCCCAGGTGGCTCAGTGGCAAAGAATCCACCTGCCAATGCAGGAGCCGCAGGAGACTCGGGTTTGATTCCTGAGTCAGGAAGATCCTCTGGAGGAGGAAACAGCAACCAGTTCTTGCCTGGGCGATCCCATGGACTGAGGAACCTGGTGTGCTACAGTCCATGGGGTCCTACAGTCAAATGCTCTACCCCTGAGCTATACCCCCTCCATGGGGTCCTGAAGACTCGGACACGACAGAGCACAAATTGGGTGATATGGGTGTGTGAAAGTACTTTGTACAGCTCGGTACAGATGTGAAGAATCCTTTTTGTTCTTCAGCTCACACTCTAACAAAGGCTGAATTAAATACAGAATTGGCCAAAAAAAGGAGGGTGAGGGAAGGGATGTGACTCTTAGGGGGAGTAGCAGAGAACCTGAAATAATCCCTGCTGTCCATGTTGAACACTCCATTAGGCTCCAGCTCCTGAGGAGCTGCTCACACCCACAGGTGGGTGGGAAGGGGCAGGGGATTGCGAGGAGGGAAAAGAAGCCACTGGTCCACTGCTGTTAAACCCCAGGAAGACGAGGAAGGTCCTGTCTGGACAGGAGAAAAAGAGGGAATGTCGTCTCAAGTCCCAGCTCCGTCTGTGTCTCCCTCTGTGACCTTGACTCCCTTGTGATCCACAAAGCATAGCTCCCAGCCTCGAGCCGAGAAATGCTGCCTTTCAATGCCCCGCACCTGACAGCTACTGAGCAGATTCCAATATGCTCCGGCTTGGACCCCTCAGAAAACACACTGGAGCTTTGTGGTCCCCTAAGGGAGGGCAGCTGGCCCTTGCCCCACCCATGGAGCAGAGTCTCTGTAGGCAGTCCCCTCCCCACTTGCCCTCCACTTTCCCTCGATAAGTCTGATCCAGGACACGATGGCAGGGCCAGGGCCCTGCTGATCCTGGGCTCCAGAGAGAGGCTGCCTTTCTCTTGGGAGCTCAGCTCGCAGGATGTGCCAGGGAAATGTTTCCACATATTAGTGCCTCCTGGGGTGGGGCAGCAGCAGTAGGTGGCAGGACAGGGCAGGGGAGTGAAACCCAGGGCACCCTTGGGAGGAGCCCAAGGATGGAGGTTGTCTTCTCCAGGCTCCAACCTCCAGAACCAGGAGGTCTGGGGTTCTCCCAAAGCCCCCAGCCTCAGTTTACCCCCAGTGACCAGACGGTGCTGCACAGACCACTTTATTTGAGCAGCTGTTGTGGTAACTGTGGTAGTGACATAGTTTAAGTCCTGCTCCAGGTGAAGAATAAAGGGGAGGGGAAGAGGTGAGAGGCAGGGGGAGGAGGGGAGAGATGAAGAACCAGATAAACAATCCAAGAAGAGAGGGGGAAAAAAAGGAAAGGAAGTTACGACAAGAGCAAATTCATAAGCCGAGGAAAAGGCAGCCCAACAAGCGTGCCTTAAATTAAACTTTTAAAAGGTAAAATCTGGTTGATATTTTTCAAATCTGTATTTGCTCAGTTAGGCCTTAACAAGGAGCAGTGACATCACCAGTGCAAGGCAGACAAGCCAGATACCTTCTATTATAAGAGAGGAAAAAGAAGGCATAACGGATGGCAAACCAAGGAGGTCGGGAGGGAGGGAGAAGCCAGCTTCCTGCTGGTCCTCCCCTTCTTCCTGGCCACGAGTTTAGGAGTGACCAAGGCAGGTGGGTGAGGTCATTATAATGTGATTTTTGACCAAAAGTTTCATCAACACTGGCTTTCCCCCTTGGGTTAGTCCTGGTCCAGCATCAGGCATCCCTAATCCAGCTGGTCCCCAACCTCACAGTTCATGCAGGTGAGGAACTGGCTCCACGTCTGTGTCACCATTCTGGATAAACTCGAAGATGAATTTCACCTGGGTCTCGTAGGCTTGGACTGAGATTTTCTCATTGATTCCATGGATGCTGAGGGAGAGAAGTTTTGAGGGAGAGGCCATTGCTTTAGTACACAGGTTATTGCAGAGCACCCTACACCCCTGTAGCCACTGGCCTTTGACCCTCCAGGGGTAGGAAGTGGGCAAGGTGGGAGCAGCCATTTGGAAGAAGTGAGATCTCATATGACAGGTTGGTCACCTCTCCAGGATCTACATCCATGGCAAAGTGCAGTGGGGGCAGATGATGGTCCTGGGGAGTACAAACCATCATCTGCTCTGGAATCTATTTAATAATTTCTCCTCTGAGGGGAAATTATTAAAGTTATCTTTTAATTCTCTCTCTAAGGCTGGAGTCCCAGCTAGACTTATCCCTATGCCAGCCACCCCTCCCCACATTATTAGGGGCACAAGTGGATAGGAACCCAGGCTACCTATGGGGTTCTCTGTTTCACCTCTAATTTCACTACCAGATCCGATGCCCACAGCCTGCCTCCACACAACAATACTACCAAAGCACACATGTAACCTCGAAGATGAAAGGAGATAAAGAATAGCTAACCCCACCTACACTCCTTAAAAAAACCAATGAACCTCCTTCCCATGAAATCTGTTCTTAAGTTCAAATTCAAATATATATTCAAACAACTTGACTTATGATGAGGAAATCAGAGCTGAGTATGGTAAGGAGCAGAGAGGTAAATGGAAAGCATGCCCCTATATCCCAGGACTAAAAACTTGCTGAAGAACCTACAAAGTAGTAGTTCACACACAGCAGGTGAAACTGGTGAATATGTTTTAGATTCCCAAAGTATGTTTTGAGAATTCAAAGCATGAGTTCATCTTTGACCTCAAATGTGTCTGCAGTTCACTAAGTGGAAGTTGAGAATTCTGGAGTACCCACTTTTGGGGGAAATGAGATCCAGAGGGGAGGGCTTCTCTCAAAGGAAGGAAGAGGTGGGATTCAAGGGCCCTAATTCTACCAGGTTCTTTCCAGTCATCTGATTATCTCCATCCCTGAAAAACAGTCACTGATTCCACCAAATTCTGGGGAGTGGCAAGACTCTGGCACTGAGAAAAGCTGGCCAGTTGGGCTCCACAGTATCTTTTAGTTTGTACAAATTCCAGGTTTCCCCCATTCTGTGGACTGTCAGGAGAATGAGTGGGAAAGGGACAGGTCAGATGTATCTCCTCTCTCCACCAAGCTGTCCAAACCTGTTCCACTCACTCACCTACTGAAGTTCTGAGGCTGTAGGTAGATGGGGTTGAACCGGTAGAGGCCAGTGGTAAGATTCAGATAGTGTCTGCTGTCTGTGTTGCCAATACAAGTACCTAGAAAGGAAGAATCCAGAGAAACGGAGCTTTATGTAAGCAGCCAAGCCAAGGAAGTGGTGGCAAGTAGGCTACCTGGAAAATTGGGACCCTTGTGTCACCATGGAAGACGTCTGGATCTTCCTTAGGAGACTGCAGCCAAGGATTTTTGTCCTTCAGCCTACCCATTTTCAAAACCTTTCTAAGATACCATTTCAGCCAGGAACATGGACTCACCTCCCAAGGGCATTAGAGAGACATCCCTTACACGGTCCAAGGCTAAGTGCCCTCTCTCCATGATGAACATGGAAGCCAGCAGCTTCATTTCATACCCATGGCCAGGTTATTCTATCAGTAGTAACCTAGATATCCAGAAATCTAAGCACCATTTCTTTATTGCCCAAGCTTTCTTGTGTGTCACTCAGGTCAGAAACAAACACTCTCTGGGGGAGTTTTATTGCTATAGACGGAAATCCTCTTAAAGTAGAACATGCTGTGCTGCTGTGCTTAGTCGCTCAGTTGTGTCTGACTCTTTGCGACCCATGGACTGTAGCCCACCAGGCTCCTCTCTCCATGGGGGTTCTCCAGGCAAGAATAAAAATAGAACATAATTTCTGGTTATTCCCGTCTTCTGAAGGAGGACTGTATCTTCCCAGAGTCAAACTTCAGGTCCGGATAGTCCCAGGATACTCTCTAGTGTCCCATTCTCCTGAAGGTAGTAGGTCGTCCCCCTCCCCAGCCGGGGCTGGGACTCCTCCCCATTATGAATGTTCTTTGAAAAAAGACTCCCTAGCTTATCAGTTAAAGTGTGGTGAGATGAATTTGAGATGGTAATTTGTGTTTTATTTTGATTGAGTTAGCGCTTTTATTCTAGAAATGTATCCCATTTTTAAGTACTTTCAGGCAGAACCGATTTATCATGAAGCTATTAGGCTTATGCATAAAGATCCCACAAGTACAGATGTGTTTTTTTGAGTTCATGACAGGGTCATAGCTCTGTATTCATGTAGTTGGATAGGTATTTTTAACAATTTAAAAGTGACAGAAAAATTTCAAACATATAATTGGCTATTGCTTTATAGCAAACTTGGGATGACGTGCCGCACGCGCGTTTTGCTTGAGCACCCTTTTTAAAATCCAAGTATAGCTGACTGACAAGTGTTGTGCCAGTTTCAGGTGGACAGCGAAGTGACCCAGCCATCCACGTTCAGATACACCTGTTCTTCTTCAGATTCTTTTCCATCATAGGTTATACAAGACACTGAATGTAGTTCCCTGTGCTACACAGTAGGTCCCCACGGCTTATCTACTTAATATATAGTAGTGTATATCTGTTGTTCCCAAACTCCCAATTTATCCTCCCCAACACCTTTCCCACTTGATAACCACAAGTTTGTGTTCCATGTCTTTGAGTCTGTTTCTGTTCTGCAAGTAAGTTCACCTGTATCATGGTCCTAGATTTCACACGAGTGACACCATATGACATTTGCCGTTCTCTGTCTGATTTGCTTCACTTAGTATGATAACCTCCAGGTCCGTTGTTCTACTTTCCACTCCTGGTTTCAAATGGGTCCCTTCACAATTCCTGGAGATTTCTGCCAGTTGATGTCTGCCTATCTTTATTCTGTATAAGCCTAACTGTGTTGGTGAGATTATTGCAGGTGTCCCACAGGGAGAGGGAAAGGTAGAGAGCCTCTGAGGCCAACAGAGGAGAACCTGGGATCCTGAAAGCCAGGGTTCCTCGATGGCAGGGGCCCAGGTCCTGCTCTGTGGCAGGAGTCCAAGGAGGCAGGAAATCTCAGAGGGGATGTTCAGGGGGAGATCTTGGATCCAGAGCTCTCACCCCTAAGACAGGTCAAGGAATCAGAGGAAATCTGCAACCTGAAGTGACCTTGTGGGCAGGATAATGGATGTCTCAGAGGCAAACACAAGGACTGATGACCACAGACTAAGGGATCCTGATGCTATGCTATTGCATGAGACCTTGAGGCCTGATTCAAGGTGGGGGTGGTGGGGTTGCTTGGAGGCTTCAATAATGCCTAAGGTTGAATTTCTGAGAAATGAGTTAGATTTAAGTTGATTAAAAACTAAGAGTGGTTTTTTTTTTCCCCCCCAATACCCAAGGAGTTTATGGTTGTAGAATTTCACTATAATATCTTTAAGCTCCACGCCTAACAGGTCCTAAGAATTAGCTCAGAAAAATGAGAGACTCCATGATTGAAGGTATATAAAAGGAAAGTGAACACAAGTCTTCCATTAGAGCATCTTTTCCTCACATCACAGACCAGAAATTCTCAAACTGTGGTCAGCCATCAGCTGGTGTCAGAATCCCCTGGGATATTTGTTAAAAAGGCAGATTCCAGGGTGCTCTCCAGAGTTAATATACCTGAATCTTTGGGAGTGGGTCCAGGTAATCTGCATTTTAATAAGTTCCTTAGGTGATCCTCTTGTCCTCTTAAATTTGAGAACCACGATCCATACAGCATAGATTTGGAAGGCATGCTGGAAGACTGGGGAAGGGGCATAGAGGCACTGCTACTGGGAGAGGTGAAGGGGGTTAATTCCAATGGTACAGCCAGGAGAAGTTCCTGGGCTGCAACTTCTGAGCTCTGTTGCTGAGCTGTTATCTTAGAACGGATCAGAACCAGACTGCATGGGTGGAACCCAACCCCCTCTGTGGCTTCTCCAGAGGAAGGGTAATCTGAACCGATCCTCCCCTCTAGGCCAGAGTGGCCGGCCTAGGTTAAGCCAGGACCCAGGCTTGGCTGACCTAATTTATTGTTTCTGATCCTTTCCTGTTTGCTTTCTCACTTCCACTTGGAGGGGAAAATACAGCTCCAGTCCCATCAGGAGAGGAAGCAGCCAGCTGTTTCCAGGCTGAACAGCTGGCATGGGGGTGGGGCAGTGGATATTAGATAGGATACAGTTCCAGCACACCCCCTCTGCCCCCGCCAAATTCCCCCAGCCACAGTTGATGAAGTCATTACCTGGGGCAACAATGTTAACTTCCGGGAAGACAGATTGTATGGTCTGGCGGAGCAGCTGGTAACCCAAGGCCTGATCATCAGAGGGGCTGACGGGCAGGGGGTCAAAGGCATCCAACACGTGGAACTGGACCCGGTCATCAGCCACAATGTCCTTGGCTAGTTTTAGAACCTTGAGAGAGGAAACAAAGAAAAGTCTGATTTCTTATTGATTTGCTATTCAAGTACTGTATGAACCTATACAGTCCTGATTTCTCTCCAGCAAGGCAGAGCCTTTACAGAGGAGACTCATTGTAGCTCTGAGACCTCAATTTCAGCCTACTGGTTGTACGAGATAGAATGGCTGTTCTTCCTGGAAATCTACAGCATGGTAGATTTAGGTTAGATGCTTGGGAGGTTTGCCTTATAGCCGTGAGGCAGGTCAGGAACTAGAAAATCAGGATATTGGGCAATTTCCCTTAGGCTGAGAACCATGGGCTAGGTGAAAATGTAGGAGACAGCACAGTGGAAATCTCAACCATCTCGAGGCAGAAGGGTAGATGTGATGACCTCACTTCAGCCTGGGAGAGTCTCAGACAGGTGGTGACAGGTCATTCACTTTCTTCCTTCTCTGGGCATCCCTGCTTCCTGTTTGTAACCATCTACACTGGGGCCAGGAAGATGAGCTCAACAGACAAAAAGCTAGAGGTTGGGGGGCTAGTATTCAAGTTTTCTCTCTGAGCCTCCTTTCCTCAGGAAGGAACATGAGGAAGCTTCTAGAAATTTCAGTCTGAAGTAACTAAAGCTGAACTCAGCAAAAGTCCTGGTCCCAGGCAGGATGTAGACCAGACCCTGAGGATCAGATCACATGAAGCTGTGTGGGAATGGATGAGGATGCTGACGGTCTAGCCCCACAAACCCACCCAGCCATCTAGGGAAAGCTCCAGCACCAGTCTCAAGCTATCTGATAAACACTTGCTTTAGGATGGTCTCTGCCCTAGAAAGGGGAGTGTCTGTCTCTTAACTGGGGGGCATTATCTCGAGAAGACCTCTTCTAGGTCAGTGTCAGGTCTGGAAAGGAAATGAGGGTTCCTTCTTCTGACTTAGAAACCATCATTTGAGGCAAAGCAAATTCTGTGCTGTTGGACTGAGGGGAGGGGCAACTCACTTGTCAGAGCTTATTTTTACTCCAGCACAGATGTCTCAAATACTCTGATACAAGAATTAATAATATATCATCTGGATATGTTCTTGACCCTCTGGAAGGCTCCTAAAGTCATCCCCAGAAGTGGCTGCTGTGCCCTGCCCCACATTACTTAAAGATTCCTGCCTCCAGAAACTGAAGCAGGCACACAGATTGGAGCTCAGTGGGCAAGTGGCTCGGTGGTAAAGGGTCTGCCTGGTGATGCAGGAGACACGCGTTCGATTCCTGGGTGGGGAAGATGCCCTGGAGGAGGAAATGGCAACCCACTCCAGTACTCTCGCCTGGAGAATCCCATGGACAGAGGAGCCTGGCGGGCTACAGTCCACGGGATTGCAAAGAGTGGGACATGACTGAGCCCACATGCCTGCAATAAGCACTACAGAGCCCAGGTTTCCCACCAGCTGCTAGGCTAGGTCTGGACTCAAAGGCCTCGTTTCCTTATGTCTAGTACCAAGAATATAAAAGGTACGCAATGAATGTTGCATACATACATTTTAAAAGATGTGAAACCATAATACTAAAAAAAACAGCAGGAGTTGTCTCATTAAGGAGTTTGCCCAAGGTTTACAGAGGTGGCATCGCTGGGCTGGGCATCTGACTTCACAAGGATGGTGCTTTACTGTTTCCAAAGTGCCTACAGGTTGAAATGGCATCGAGTAGAGCCAGAGAGAGGGTGGTGTTCAAGACGGATTTCTTAGTGGTATGAATTTTGAGCCAGAATTTGAAGGAAGGATATGAGAATGAAGAAGAGGCAAGAGACAGTCTGAGCATGGAGGGGTCATGCACAAAAACTCAGCTCTGTGCTTTGTGGAGCCACTCGCAGCTGTGTGACACTCCGCAAGCTCCTTAGCCTTTGCGTCTCAGCTTGCTCATCTGTTAACAGAAGGATAACTGTAGCACCTACCTGGTAAGGTGGTTGTTACTATGACTGGATGCACGTAATATGCTTAGGCTGGTTCCTGGCACTCAATGTATGTTACTTGTTATTTGCCTGTTTAGAAGGGAGGGACCACTCTGGGCAATAATCAGAGGCACAAGGATGGGACTAAGAGGAGGGATTCATCAATGGTAACGGGGACCTCAAAGGCAGAGCACATTGATTCCTCATTTCTCTGAGCTCCTACAGTCCGTATTCCCACATTATGTTGTTTTCTATTTTAGGCTAAGCTGTATTTTCTTCTTGAGTGAACAAGTTCGAGGGCAAGGACAATGGGTACTTAGAGTTAGCAAGACCGGCTTCCACCCTACTGTGAGGCTGGTCATCAAAACAACCACGACAGGCTGTCACTGGCTTGTGCTTCAATATCTCCAGCGGCAGAAAGCTCACCATCATGTGTTTCAATCCATCTCATCTTTGAACTCTGTGATGAGCATCTTCTTAATGATGAACTGAGGTACAGCTTCCTGTAGCATCTAACCTACTCATACCTCTTTTATTTATTTTTAAAATATTCTGTAGAGTCAACAGGATAAAGTATCAATAGTACTCGAGCCATCAGCAGGATTTCACCTTTGTTGAGAATAGAGGCCTGTGCTCTTGCCTCCTGAATGCTGTTCCCAGGTCTTTGCTCCTTTTTGGGTTTCACTGTAAATGCCTCATGAGAGGACTGTGTGTGTGCTCAGTCATTTAGTCACGTACGACTCTTTGCGACCCCACGGACTGTAGCCTGTCAGGCTCCTCTGTCCATGGAATTTTTGAGGCAAGAATACTGGAGTGGGTTGCCATTTTCCTCCTCCAGGGGATCTTCCCAACCCAGGAATTGAACCTGCCTCTCCTGTGACTCCTGCATTGCAGGCAGATTCTTACCCTGCTGAGCCATAGGGGAAGCCCCTAAGAGAGGACTGACCATGGATACAAAGCTGCTTACTGCCCCAACCCCACTTCACAACCATTTCGTGACACCTTGTCCTATGATTTCCTTTGTGGTGCCTACTTCTCCCACTTGTTCATATATTTGATTACTTACACCCACTAGCATGTAAACATCTTTAGGATGGGAATCTTGGCCTGTTCACCATTTTCCCAAGTGCTTGGAAGAATGTCTAGCCCACTTAGTGAATGAATAAATGAAGGAAGACAGGAATTTTCTGTAAAACACTCTAGATAGGTGGACATCCAGCCTCTGAGAAGCTCATTATCATGTGAGGTGCCATACTCCAAAACTCTGCTTTAAGTGGGGGCTCCCAGAAACATCTCCCAGTGGCCTTATCTCTCCCCTTCGAGGGCCACACAGGACAAGCCTTCCTTTCCACGTGGCAGTCTGTTACATTTCTGAAGGCTCTTGTTCCTCACAGATTGGGCCACAAAGTTCATTCAGATCCTTCCTGTAAAAACTTATGGGTGAGACCAGGTAAAGATGGACGAAGAGGGCTCAGGGAGCCATTTAGAATCAGGGCATGAGGAAGAGGTGTGACCAGGACGAAGAGGTACTGTGTGCTCCTGGGGTGATGGGGTCTTTCCATTCCCCACAGGGGCAGGGGAGCAGGGTGGGCCTACGGAGCCCAGAGATCTCATCAGATCGGCAGGGAAGGAAAGCCACTGCGGCAGGGGACTGGAGAGGAGGGCAGCGTGCCAAAACCTGGGGAGATGAAAGCCCCAGCTGGTGGAAAACAGCCCTTGGAAAGGGCATGGAGTTGGAATGAGGCTGGAAAAAAACTGGTGGAAAGAAGTTCAGTGAGGGGAATTCAGTGATTTCCTGGCCCCATGAGCCCCCAGGGAGAGGACAAAGACTGGCACTGGATGAAAAGCAGCAGAGACCAGGGCTTACACTGTCCCAGCCCCCTGCCAATGCTGGGTGACTCTGGGCAGGCTGCCCCCAGCCCCTGCAACACGGGCACGCCCCCCAGCCTGTGCAAGGACACAGCATCCTCCACAGGGAAGGCCCCAGGGAGAAAGGACCACAGAAATTGAAGCGTGGCGGACCCTGAGGATCCGCCAGGAGGATCATCAGGAAACACCACCTGCCCCTCACCTTGCTTAATCCTGGAATATAATACTCATCTCATAGTTGTCAGGTGGGTTTTTTGATCATTTTCAGAAGGATCAGATTTACCTTCTGAATTCTTTTTAGCTCAACCTGATGTTTAAATAAACTAGTGTTTCCTAGAGATGTCAATCACGTAGGGAAGTCTTGCCTGACCTGTGGACAGATTCTCATTCCTTCTTAGATTCTTCAATAGCAGCAGCCCCCTTTCCTCATAGCACTCATCATGGTTTGCAGTTACACATTCATTTTACTAACTTTTAAATTGATGTTCATAGCAGAACATCACAAGTCTGTCTGCAACCTCTTCTCTCCAAGGAGTTACACACCCTTCCCATGGTATTTTATTGGCTCTACAGGTTTCAATTAATAATACTCCAGCCTCTGTCTCTATTATCTCTTTGGATCTAAGGTATTTATAACTGTCTATTAATATATTAGAAGCCTCTCAAATTTCTAAACCATTATATTTCTCTGAGAATTTGCTTTCCTCTTGAATTCCCAATCTTGGTTACAGGCACCGGCACGCGACCAACCACCATCACACACTGCGTCCTGAGGAGCCCACCTCTCACTCCTCTGCGGGCACCTACTCTACCCCATGACCAGTGACCATCACACACTGCGTCCTGATGAGCCCACCTCTCACTCCTCTGCGGGCACCTACTCTACCCCATGACGAGCTACCATCACACACTGCATCCTGACGAGCCCACCTTTCACTCCTCTGCGGGCACCTACTCTACCCTACGACCAATCATGAAACACTGCATTCTGAGGAGCCCACCTCTCACTCCTCTGTGGGCACCTACTCTACCCCACGACCAGCGACCATCACACACTGTGTCCTGAGGAGCCCACCTCTCACTCCTCTGCGGGCACCTACTCTACCCCATGATCATAGCCTCAGTTAAGACCTCCCTACCCACTGCCTGAGATGTTGCAACAGTTGAATTGCTTCTTCTTACTTCAAGGCTGCCTCAGGGTCGCCACTAGCAGTGCTTCTCTAAAAGAGAGCCTGAGTCTATCACAGCCCTGTTTGAAGACCTCTGACATTTGTCCACAGATTAGAGCCCAAACTCGTTGGCATGGCACACAAAGCCTTGACCCCCAGACTATCAATACAACTCCATTTTCATCTTCCATCACTTTTCCCCAAATTATTCTACTCTTTAGATTTCATTTTCCCTGGACCTTGAATGTCCTGCTGCTGCTGCTAAGTCACTTCAGTCGTGTCCGACTCTGTGAATGGCCTACTTCTAGCAAATCCTATTTGTCCTTTAAGTCCTTTCTAGTGGTTGGAAAAGACTTTCTTGGTTCTTCGAGGTAGCATCAGCCCCCTTTTTTGGCTCAGGTTCTATGGTAATTTGTTCATCCCTAATTGTTGTAATCCTAGTATAGTGTGAGGCTGAGAGCACAGACTCTGGAACTGGTCCTGGATGTATAATACTGGGCATGTTACTTACCTGCTGTGCGGATCTGTGCCTCCATTTTCCCTGTTAAATGAGGATAATACATTCCCCACTTCACAGAACGGCTGCAGGGGTTAAATGTATATGTATAGTATATGTTTACTGTACATGTATATAGTATGTGTGTGTATATATATATATATACTATGTATATAGTATATACTATGTATATAGTCTATATATATATACTATGTATATAGTATATATATATATAGTATATGTATACCTGAGAACAGTGCCAAGAGCACAGCAAGCCCACTATCTGTGTTGCTACTATTATCATTTCCTGTTTATCATTAATTATCATCATTCATCTCCCACTCCTAGACTCCATGTTCCCTAAAGCCAGAGATCTCCTATCCCAGCCAAGCACCCGGCACATAGGAAGCCTTTGAAAAATCACTGAACAAATGAGGCCCTGGGCCAGCTCCACCCAGTCCCAACGGACACACCTCAGTGGGGCTGAGCCAGTCGTCGGGAACACATGGTACGTACCTCCTGAACAGTCTGTGCAGGGTGAAGTCGGAAGTTGATGATGGCCTCGGCCACAGCAGGGATGACATTCACCTGGAGAGAGAACCACAAACCTTGGCCTGAGCTGACCTCTAGTCCCTCACACCTAACCCCTGCCCAGGAAAAGCCAATTACCACCAGTAGAGGGAGAGGAAGCTGATTTGACTGAAGAACTCAAGGCTTAATATTTTTAGCCAGCCACTGTCTTCTCTGGGCCCTTGACACGTGGTTATGTTCAATGCTAGAGGCCTGTCTCTGCTTCAGGCCAGACCTTCATGTTTCTTGGTCCTGGAGGGGTCACAGAGAGCTACTCAGAGCAAGACTGCTTTCTCTGGAGCTGCCAGGACACCTCTTTTCGGCCTGTACAGCGCTGCAGGTGGTCTTCTGTGTGCGCTCTTTCCCAGGGTGCCTAGGGCAGTTCTGCAGTGGTCAGAGTTGGTTCTTACTCAGGAGGGGCACCCCAGAGCCTCTGAGGCCCCATTAAGCCCTGAGGGGGATGATCACTATAACCGATGGTGGTAGTGATTTTCCATATCCTACTGTGAACTTTGTTCTCTGTCTGATGAGGAAAAAACTCAGGACTAATTAGAAAAAAGGGTTGAGCTATGGAGGGAATTTCTCCTCAGAGCCCATGAGAGAGGAGATTCCCCAACTGTATATCTTTCTTTGAACTGCTATGGTGCAAAAAAGCACCAGGCTAGGGCCAGGAGAACCGGGCTGATACAAACTGGCTGTGTGATTTTCAGATATGACAACCTCTTTGTGTCTCTGTCTCTCAGCTGGCTCCTCCTCTGTTAGGAGGACCAAATGGAAAAACAGATGTGAAAGTATTCTGGACAGATAAAAACACCATTCAAATGCAAGGACATAGTACACAGTACTATTATTTTGGTGAATTCTCTAGGCAGCTGGTGAAAACAGCTCAGGTCTGGCTGACATGCCAAACACACCAGCCAGTCACAGCAGAGATGAATTCTGAGGCACCATTCACTTATTCTTAACCTGGGCTGCACATCAGCAGAGCTCCGCAAGGCTGCATTGGGTGAATGATCCTCCTTGACGTTGCGCTGGTGGTACTGGTAGAAACTGGAACGGTCTAACTCCTTTCAAGATTTCAGAAAAGCCTCAGCCCTGGTGAGCTAGTGTGGCTAGTTCAAACAGAAAAGCTCCTTAGTGGCTGGTCCAGCTGAAAGTAGACCGATTTGCTGAAAAATAGTTCTCAGAAAAAACTTTATCAAAGTATTGGTTCACTTGAGACTTATTTCTATAAAAGTAAACCTTAGGGGTTCCCTGGTGGTCCAGTGGTTAGGAGTCTACGCTCTCACTGCCAAGGGCCAGGGTTCAATCCCTGCTCAGGGAACTAGGATCCCACAAGCCAAAAAAGTAAATCTCATATAGAATTTATATTTTTGAAGGCCACCCAAAATTTACCTTATTTTGGAGAATGACAATGTATGTATTTTAAGGCTGTATACATCACAAATGTTATAGATTTTTAAAATAGTAGGTGAGTTTCTCTAATTCAACTCAGGGAAAAGATATTAATCATTCATTAAATTTGTGAGGTGAATAAAGCTTTCAAAACATGAGGAAGAATAATAAAAAGGTGGTAAAGAGGTTGGGAATCTTTAGCCTACATGACCAAAATGCTAGATGGATATATTACATGTTAAATGAGTATAGGTCACAAAAATTAACTCCCAAATAATGTCTCTTCATGTCAGTGTAATGGTTATGTTTTTGAATGGGTACAGTCCCAAAGAACCTGAGGGAGGCCTCTGAAACACACATACATGAAACTTGGCCAGCAACTTCATGGAGTTTGCAGATGTCAGTTAGAACCCTTGCTCCTGAGGTTTACCCATCTGATGACATAGGACAATTCAGCACTGAGCCTTCCTACTATCCAAACTGTAGCCAGAGAAGGAAGGAGAAGCCAAGAAGATAAAGCCAAGGGATGGAGGGGTGTGTGGGAGGAGTCAGGTGGTGTTACCTTGACCCCGGCATTGAACATGGTGAGCGCCGTGGTGGTCCTGACCAGCGAATTGGTTATGTAATTCCTCTCCATCACCCTAAGGCAAAAAGAAGAGAGGGTTGTAGGATACCCCCTTTCCTGAACCTTGGAGATCTTTAAGACTAGGAGGGATGTCCTGCGTACCAGTTAGATGTAGTGTCTGGTGGCTGAGGGATGGTTAGTCAGGCCTGGTTAAGCCCAAGAGAGGAGATGGGGAAGTGGGTAGGTTTGGGGTGGGGATGTGAGGAATGGAAAGATAAAACTTTACCTGCTTACAAGGGGCCGAAAGAGCCACAGGTTGTTCAAGACTATATTGGTAGGGAAGGGAAACTGAAAGGGAAAGCACCAGGTCAGAGGGTTTCAAAGGGGTCAGCATAACAGGCTCACTGTTCGGGACCTGGGCCTGTCCTTGCTTCAGACCCGCCTCGAGGGCCTGGGGCAGTAGCCTCAAGGGTGAGTGGGAGCCACCTCCCTCAGAGTGGCTGGTGTTGGGGCTCAGGTTCTCAGCCTGAGCACCAACAGCCCCAGTGAACAAGCTGTGTTTTGGCCCAGCCAGCAGCTGGAAATAGGGGAGAATGGGCAGAGCACTGGTTACCAGTAGGGCCCCTTTATTACTCTGAAGGCAGCTTCTCCACCACCCTTTCTTCCCCTTCCACAGCTGACCAGAGTCTGTGAGACTCCTCACACCTCATTTGCCAGTTGCTCCAGTGCCGTCATCAACGGCCCACTTCCAAACATGTTCGGCATTGGTGTCTGCTCCAGTCTGGAAGAGAAAGGGAGCTCTTGAGACTCACCCAACTCAGCAGTCCATGGAGAAGACGAGAGACAGGACATTTCCACAGGCCCAGCCAGGAGGTCTCCTGCTCACCGCCCCATCACCTCCACCATTCCGTATCTCCAAGCACAAGCGGGGCTACTTCTACTGCACTCACAGGAGCTGTCCCCGAATACCAAGTCCGAGAGAGGGCACCGCAGTCTCATCACACCTACCACACTGTAGCAAAGCTGTCAGCCTCTCCCACTAGCTGTTGAGCTCCTGGAGGAAAGGGACTGTCCGTCTCTTCCACCACCGCATGCCCATTACTGGACACAAAGTCTCGAACGTGGTAGATAGTTAAATATTTAGCTGAAAGAATATAGCTTTTCTTCCTACTCTCCAAGAAAACCAGCCAGAGGTAAGCTCTGGTATTACAAACCCTGCTGTCCTCATCCACAGACAGCAGCCTTTGCTTATCTTGAAGTCATCTTGCTGGGGCAAGGGGAGAAATTAGATGGTTCTCTTCCAGCTTGTGATCTATCATTTCTGGCCTGGACTATTCCATCTACCTAACCTAGCTTTTGTCTGCTGGCCCTTGCTTGTCGTATGGATAGGTCCTTTTCTGACCTATAACCCTTGCCAGGGTACTGCTAGCTCTGTCCTCCCTATAACCTCCATCATAGCTTCTCAGCCCACCATCAGGACAGGAAGCTTAGCCTCCTCAACTCAAAGTGGGGAAGTACCAGGTCTTCTAGCCGGAGTCTGGTGGGGGTAGCAAGGCCAGGAATTGCTCACCGGCTGACCGCAGCTGCGAGAATGCCTATGCTTGTTTCCTTTGGAGGAGCTGAAGAGTGGCCTGTAGTCATGTTGACTTGCAGCATGAGGTTAATCGCACCCTTCTCGGAAACGGAAACCCTGTAAGAAGGATCAGAGAAGGCCCTCCTGACTTCCTCCCACCCTGAATGACCCCCAGGCCCATCTGTGCAGGGATCTGGTAAGCCAAGAGGTCTGTTTCATGCTGCTTAAAGATTTTACTTTAGAAGAGATAGGGAAAGGAGAGCTCGGGCTTGGTCAAAGCTTGGGATGATTAAAGCAAGTGCGTGCCTGTGTATATGGCTCAGTCGTGTCTGATGCTTTGTGACCGCATCTACTGTAGCTCACTAGGCTCCTCTGTCCATGGGATTTTCCAGGCAAGAATCCTGGAGCAGGTTGATTAAAGCAAGAGGAGTAGGCTTATCGATAACCAGACTGACTGAGGGCAACTCCCATGTGAGAACCTCTTCTGAGGTAGGGCTGGGGTGCTATACTCACATGGCAAAGGGCTTCTTGAGGTAGGGAAGGAAACCATCCAAGATGAAGCTCCCCTCATCCACCACGAAGGCTAGCTGGACGCCCCTTGCCTGTAGCAGGGCTGAGATCTTCTGAGCCCCGTTTATCCCTGATATCTGCAAATATTAAACCCAGAACCACAGTTCTCCTCAGTCAGATCTTCAGAGATACCTCACAGAGACCCATTCAGCATAGCTGGGCGCTCCAGAGCCTCCCCATCCAGGCTCCTTCATGAGGGACAGGGCCCTCAACAATCCTGCCTCAAAGAATCTGGAATGTCAGAGCTGGAAGGGCCCAACCCCCTCATTTCCCAAACTAAGAAACCAGGACCCAGAGTATGAAGTGATTTGCCCAGGGTCAAAGTAAGTGGCATCATTAGAAATAAAACACAGTCATTGATCTGCCTGTTCTCTCTCTTCCCATTACACCGGTGTTTCTCAAGGTGTAGTTGATGGACTATGTGCCTGCTGCAGATGTCACCAGGGAGTTTGTTAAACATTCAGATCTGTGCATAACACTGAGTAAAAGAAGCCAATCTGAAAAGACTACATTCTGTATAGTTCCAACTATATAACACTCTATGCTATGCTATGCTAAGTCACCCCAGTCATGTCCGACTCTGTGCGACCCCATAGACAGCAGCCCACCAGGCTCCCCCGTCCCTGGGATTCTCCAGGCAAGAACACTGGAGTGGGTTGCCATTTCCTTCTCCGGTGCATGAAAGTGAAAAGTTAAAGTGAAGTCGCTCAGTCGTGTCCGACTCTTCGTGACCCCATGGACTGCAGCCCACCAGGCTCCTCTGTCCATGGGATTTTTCCAAGCAAGAGTACTGGAGTGGAGTGCCATTGCCTTCTCCGATATAATACTCTAGACAAGACAAAATTATGGAGGTAGTCAAAAGATCAGCGGTTGCCAGGGTTTGGGGAAGGAGAGAGGGATGAATGGCAGAACACAGAGGTTTCTCAAGGCAGTGAAAATACTCTGTATGATACCATAATGACACACCATTATAGTGTACAACACCAAAAGTGAACCCTAATGTAAACAATAGCTTTGGGTAACTATGATGTGTCCAGGTAGGTTCATCAGTTGTCACAAATGTATGACTCTGGTGGGGGATGTTGATATTGGGTAAGGCTGTGCATGTGTGTGGGTTGGAGAAGAAAGGAAATTTCTGTATCTTCTAATTTTTGCCGTGAACCTAAAACTGCTCTTAAAAAGAAATAGAAAAAAACATCGTGTCTGTGGCACAGAGCCCAGGCATCTACATTTTGGTCAAAGTCCTTAGAAATTTCTGGCAATACATACACAGTGTGTGTGTACTCAGTTGTGTCCAGCTCTTTGCAACTCCCTGGACTGTGACCCACCAGGCTCCTCTGCCCATGGAATTTTCCAGGCAAGACGACATATTCACAGAGAAGTTGGCAAAGTGTGCAGCCAGGGAGCAAACCAGACCAAAGTGAAGCATACTCCCTCCCCGAGGAGGGGACCCAGAGATAGGCTTAGGATGAAGGCATTCTACCTCCTCATCATGGCCCAGAGCAATGAAGAAAGATCTTCGGGGGATGTAGTTTCTGATCAGCAGAAGCTCCAAGGCCTGCAGGATTGCCTGGGGGACAGAAGGACAATGGGAGAAGAGAAAGGCTTATTATCTAAGTGGTGGTACCAAGGCATCAGAGATATTCAGCAGCTGGGAACAGGGCTAGGATGTGATTCCTTTTAGAGAGAACACATTAAAATGGCCCCAGGGATGGAATGGAGGAAAGCAGCGGGTGTATGCACGGTCAGTCACTCCGTTGTGTCTGGCTCTTCGTGACCCCACAGACTGTAGCCCACCAGGCTCCTCTGTCAGTGGGATTTTCCCAGCAAGAATACTGAAGTGGGTTGCCATTTCTTCTTTCAGGGGATCTTCCCCACCCAGGGATTGAACCCACAACTCCTGCATCTCCTGCATTGATAGGTGGATTCTTTATCACTGAACCGCCTGGGAATCCCTGTAGGGAAACAGAGCTCACATAAAACCATCCCCACCTGGAGAAAAGCATAAATTTATCAATGTCAGAGCTGAAAGGGTACCTGGGATCATCTACTCTGATCTGTATTTCACAGCTGAGAAATCAGGACCCAGAGAAGTGACCAACTGATGACTGGAACTCAGATCTGGCACCAAGGTCTTCTCTACCAGAACCTCCCACCTCCCAGGGGTTAGCAGAGCACGCCCACCCTGGATTGATCTTTAGGACTCTAAGGCAGAGGGAACACAGCATTTCAGACCATCAGAGAGTTCTTGTTGTCCAGTGTGCCTCGACCATAGATGAAGCCATCACGCTCCAACCCAGAGAAGGGGGGCACGTCCCAGCCTTTGTCCGGGGCAGGTACCACGTCAATGTGAGCGAGGAGCATGTAGGGCTGCATGCTGCGGTCTGAGCCTTTGATAGTGAACAGGTGGCTGTAATTTCCTACGACCTCATGCCGGATAAAGCTGGTATGGAACACAGTAGGAAAGACTAGAAGCAAAGAGATGCAAAGCAATGAGAGAAAGCCAGATTCAACAGTTGCCTTTGGTTTTCTTACTAACTGATTCTCCCTGCCTTTTTCCTCCCCTTTAAAACAGGCAGCCTCCTTTAGGAAGCCCTCTGGGCCAAAGCTAGTCTGATTCCTGATTCGCCCAATCTCTGAAATATCTCTTCCTCATAATGTGCTATTACTGTGTAATAACATGCATATCAAGACCGCATCATTTATGACAGATAAGAGCTCAATATCTGGACTGACCCGACCTCTAATGTTGTCACAAATACAAGTTACAGAGTGATGCAGACTAGGATTACATTAAATTTTAAATATAATAGGTCCCAGTATCCAAATTATTTGGAACCAAACATGACTCTTATCTATGTATATTAAAAAATCAGAGATATTTTTCCTTTGCAAAACAATACTCCTAATGTTTGTGTTATATGGAGATAAAAGATGATCCTGTCGAGCACATGGCCATACTTCCGTGTTCAAGTGTTCTCAGGGTCAACTATGCTAGTTACAGATAGGTAATAACACAGGTGGCTTTAGATACATGGGAGAAAGAACTTTGATCTCCCTTTGTGCTGTGTTGGAAGAATCCATACATGCCTCTGTGGATAACTGAAAACAAGCAAGCAGGAAAACAAACAAAAAACTGAAGAAGAATAAACATTTTTTCTTGTCAGCCTGCTTATCTAGTCTACTATTGCTGAACATTTCTTTCCCAATTTTATTTCTTATTTAGTGAAGACTTTCAGCCTGGCCACTGGGGATTGATCCCAGATTCCCACCCCACCCCAACTGCCCGTCCCAGAGTGTTAGAGAAGGGACTACTTACTTGCTGTGCTGTGTCAGCCTCTCCCACTCCTGATGACTTGAGAGGGGGCTGTTTTTTGTTTGATTTAGTAAAGTGGCCTCACTACTCTGCATGAGCTTTCTCTATGGGGAGGGGGAGCTCCAAGCCTCCTTTCTCCCCTTGACCCATCCTTCTTTAGCTCATGGGCAGTGGGGTGAGAAGAGAGCAATTATGCGACAGTTTAAAGTTTTTGACTGTCTAGCAGCTCAGTGTTAGTAATGAATCTGGAGCAGGGCCTGGGTAGGTGGAGTGTGCCTGTGTATGGGCCGTAGGTGTGTGTATGGAGGTAGGGAGGGGAGGAGCCCGTGGTGCAGTTCTGGAAACTTGCAAATGAAGAAGGAATTCCAAGTCCTATCTTTTTATTTTATTGACTGACATTAAAGGGCAAAAATTGACAGCCAACCCAATGGCTATATGCCTTGGTTCTTCAAAGGGTAAATCTAGTCTCTACTCTGTGTCTACTCTAACTCCTGAACTCTCCCTTCTATCCCTCCCCCTTGTATACAAACACGTCCAAAGAGGCCCAAGCACATTAGGTTGCCCTCTGGTCAGTCACAAGATAAACTTCTTTATCACCTTGTAAAATCACTGTGTCTCCAGTGCTACCTCTCCTAACCCTTTCCCACGGTTTGTGGCTGACCTTTACGAATGTATTCTCCAAACTCAGCCAGGGCTGTTGTGTTGAGCTCCTTGGGGCTGAAAGACACTGTTGGAATCTGGATGGCACCTGTTGGAGTCAGAGATGGAAGATGATAACAACCACTGATTTTTCTACAGCCCTGTGTACATAAAAAGTTCTCTTGCACTCATTATCCTATTGTGGCAGGCAAAACAATCATTCCAGGTAGGCACTGCTGTTTTCCCTAATTCAAAGGTGAGGAAACAAGCTTAGAAGCATTAGGTGAGCTGCTCAAGATTGTCCAGAAACAAGCAGTAGAACTGGGATTTAAACTCAAGTCCTTTGTTTAGGTTAATATGGTTCTTAAAGGAAGATAAAGTCCAAACCGGCATGGGGTGGGGGAGGTCAGACAGGAGTAAATTTTGATCCTAAGTGGGAAGCTGCTATAAATTGCTGCTAAGGCCTCACTCTGCCTCTGAAACCACCAACCCTTTGATGAATCCAAGGAGCCCACTGTCCTGGGTCCCTTTGCGAACAAAGCTTTGTATCTTTTTGTGTACAGTGAGTATGTGAAAGTCCCTCAGTCGTGTCTGACTCTCTGTGATCCCATGGACTATACAGTGCATGGAATTCTCCAGTCCAGAATACTGGAGTGGGTAGCCTTTTCCTTCTCCAGGGGATCTTCCTAACCCAGGGATTGAACCCAGGTCTCCCGCATTGCAGGCAGATTCTTAACTATCTGAGCCACAAGGGAAGTACTCTTTGTGTACAGAGAGTAGGCTTATTCCTCATAGACTGGTTAATCCAGAGTGTCAATGATCTCAGCCCAAGTCAGCTTTGGGGGCACATGATGCCTGGGAAGGGGGCGGGGATTTAGAAGCTCCCAAACAAGCTCCTTTGTTATAAACGATCTAATCCATTCTACCCAGAAGTCCAGTTCTTGAGTTGCCACTAGGTTCATTCCTTGGGGAAGGTTTTATATTCTTAGAGTTCCACTGTCAAATGCAAACAGTAGGGGGTGGGGGTGGGGTCATAAGATAATTTGATTAGAAAGTGAAAGAAAGTGAAGTCACTCAGTCGTGTCCGGCTCCTCTGTCCATGGGATTTTCCAGGCAATAGTACTGGAGTGGATTGTCATTTCCTTCTCCAGGGGATCTTCCCGACCCAGGGATCGAACCTGGGTCTCCCGCATTGTAGACAGACGCTTTACCGTCTGAGCCACCAGGGAAGTCAATTTGATTAGATGGCTATCCAAAAACAGTAGGAAGAAAAATACCCAGAGCAGCTTGATGTCAAGGGAGGCCTCTGACTTCTGTACTCAGTTTTGTGAAGAATCAACCCTGCACCATAGCCTACCAATAGGTGGGGAAGCCAAGGTTCAAAAAGACTACAGGAACTGCCTATGTGAGATTGAGAGGCAGACTCAAGACCTGAACTCAGATGTTTTGCCCTTGGCCCACAATGCTGGAGACGCAGGTTCGATCCCTGGGTTGGGAAGATCCCCTGGAGAAGGACATGGAAACCCCACTCCAGTATTCCTGCCTGGAGAATCCCATGGACGGAGGAGCCTGGTGGGATATATGTATAGTCCATGGGGTCACAGAGAGTAGGACATGACTGAGTGACTTCAATATTCCATATATTCGGGGTTCTAAGTCATGGTGCTATGCGGTCCGTATTTTAGTTTCTTACCTAGCTTTTGCTTTCTTTTGTGCAAAGAGACTCTGGTGAATGGCTGCCCAATGCCTTTCAGAGAACTCTTTACACGAGGATGCTTTGGGAAAGCCCTGCTCTGCCTCCCAGGCCTATCACTCCAGCACAAACACAGTTTACATTTAACAACAAGGGCTAGCTTTTGCATTTGCCTGCAGGTTTATTTAGGCAGTTTCTTTCAATCCATTACTTAATGGAAGGGAAAAGACTGAAGGTAAGCCCAACGGTGAGGAAGGATCTCATTGTTTTCATTGTTGTTTATTCCCTAAGTCATGTCCTGACTCTTTTGCGACCCCATGGACTGACGCCTGCAGCCTGTCAGGCTCCTCTGTCCATGCGATTTCCCAGTCAAGAATACTGGAGTGGGTTGTCATTTCCTTCTCCAGGGGATCTTCCCGACCTAGGGATTGAACCCGTGTCTTTCGCATCCTTTCAATATTGAGCCACCACCTCTTTTCTCCTGGATAATGCAGACTGAGAAGGTAAGTAAGTTTTTAGCTTGGTTTGATGTCTAGGGGAAAGATGTTCTTTAATTGGTAGAGGAAATTAGGAACATCTCACACTTCAGCAACAGCCCCATACTTCTTTATGGAGCCATCTAGAACCCGCAGGATCCTACAGGCAATAGAGGCTGTCACCCAGTGCTTACTCCAAGATGTAGGGTCCTGGGGAAGATGGTTCAGCTGACCTAAACTTCAGTTTCCTCATGGGTACATAAGGTTCAGATCGTTTAGTCCTAAGAAACTTAACAAGTGAAGACTGCCAAAGGTTACAGGCTGTAATGTTCCAGGCAAGCGGAGGTTGGTGTGGGGGTGGGGTTGGGTGGATGACAGCCTGGTCAACCCGGGCGAAGTTGAAGCTTCCAGGGTAGGCAAGGAACGCCCTGGAGTCCCCAGAAGGCAGGTCTAGGAGCAGAGTGCGGTCTCCAGGGGCCGGAAATGGGTCTGGGGCTTGGTGGTGGGGTGTTGCGGAGCTCAAGCTCGAGGGGCGGACCTCTGCGGCAGGGGAAGGGAGTCACGGGTTGGCCCGAGGAGACGGGGACCTTTATCTGAGAATAAGCGGTGAAGGGGACCAGGGTTCACCTTTGAGCGCTTCCTTCATGGCGATGCGTTGCTCTTGGCTGAACTGAGAAGGGATTCGCGGCTCCCTTTGACTCTCCGTGCCCCGCAGGCCCTTCGATCTGGAGACGGCGGCGATACCTAGGAGCAGCGCAGACAGCGAGGCCAGCAGGCAGACGGACGGCCGAGCCATGCTTCTCTCACGTCCTCGCTGCCAGTCGGCGGCTGGAGTTTGGACCTAAACGCGCAGACGGAGTTCTTCCCCCTGTCACGGCTCCAATTCCCGCAACTGCCTTAGCCCCGCCCATTCCCAGAGCTGGCCAATCGCCGCTCCGCTGGAGACGCTGGCCCACCAATCCATGGACGGCCCTGCCCCAGGCCCGCAAGGCCTTTCGGGGGTTGTGGCCTCCAGGGGGTAGCGGGTCGCGGTGGAGCTGAGGTGTAGTGGGGCACCAGGTTAGTTAACCAGCAGGTCTTGCGTGCGTCTCACCCTCTGCTTTGAGATGCTAGTCAATCCCTTTCTTCGTGACAACAAATCAGATAAAAGGGGGAAGAGGTAAGTAAATGAACCAAGCTTATCAGACCTTGATCTCGCTTCCTCTGAAGCTTAGGGTTTGACCATTCTCCTAGGTACCTTGAGGGAGCTCTCCAACACTCGGCTCGGTTTCATTTGAATCAGGACAATATTGTTCTGTCCATGGACATTATTCTAAAGTATTTTGGATCAGAGGGATTGCTTCTGCTTAGGAATTCGCTGGAAGTGTTTTTGATATCAATGTTAAATTCCATTTTTGCAATTCTAGGCAAATGCATTAAGACTGAAGGATTTTTAGAAAGATTATGTGTTATTAGACTTCCCTGGTGGCTCCAGGCGGTAAAGCGTCTAGCCTACAATGTGGGAGACCCGGGTTCGGTCCCTGGGCCGCGAAGATCCTCTGGAGGAGGAAATGGCAACCCACTCCAGTACTCTTGCCTGGAAAATCCCATGGACGGAGGAGCCTGGTGGGCTACAGTCCATGGGGTCACAAAGAGTCGGACACGACTGAGCGACTAAACTTTCACTTTCATGTATTACTAACTTCAGTGTGTCCAACAAACTGAAATGTGATAGCTTTCAGAGTAGAGGGTCATTCTGGAAAAAAAAAATCTTGTAAAATACACTTAAAATTAGATTTCTTGGAACCAAAAAAACTTTTCCTTTCAGATCCCTTGATGCAATTTAATATGGTATCACTTTCACATTTTACAATTCTCTAAAAAAAACTCATAAGTGCTCTATGGTCAGTAACTAGTCATGACCAAACTTGCAAATTCACACTCCTGGTGTTTGCAAAAGCTCAGAAAGGAAGTGTTTTGCTCCAACTCTTTCACTTATCCTAATTGAAAAACCAAAATAACAAAAACCCTGCAATCATATACTTGTTTTTCAATAGAATTTTGAAACAATATTATGAAAACTTCACACATGTATAAAGATGTAAATAATAATAAAATGAACATTTCTGTATTCACTACGCAGCTTAATCCCTAGAATATTAAAGATGCAATTGACCTGGGGTCCAGCTTAGACCCTCTAGCCGCCCGCCTGGTGCTTGGGGAGGGCGCAGTCTCCTTCAGCTGCTTCTTCTGCTACTTCTGGCTGTGGGTGGACTGAAGGGCCCCTGGGTTTCTGAATGGCTGTCCAAGGGGCTGGGGTGCCCTTTGATGGTGTGGAAGCTCACTGCCCAAGGGGCAAAACTTGGCTAATGGGAAGAGGGAGACTAGATGGAAAGTGGTCATTTCCCCTCTTTCCTCTTTCGTCAGCTGTCCTGGGGGTGTGGTCACATCTGCTGCAGGGCCAACTGTGTGACTCCTGGTGAACCAGGGCCCAGCCTCCACCCACACTCACTACCCTTTGGGATTGTGTCTCTCCTGCGAAATATTTGCCCCTGGCTCTGATTTCAGGGAACCAACCATGCATGTCAGAACAAGATGCCCAGATCTTAGAGGCTTAAACAACTTTGTGTCTCATGATCTGTGGGTCACTCATTTGGCCTGGGCTCAGCTGGGGGAAGTTCTGCCAGTCTGGCCTGAGATCACACTGTGACCATGGTCAGCTGGCAGCAGGCTTGAAGCTGGTTGGTCTAATATGGCCACACTTAAGTTTGGCAGTAGGGCCGGGCCCTGGTTGGTGGGCTGGGGAGACTCAGCTGCTCTAGGAGGTCCCTGCTCACCCCTTCCCTGTCTTGCCTGCTGCTAGGAGTGGGCTCAAGGGGAACCATAGTCCTCCCGTCTCCCTGCTGGGATGGGGCCAGGGAATGCATTCCGCCTCCTGCCCCGAACCTGCCCTTTGTGCTATGGGCAGCTAATGGCGCTGGCCCTCTGTCCACACCCCCTGTAGGGTGTGTGGTCCTGTTTGTAGGGTCCCCCGCCCCTCCATTCTTAAGGCTCAAGCACATCAAGACCCAAGTCTGTGCTACTCTGAAGATGATGACAAAACACAAGTGAGGAAGTTCCAGCTTCTTCTGAACACCACTGCCCAGATCAGCACAGACCCTAGATGTGTGGCTTTCTGGCTACCTTGGCCCACTGCTCCCAGCTCTGTACTGCCTCCCTCCAGGTTCCCGCAAGGTTGACCTGGGGAGAGGGGAGGCTCTCTCCCCAGCCTCCCCAGCTCCGGCTCTCCGTGGTCTGTAAAGTGGACCTTCACCATGTACTATACTCGTGCCACATACTTGTGTTGCCATTTCTCACCAAAAAGAACTAGAAGCATCACTACAAACAAAGCTAGTGGAGGTGATGGAATTCCAGTGGAGCTATTTCAAACCCTAAAAGATGATGCTGTGAAAGTGCTGCATTCAATATGCCAGCAAATTTGGAAAACACAGCAGTGGCCACAGGACTGGAAAAGGTCAGTTTTCATTCCAATCCCTAAGAAAGGCAATGCCAAAGAATGCTCAAACTACCACACAATTGCACTCATCTCACATGCTAGCAAAGTAATGCTCAAAATTCTCCAAGCCAGGCTTCAACAATGGACCATGAACTTCCAGATGTTCAAGCTGGTTTTAGAAAAGGCAGAGGAACCAGAGATCAAATTATCAACATCCGCTGGATCATGGAAAAAGGAAGAGAGTTCCAGAAAAACATCTATTTCTGCTTTATTGACTATGCTAAAGCCTTTGACTGTGTGGATCACCACAAACTGTGGAAAATTCTTAAAGAGATGGGAATACCAGACCACCTGACCTGCCTCTTGAGTGAGAAATCTGTATGCAGGTCAGGAAGCAACAGTTAGAACTGGACATGGAAAAACAGATTGGTTCCAAATATGAAAAGGAGTACGTCAAGGCTGTATATTGTCACCCTGCTTATTTAAGTTCTATGCAGAATACGTCATGAGAAACGCTGGACTGGAAGAAGCACAAGCTGGAATCAAGATTGCCAGGAGAAATATCAATAACTTCAGATATGCAGATGATACCACCCTTTTGGCAGAAAGTGAAGAAGAACTAAAGAGACTTGATGAAAGTGAAAGAGGAGAGTGAAAAAGCTGGCTTAAAGCTCAACATTCAGAAAACTAAGATTATGGCATCCAGTCCCATCACTTCATGGCAAATAGATGGGGAAACAGTAGAAACAGTGGCAGACTTTATTTTTTCGGGCTCCAAAATCACTGCAGATAGTGACTGCAGTCATGAAATCAAAAGATGCTTGCTCCTTGGAAGAAGAGCTATGACCAACCTAGACAGTATATTAAAAAGAAGAGAAATTAATTTGCCAACAAAGGTACATCTAGTCAAAGCTATGGTTTTTTTTTCAGTAGTCATGTATAGATGTGAGAGTTGGACTATAAAGAAAGCCGAGCACTGAAGAAGTAATGCTTTTGAACTGTGGTGTTGGAGAAGACTCTTGAGAGTCCCTTGGACTTCAAGGAGATCCAACCAGTCAATCCTAAAGGAAATCAGTCCAGAATATTCATTGAAGGACTCATGCTGAAGCTCCAATACTTTGGCCACCTGATGAGAAGAAATGACTCATTTGAAAAGACCCTGATGCTGGGAAAGATTGAAGGCAGGAGAAGGGGACAACAGAGGATGAGATGGTTGGATGGCATCACTTACTCAATGGACATGAGTTTGGGTAAACTCCGGGAGTTGGTGATGGACAGGGAGGCCTGGCATGCTGCAGTCCATGGGGTTGCAAAGAGTCGGACACAAGTGAGCGACTGAACTGAACTGAAGTTGCTTGTTGGCCAGAGTCTGCCCTGAAGTTAGGCAGTGGGTTGGGGCAGGGGTGCAGCAGAGCTGTAGGTATACCTGTGCCCCAATCTGGGTCATAGTCCCAGCGGCACCCCTGTCACGCCATGTTAGCATCTGTCCTTTCACCATGGGGCCATTATCACCTCCCCTGTCATCTCTCAAGCAAAACTACTCTGTGGAAGTACAAGGTCCTAATGGATATGTCTATTTTTGCACCACAAATTAGATGAGATTTCTGAATGTGAAAAAAAAATAGAGTTGAAATGATTTTTTTAAAAGGGGACATTGACAGAATTTTTATTAAAAGTAGTTTAATTCTTACCAAACTTAATTTTTTTTTTTTTTTTTTTTTACCAAGCTGCTGGGCTTGTGGGAACTCAGGTCTCCAACCAAGGATTGAACCCTGGGCCATGGCAATGAAAGCTCGGAATCCTAACCACCAGGCCATCAGGGAACTCCCCCCAAACTTAAAAATTTTAATTGTCAACTTAATATACATTTATGCTCCTGTGAACTATTTGGAAAACACAGGAAAGAGAAAGAAAAAAAAAAATCAGGTGCCATCCCAATATCCAAAGATATTCACTCATAATATTTTGATGTTGCCCAGTTTTTTCCTACACTCACATATATTCATACATGAAGTATGTATCTGTTTTAAAATGAAACAGATGCATACTATACGCAGAGTTCTATATTCTGCTTCTTTCTTTTGGCATTATCATGAGTATTTAAGGTATACCCTGTCCTTAAATATTCTTTAAATTCTCTTATCATGTAATATTTAAAAGTTAATGAGTATATGCAATGACTACGTAAAGCAAATAATAATGCAAACAACTGTGACCTCCCCACAATGGTCAATAACACTGAAGATGTGTATGTGATCCATTGCCTCTATCCCTCAATTCCTGCCCAAGTAACCACTATCTGAAATCGTGTGTGTCTATGTGTGTGCTTTAAATAGTTCTATCACATATGTGTGAGCCCTGACATATATGTATATGTATGAGAGGAGAGTTTGGTTTTGCTTGCTTTCATAAAAATGAGAGCATGCAATCCATAGTCCTGTGAAAAGTTTTTTCACTCAAAATTTTGTTTGTGGCATTTATTTATACTGTTATATCTAGCTGTGGTCTATTCACATTCCACTACGCATGATATTGCATTCTGTGAATATATAAACATCTATTGTACTTGTCTCTTGGGCTACAGGTGAGAGAGATTCCCTGGTGTATATCCCAGAGTGGAAAAGCTGGGTTGTACTGTATGAGAGTATTCAACTTGAAATTCTGAATCATTTTCCAAGGCTACTGAATCGGTTTGTATTCCCAGCATTGGGCTGTGCATAGCATGTAAGTTCCTGTTGCTTCACTTTCTCGCCAGCACTAGACACTTCAGATGAATAATTTGGCCTATTTTGTGGCTGGAAAATGATATCTCATTGTGGTGTTAATTTGTACTTCCCAGTTTATTAAGGAGTTTAAGTATCTGTTCATATGTTTATTTGCTATTTGTGTTTTCCCAACAAAATGGCTGTTTACTTCTTTTGCCCATTTTTGTTTTGAGTTGTTTTCCTTCTTATTGACTCTTCAGAGTATCTAAATATTGCGGATGGTAATATTCTGTTGGTTATATTTATGTTGCAAATATTTATGTTCATTTGTGTCTTGTATTTTCACTTTCTTTATGTTCTTTTGATGAACTGAAGTCTAATTTTAATGTAGGTGAATTTATCAATCTTTTGTTTTCTTGTTTAATGTCGTTTCCTATTTAAGGTTATAAATATATTTTGATATGCTATCATTTTAAACTTTTGCCTTTTACATCAAAGATCTTAATCCATCTGAAATTGCTTTTCTATAAATGGTATGAGGTCAGGTCTCATTTTATTTTTCTGACTAGATAGCAGTTTTCCCAGGACCGTTCATGAAACAGTCTATCCTTTCCTCAGTGATCTACAAGGACAACTTGCCTGTTTACTAAGTTTTCAGTTGAATGAGCCCATTACTGGGCTTTCTATATTGTTCCATTGGCTTTGTTTATTCCTATGCTAATATGGCTGTCTTACTTACTATAACTTTAAAATATGTCTCAACATCTGGTGGAGCATGTTTCTCCTTTAGCCTGTTAATGCAATGAATTCTATCAATAAGTTGAAAAAATGTAAATCACCCTGACATTCCTAGGATAAACTCAACTTGGATAAACCCATTGCTGGGTCTTCTTTTAGGGTTTTTGCAATTCTGTTTTTAAGTGTGATTGGTCTGTAATTTTTCTTTTTTGGATTTGGTATCAAGTGTATAGTAGAAATCTAGTTAGAGAATATTGTAGTGATTTCTAGCTGCCCCTATGTTCGTTTCTCCTTCTTTCTAAGTAATAAGAACCCCGATGAACTCAACACATTGACACCCAGATAAAAAACCACATTTCCCAGACCCACCCTTGTAGCTAGGTTTGCCATGTGACTAAATTTGGAGAATGAAGGATAAGTAGATACTCTCTGCTTAAATCACTTTCTCCAGTTTCACATGTGATGGCTGGCAGCTCTAGCAGGCATGCTGGACCATGAGGATCTGCTTTTATGGGGAGGGAAGGAGGTAGAGAGAGAGAGGGAGAGAGAGAGAGGGAGAGAGTTGGTTGTGGGTGGAGGTGGTGGAGAGAGAAGAAGGAGGAGAAGAAGAAGGGGAGGGGAGGGGAAAGAAAGGGAAATCTGAGCTTGACTTTCCTCCCACTTGTTTTGTTTGTTTGTTTTTTGCATTTCCTGGAAGAGTGTATATAAAGTAGGATCAAATATCTAAGATATTTTCTCATAATTCTAAAAAATAGAATAATTTGGACCTGATGTTTTCTCTGTGGGAAGACTTTAAACTGATGATTTCACTTAATAGTTACAGGACTTTTCAGCTTTCTACTGTTTTCTTGATTCCATTTTTGGTACATTATATTTACTAGCAATTTATTCATTTCACTTAAGTTTTCAACTTTATATTAGCTAAGAGTTTAAACTCTGGAGCCAGATTGTCTGAGCTAAATTCCTAGGCCTTCCACATTCATTGAGTTGTGCTGAATGATCTTGGGAAATTCACTTAACCTTTCTGAGCCTCAGTTTCCTCATCTGTAAAATGGAGATACTAACAGTATGTACCTCTTAGAGTTGTTGGGAAGCTTAAATTAGTTTATGTACATGAAGGACTTAGAAGAGCACATGGCAAATAGTAATCGTTGAATGGATGTTAGCAGTTCTTACTGTCTCCTGTCTTTTGTTTTCTTTACATTTGTTTGTTTTCTAACTGCCATAGTTGAATATTTGGTTCATTAATTTTTGTCTTTTTTTCTTTTTTAATAAAAGCATTTAGAGCTATAAATTTAGTTTGATGCACTCTTCCCTGTGTACCATGGGTTTTGATATTTTCATTATTGTTTAGGTCTAAGTGTTTTAAAGCTTCCATATAATTTCTTCTTAGACTGTGAGTTTTTCAGAAGTGTTTTTAAAATTTTTAAAAATGCATACCTTTTTATTCCCTTTTTGTAACTGATTTTTAACTACAATGCAGTGTCACAAAATGTGGAATGATACCTATGTTTGAAATTTGTTGAGAATTGCTATAGGGCCTAATATATGAACAATTTTTGTAAATATTTCATATTTACTTAAGAAGTGTACATTTTAGTTGTTGTGTGCAGAATTCTATGTATATTCACCACATCAAGATTGTTTATTTTATTGCTTAACTCTTTCATACCTAACTTTTAAAAAATCTGTATGAGTTCCCAACAGTATATTGAAATATTCCATTATGTTGCTGGATTTGCCATTTTTTCCAGTTTTTAAAATATCAATTTTGCTCTATTTATTTTGAGACTTTTATTGGGTACATTCAAATTTAGAACTGTTGAAAATTTTATCATGACATAGTGGTCTTATTTATGCTTCATGGCCTCCTTGTCTTAAAGCCAATTTTTTGCAATTAATATAGCTACCTCATTCTTTTGGTTAATATTTGTCTTGTATATGTTTTACAGGGTCTCTGAATTTAATTTTTAATCTAATCAGACAATTTCTTTTACTACTGAGATTAGTTATATTTTTTGTGATTTCTTGTGTATTTGGGCTTATTTCTATCTTCTTTTTATTAGCACTACATTTTCTATGCTTCTTTCCCCCCATGTACTGGCTTTTTAAACAGCTTATTAAATTTTCATCATGTGCATTTTTTTATTATCCTATTCTCCTCTGCCTCACTGGTTTGGAAATTATATTCTTTGCTATCTTATGATTTACTATTGAAATTTTATATTCATACTTAATAAATTTGAATTTAATACTGTAACTCTTTTCTTCTGAAAAATAAGAAGACATTTGAACACTTTAACTCTGGTTGCCTTCTCTTTATATGCTCTTATAGTTTGTTATTTTAATTTTTAAATTTATTAAAAAAAATAACATAGTTATTGCTATTATTATATATAGACATTTCTTTATATTTACCAATATGTTTACCAGTTTCCTTGTTTAATCTTTCTTCTTGAATCTCAAACCTTCTGGAATAATTTTTATTCTTCCCCAAATTCATTCTTTTGAAGCTACTTTACTGAAAGTCATGACAGTCAACTCTCTCAATTGTTGTCTATTTGAAAATATCTTTATTTTATACTCATTCTTGCAAGATAATTTTCTTGAGGATACAATTTTAAGTTGATGGTTGTTTTAGCACTTTGAAGACATTAATTTACTGTTTTCTGGCTTCCATTTTTTTCTGTTGAGAAGTTGGCTGGTAATGTAATTATTGATGTTTTGTAGTGAACTGTTTTCTCTCTGGCTCCTTTTAAGGACTTCTCTTTGTTTTTAGTGTTCTTAAGTTTCATTACAAGGTGTCTAGATGTCATATTTCTTTTTTTTTAAGCATACAACTCAATATGTTCACAGAGTTGTGCAACCATCACCACAGTCAATTTTAGAACATTTTCATCACCCCCTAAAGAAACCTTGTACCTTTTAACAATCATCCCCTAATTCCATTCACCTTTCTTCCCCAGTTCAGTTCAGTTCAGTTGCTCTCGCAGCACGCCAGGCCTCCCTGTCCATCACCAACTCCCGGAGTTCACTCAGACTCACGTCCATCAACTCAGTGATGCCATCCAGCCATCTCATCCTCTGTCGTCCCCTTCTCCTCCTGCCCCCAATCCCTCCCAGCATCAGAGTCTTTTCCAATGAGTCAACTCTTCGCATGAGGTGGCCAAAGTACTGGAGTTTCAGCTTTAGCATCATTCCTTCCAAAGAAATCCCAGGGCTGATCTCCTTCAGAATGGACTGGTTGGATCTCCTTGCAGTCCAAGGGACTCTCAAGAGTCTTCTCCAACACCACAGTTCCAAAGCATCAATTCTTTGGCGCTCAACTTTCTTCACAGTGCAACTCTCACATCCATACACGACCACTGGAAAAACCATAGCCTTGACTAGACAAACCTTTGTTGGCAAAGTAACGTCTCTGCTTTTCAATATGCTATCTAGGTTGGTCATAACTTTCCTTCCAGGGAGTTAGCGTCTTTTAATTTCATGGCTGCAGTCACCATCTGCAGTGATTTTGGAGCCCAGGAAAATAAAGTCTGACACTGTTTCCACTGTTTCCCATCTATTTCCCATGAAGTGATGGGACCAGATGCCATGATCTTCATTTTCTGAATGTTGAGCTTTAAGCCAGCTTTTTCACTCTCCACTTTCACTTTCATCAAGAGGCTTTTCAGTTCCTCTTCACTTTCTGCCATAAGGGTGGTGTCATCTGCATATCTGAGGTTATTGATATTTTTCCCTAGACCTAAGCAATCGCTAATCTACTTTCTATCTCTATATACATGACTACTCTGGACATTTCATGTAAATGGAACAATATAATATGTGATCTTTTGTGTCTGGTTTCTTTCATTCAACATATTTTTCAAGGTTTACCTGTATTAGTACTTCATTCCTTTTTCTGTCCAAATAATGTTACATTATATGAGTATACCACATTTCATTTATTCATCTTTTTATATATTGGTGGACATTTGGATTTTCACTGTTTGACTATTATGAATAATGTTAGTATAAACCTTCGTGTATATTAAAGAATAGTTGATTTACAATGTTGTGCCAATCTCTGCTGTTCAGTGAAGTGACTTAGTTATACATGTGTAAACAACAAGATCCTAATGTATAGCACAGGGAACTATAGTCAGTATCCTGTGATAAAGCATAATGGAAAAGAATATTAAGAACGTATATATGTGGATAATTCATTGTGGGTTTGATTTGCATTTCCCAGGTGACAAATGATGATGTTGACATGTGCTTATTGGCCATTTGTAAATCTTCCCTGGAGAAATGTCTGTTAGAATATTTTGAGTTGTAAGTGTTTTTTAATGTTCTAGATACAAGTCACTGCTATCAGATGTATAATTTGCAAATATTTTATCCCATTCTGTGGGTTGTCTTTTTACTTTCTTGACTGTATCTTTTGAAGCACAGAAGTTTTAAATCGTGATGAATGCAATGTACCTATTTTTTTTCTTTTATTGTTCTTTTATAGTGCATTTGGCGAAGAAGGCAATGGCACTCCACTCCAGTACTCTCGCCTGGAGAGTCCCATGGATGGAGGGGCCTGGTAGGCTGCAGTCCATGGGGTCGCTAGGAGTCGGACACAACTGAGCGACTTCGCTTTCACTTTTCACTTTCATGCTTTGGAGAAGGAAATGGCAACCCACTCCAGTGTTCTTGCCTGGAGAATCCCAGGGACGGGGGAGCCTGGTGGCTGCCGTCTGTGGGGTCGCACAGAGTCGGACACGACTGAAGCGACTCAGCATAGCATAGTGCATTTGGTGTCATATCTAAGAATTTTTTGCCAAATCCTAGGTCATGAAAATTTACCTCTGTGTTTTTTATAATATCTTATATCTATATTCTTTTAATAGCTATTTCTTGAATAGATTTTCTTAATTTGCTGTTTTCCCTTTTAGGACCATTTATCGAGGCTTAAATTAAAAAAAAAAAATGTTACCAGTTTCAATGGGGAGCTGGTCAATGTACTGTCTCACACTGTCATGAAAGACATTGATTTTTCTCAATCCTTTTGTGATAAAAATGTGAAAAAAATTATAAAGTATATTTTCCAATACTAAAGTCAGAATTATGTTTAATGATAAAAAGTAGAAACTTTAGCATTAAAGTCAGAGAATAAGAGAAGGATGTCTACTTTCACCGGTATTATTTAATATCATTTTTGCAGGAACTAGTCAAGACAAATAAATAAGAGAAAGAGATTAGAGGTATAAAGATTTGAAAAAGAGATAAAATTATAATTATTTGTAGACAAAGTATGTATCACTGACAAAGTTGAAATATTCAATAGCCAAACTATCACAGAACTATTAATATTGTAAGAATTCAGCAGGTACTCTGGGTACAAAGTTAATATACAGAAATCAATAGCAAACATCAACCAGTTAGAAAATACAAGATTACATTATATAAGAAAAAGGTAAAAAAAAAACAACTAGGAATAAACTTGATAAATGTGTAAGATCTATATGAGAAAACACTACTTAAATTATCAAAAGGAGATCTAAATAGGAAAGAATATTACATCCTTCAATAAGAAAACTATATCATAAAAATGTTGTAGGTGGGGACTAACCTTTCCAGATGTTAAAAAAATACTACAAATCCTCTATCTTCTATCTGTCTATCTAGAGGAAATGGCAACCCACTCCAGGATTCTTTCCTGGAAAATCCCTTAAACAAAGGAGGCTGGCAGGCTACAGTCCACAGGACCACAAAGAGCTGGATGTGACTGAATCACTGGCAAGAGCACCTGAGATCTATCTATCTAGTATTGGTATAGTCTCAATTATTGTTTTTAGTGGTTTAAAATCCATCATTGTGTTTATTTTGGTGCCCCAATTACCCTACATTTGCTTAGTAGAAGGTGCTTGAATCTGATTCCTGTGACCTTGTGATATGCCTCCATCATTTCTGGGGAACAATTTCTTGCCTCCTGGCATAAAAAGCTGTTTCAGATTCATTTCGTCCCTACCCTGCCCTGGCCCTGTAACCAGTCATTGCTCTGAGGGGCCCTGGTACCTCTTAATAACGAATTGTATTAGAGACCATGTTTAGGAATGCATAGTCTTAAAATACTCCATTCCATGGTAGAATGGGGAGATCATCTTATAGAATTAAAAAATTGAGATATAATTGACATATAATAATTTATTAGTTTAAGGTATACAATATAATGATTTGATATTTGTTTATATTGTGAAATAATAACCACAATAAGCCTAGCTAACCTAGAAGTTTTGACACTTCTTCCCTAAAGACTGCTAAAGCCATGTTGTAGTTTTACAACTAATGGTAAAAATGGGTTTTAAAGACAGGTTAAAGAAACGCATCTGACTTAGATGCTGCTTATATGCCACTCAAAACTCTCCTCTGAACCCTCTCGAGAGGTAATATTCTGAGCAGTCTTACCTACTGGCTTCTCCTGGAGCCAAGCACATCTCTTCCTTCCTGCCCTGGGGGGCTTTCCTGATGCCATAGCAAAGGGCCCCTCAGGAACTACTCTGTGTTCACGTCCTTGCAACCCATATAGGTCACCCTTGACCAAGAGAAGCTGGGAAAGATGGTTAAACGTTTCTCCAGGTCAGTTTGGAGGTGCGCTTTGCAGCCTCCGGGAGGTTGGAGCCCCAGTTGCCCTCCGTAGGGGCTACCACAGTAACTCATTCTTTTGTTGGTTTTCCCTCCCTGCCTGTTTCACTCCTTCAGCCTTTCACTCCTGCTCCCTGGCATCGCTTCTCAAATACCTGTGTGGGAGCTTTTGTCTCATGTTCTACTTTTAGTGGTCAGGCTAAGATAGTATCATTAAAAATACATATACAATTCAAAAGGGAGGGATGCCCATTGCCAGCTTACTCAGATCTTGAAGGGCATTTAAATAGCACGGTGAGGCAAGATTAATTTATTTTAGATACGTTGTTATTTTGGAACTCAGTGGCTTCTCTGCCTCTGCAACCTATCCTCTTCCTCCTTCACCTGTTTCTCCCTTTTCTAGCGCTCTTGATGTCTTTGTTTCCATGCGTCTATCCTGCTGATCGTCCTTCCTTCCTTGCTTTGTCTGATCTCTAGTCCTCCATCTCTTGCCACTTCATCCTATTTCTGTCTCCTTCAAACAGAAGGAGTCTTTGTTCTTTTTCTGTGATTCCTCTTATTTCCTACAGTTAGCAAACAAAGTTCCAGATCAGCCAAGCTTGTTGGACACTCGAGTCCTTTGGCCTTCTGCTCCCTGCATTGTCTCACAAACAGGGGAAGGAAATGTGGGATTAGGCTAGTGCTCCCCCGAACTGGGGATTCTGAAAGCTCTGCTGGGTATTGATAGGATTGGCCCGTTCGAGAGACATCTCATGAATGCTGAAGTACTAGCACATGAAACAGTGGAAGTTCGACTTCCCTGATAGCCCCAGAAATCACAATGTTGGCTCTGGGAACTGGTCTTGAGTTGGAGGATCCCTTGGACCAGGTGTTTCACCCTATCTCTGTTCTTCAGCTGTATCATGGGAGTTTATTCATTCCCAGGAGTGGAAAACCAGACCCCAGAGAGGAGCTGGGAGACTCAAGGAGAAGTCTTAGCTTTCTGTTTCTTTCCCCCCAGGGACTGGGCAAAGCAAGGCCACCTCTTCCTGGAGGTGACTTGTTTGTCTCTCTGTAAAACCACCTGAACACATGCATTCGTTCACATTTCAAAACCACTTTATTAGCAAAATGAACAAAAGGAGAATGGCGTTTAAATTAAATAAATTACACAAATATCTCAAGAGTCCTGGTTCCTGGGAACCACATCAGTATCACTAAGAACATTCAGAAGTTTTGAAATTGTGGATGCTTTCTCTACCTTCCCACCTTCCCTGCCTCAGTCACATTCGGTAAGTGGTCTGTGTGAGTTTGTGTTCTCGATAAGGCATTCCAGCAGTGAGTTCTCTTCGGGTTGTCTCTCTCCACCCCAGGTGTTTCCCACCTCACCTCCGCTGTGGACTCTGGTAGTACTTACACTCTTAGACGTGGTGCTAAACCCCTCCGTGAGCCCCCACTTGAGGCCCCTGTGTGCCAGCAATCCCCTTTAGGTCTGGGGCTGGCCTGGGGGTTTGCAGTCACTTCAGCAAGTCCTCAAGGGTTCTAGACACTTGGTTCCCAAAGCACTTGTGACTTGGGATGTCCTGAGAGTCTGTGATCTTTCCCTCACCTCTTGGGCCTGAGCTGGACTTTGCAGGAGGTGGAGCAGGGGAGGTTGAGTTTTCATTGGCTATGGTTCTTGTCCTCCCGAAATTTGGCACTTCGGGTGCTAGGCACGGTGAATCCCAGATAACACTGTCCTCTGCCTTCCAAGTTTTGAGTTCCACTGGCAGCCAGATGGCATGATGAATTCACAGAGGAGCAATGCTTGTAGGCCAAGAATCGTTGGCTCTTCACCAGCACCCCCTCCTTTAACTCTGTGAAGACTTGCTAGCTGACCAGCTCACGCTCAACAGACACACAATGCAGGTCAGGCTGAGATTAGGAACTCCGGCGTTTTCCCAGGTTGGGCCAGCCCAACCCTTTGGGCAGGGATCATTCACCGAAGGAGCTTGGGAGATGCAGTGCGGTGAGGCCAGAGTGTTTTCTGTGCACTTCTGTGGAAAATTTCCCAAAACACCTGCCCGTGGAACCTATTTATTTTCAAGTCAATAGTGGGTTTCTTCTACGTTTTTCTATAAATAGGGAGAGCTTAACCCCTCTTCTCATCTTTCCTAGAAGGAGATGGCCTCAGATCCTGACTTTGTTATGGGATCCCTGTGGCGGAAGACTCAATGTGCATCAGCCCTTCTCCACGCTGGGCACCCAGTTGGGATATGCCCTTGGAGGCATCTTCCCTCACCTGACTGAACCACTCAGGCCCCGAGTTAATAAGGGAGAGTTAAAACCATTCGCTCTTTCCCAGAGAAGAGGACAAGGCAGACTTCTCCAGTGGGGGAGGTGTTTCTAAGGTCAGGGGGGCTGTCAGGGCTTGGGCCCCACCAGTTGGCCCTGGACTGATGGAGCGTCCCTTCACCTCCACGTCTCCAGTACAGGGACTGCCCAAAGCTTTTGTGTGGAATAACTGGTATCTGTTGCTAGGCTGCCAGAGGATTCTGCCAGCTACCCCCTGTTCCTCCTGGGTTTCTACCTGGTCTCAAGTAGAGGAGAGCAGCCCTCGAGGGTAGGGGGAGTGATAAGGTTTCAGGAGGCTACCCCTGGGAAGGTAGTTCTGGTGGCCGCTCCCCAGACTAGAGTCTGATGTGCCAAATAGCAGTGGGGGTCTCAGCAGCCTTGAGAGGAGGAGGAAGGGGGCACAGTCGCCAAGACGGAGATTCCTGGGTGGTTGGAGCCCATGGGCCCAGGGGTACAGAGCTGCCGGGGACTGACTTGGGGCAGGGGATGGGGATGAGCCACAGAGTCGTGGGCCGGCTTCTCCCTGTGTCCTGTGACAGCGTGACACGACCTGACGCCGAGGCGTGCGGGTCTCAGGGCACTCTCAGAGCTTGCATGCTATGTCGACATGAGCTTTCTCTCCGTTCCCGAGTCACTCTTGGAGCCTGGCAGTGAAGGGTCCCCTCAGCGGCCACAGGCAGGGTGTGGACAGGTGCAGAGCAGCCAGCAGGAGGCGTGCTTATTGGGGGTTGGGGCCCCGCGGGTCAGTAGGAGGGCGAAGAGTTGTCTCTTCCTGCTGGTGAGATCGGCTAGCTCTAGAGGTGCCTGGGGGGACGTAAGAGAGACGAGGAGGATGAAGAGGCACCGGGGTTTCGGTGGAGGTGTTCTCCTCGACCCTCCACTCCTTGCAGTCCCAGGCTCATCCTTCACAGGCGTCCGAGGTGCTCTGGAGGCGGCCTGGGCCCTCACAGGGCAGTCAGGGTCTCTGCGTGAAACATGCTTCCGAACATCTCCTGCAGCGGCCACAGGAAGCAGGGTGGGGGAGAGAGCATTAGATCTGAGTGGTCACAACTGCCAGGTGACCCTACGAAACCCTGGCCAGCATTTCGAGGAAGGCGTTATGGGAAGTGAGGGTGAGTGTGTGGATGTGTGTGTGTGAACAGTGGAGGGGCAGGGTCAGCCCAAGAGGTGAACTGGTATAGAGGTGACGGGAGAAGAAGCTTGAAATCTAGTTTTGAATCACCCCTGCTGTGCTGTGTGACAGTCACAGGTCCCTCCCTCCTTTTTTGCTCTCCTTTCTTCATCGGGTCAGGTGAGGATTGAGATCAGAAAAGCTCCAAAGTCGTTTCTTGCTCCGACAAGCTGTTTTGTCCTAGCCAGGTGTTTGGAATGTGCTGGAGATTCTGTGGAGGCCCAGAAATCAGTGTGCCAAGTCTTTGCGGCCTGGCTCTATTCCCTGATGCCTGCAGCATGCCACCAGCACTCCCAGCGATGGGCTCAGAGGACCATCGGAACTCAACGCCCAAAAAGAATGGGAAGAGGCAGAGAGTGAGCTGTTCTTTCTAATAGACCCAGTGCCGGATTTCTCTAAAGCTTTGGTTTCTTTGATTCAGGGCATTGGGGTGGGGCTACTTTTCATGTCGGGATCATAGAGTTCTATATGAAGTACATGCCACATGTGCATGGCTCGGAAGGGCTGCCCACCTGCAGTAGTATTTGTACCCCTGGAATTCATCTGCTCGGATGTGTGCCCACCCTGGGACAGTGTCAGGCAAGTAGTAGGCACACCATTGATACCAGTTGAATTAACAAAAGAACAAAAGCATCCCTCACTAATCTTGTTAGGTAGATGGGACAGGTATTCCTCGTATTTCCCTTATTTTACAATGATAAACACGGGGGGGGTCTGGTGGTGTCACGTGGCTTGCCCAAGATCATGTGGCTAGTGCATGGGAGAGTTAAGAATAGATGTTATTTCTCTAGGACTTGATCCAGTGACTCTCCCATCCCCCATGATGCCTTTCAGGGAGTGAGAAGAATTAAGATCTGCTATTAAAAGAAAGGTGAGAAATAAACATTATTGCCTTCAAGGTGACTGCTCTGGCTTCTGGTGGGAGAGCCCAGCCAACACTTTGGGTGGGAGAGGGTCTCCTTCCTTCCCCTTCTGACCCCCGCTAGTCAGCTTACCTGCTCTAAATCCCAGTAGCTGGGGCTGTCCTCCTCCGGCTCGTACAGAGAAAGCTCAGGGTCCACCTGCGCCTGGGTGGGGGAAACCAGTGCGGAGTGAGCTGCAGCGACTGAATGATGGTCTGGCACAAATGGCAGAGTCGGGGAGGGCATCATGTGTTCTGATGCGTAACTCGGCCTCTTGTCCTTTCTCTCCCCTCCCTCATTTGCCTCTCAAAATATAGCACAGCTGCGGTTTCCCTTTTCCCTGTAGACAGGTGTGCATTGGGGTCGGCTCCCTTGGCGGGCACTTCAGAAGCAGGAAAGGTTTACCTAGCTTACCTAGCTGCCTGACCTGGGGAATCCGTCTCCCTTCTCTGTAAAAGTAGGATGATCACACTCACTTTGCTGGCTCTCTGCCTTACCACGCTGTTGAAACAGTGTGTGTGTGTGTATAATTTACAGATATGAATATATTCTGTAATAGGTAAGTATACAATTGGTATAATATATGTCTTTAAGAATTTAAACTGTAAAAACTGGGCATTATTTGTACAGTTATGATGATGAGGGTTTCCCCAGAATCTCCCTCTCTTTGCTCTGCTGGCAAAGGGCACGAGGCCAGGAAGGCCGCTGCTCTCCCAGTTTGCCTCTGTGTGTGGCGGGTGGGTGCCCGGCCCTGTGTTTCCCTGGACAGGCTTTCTGCACCCAGAACAGATGGCTCCAGCTTCATCAATCTCAAAAAGCAAAGAGCAAATGGTTGCTCTAGGGCCAGAAAAGCCTTTCTTATGATCCCCAGAAGGTAGAAGGGGTTTGCATCATGGACTAGGGCACAGAGGCTTGGCAGGCGAGGGCCGAAGATGAGCTGGCAGGGCAGCCTGGAAGATGGAGCTGTCTGGGGAGGTCTGGGCAGGGATGCCAATGGGATGGGCTTTTTCTGCCTCCCCAGCTTTCTGGAGTGTTATTTGTAGACACTGTTATTTGTAGCTCATTGGCATACCACTTACTGAGCTAGTAAATTAAATGTCAAGAAACTCAGACAAAACCCTGATCCACACTCTTCATCCATCACCAGCCTGAAATCTCTAATCTCGGTTAAATTAAAACAGGCAGGCTTACTCCCCTCCCTTCTCCAAAACGTCTTGTAGAAAGAGGGAAGGAATAGGATGGTTGAGCCATGTCAGAATACCAGGCATAACCTACTGTGCTTCGGGTGTTTGATCTCAAAACTGATAATAATAAAGATTTTGTAATATACAAAGCTCTTTCAAGTGACACAAAAGATATAATTACCAGTTAATCCTAAAACCAAAACAAAAGAAAGATCCTGTGAGATCTTTAAGGCACCCATTCCACAGCTAAGAAAACAGAGATTAAGGAAAGTTAATTGATAGAACAGGTGTTGGAACCCAAACCGGTCTGTTATTTCAATGCCCTGGGGCCTAGGATTCCCCAGGTGCAGAGACCTTACCCCTTGGAAGTCGTGTCCTGGGGCCACTTCCCTGGCCTCCGCCTGGGCAAAGAGGACCGCATCGTGTATGCTGGGAAAGACGTAACTGCGCTGTAGACACCCGTCTTCAAAGAGGCCTCCGTGGCTGATGTCATTGTACACCTGGGCTGCAAGGAGGGAAAGGTCACCTTCAAAAGCTGACGCCACTGTGGCCTGGAGCTGGGGGTGGGGGAGACGGAGAGAGAGAGGCCTGGGGGTCGTGCCCTTGCTGCGTCACAGGGCCTGGGCCTTGGCCTTGCAGTATCAGTTCTGGACAGCAGAGGGCAACGTGAGCTTGAGGATGCTGAACCTTCAACCCCGGGCAGAAGGAAATAGCTTGATTCAGGGTGCCTGTTCTTGGTGGTGAGGGAAAGCCGAAATCATGGGCCAGTTCTGTCCCTTGAGGGTCCATTCTTCCTCCTGTTCACCCAGACCTTTCCTGCAGAGCCCGGTGTGTGGCAGAGCCCTTACTCCGCCCCAGCCCTGGGGATGATTTCCTGAGGCGTGTCCAGTGAGGGTGGGTAGGGAGCCTCTGATTCCAGCTCTGGAGCACACACAGAGCAGGTGCACACGCACACACGCACAGAGCAGGTGCACACGCACACACGCACAGAGCAGGTGCACACGCACACGCACAGAGCAGAACCAGTGCAGACTCCACGCGGGCGGAGCTTGCAGAGTCTGTGCCACGCGCAGGCCAGCGCAGGGGCTGGCTGGTCCTGCTGGAAGGCGCTGGCCCCCCGAGGGCACTGGGGTGTGCAAACGTGCGCCTTTTCCTTTCTCCTGTGCGTCTGTGTGTTCTCACTGTGTCCACATCCCTGTACTCCACACATGTGCTGATGAGAAGTCCACTGCTGTGTGGACAGGGACCGGGGGCTGTGTTTGTGGGCCCCGTAGAGACTGAGTCCATATAAAACTGCATGTGTATCTTCCCTGGAGAGTTATGGTATATCTGTGCTTTCTGCCTATTTATGGACTTTTGGATTTGGAGAAGATTCCCTGGTTCATCTAGTCAACCTCTTCATGTTATGTAGGTGGCAATCGATCCCCAGGCAGATGAAGTGACTTGGCCACATGGCAAATTGAGAGTGAAAGTCGCTCAGTCATGTCTGACTCTTTGCAACCCCATGGACTATACATACAGTCCATGGAATTCTCCAGGCAGAATACTGGAGTGGGTGGTCTTTCCCTTCTCCAGCGGATCTTCCCAACCCAGGGATCGAACCCAGGTCTCCCACACTGCAGGCAGATTCTTTACCAGCTGAGCCACAAGGGAAGCCCAAGAATACTGGAGCGGGTAGCCTAGCCGTTCTCCAGGAGATCTGCCCGACCCAGGAATCAAACTGGGGTCTCCTGCATTGCAGGCAGATTCTTCACCAGCTGAGCTGAACATGGCAAATTAGTGGTGGGCAAATCAGAATCCTAGTTGCTGATCCTTAACTTCACAATCCCTGCCCCCCAACTCTTTTATTGGGGCCCCTAGTGGTAAAGACAGAGAAGGCAATGGCACCCCACTCCAGTACTCTTGCCTGGAAAATCCCATGGACGGAGGAGCCTGGTGGGCTGCAGTCCATGGGGTCACTAGGAGTCGGACAAGACTCAGCGACTTCACTTTCACTTTTCACTTTCATGCATTGGAGAAGGAAATGGCAACCCATTCCAGTGTTCTTGCCTAGAGAATCCCAGGGACGGTGGAGCCTCGTGGGCTGCCATCTATGGGGTCGCACAGAGTTGGACACGACTGAAGTGACTTAGCAGCAGCAGCAGCAGCAGCAGCAGTGGTAAAGAACCTGCTTGCCAGTGCAGTAGACGTGGGTTTGATCCCTGGGTTGGGAAGATACCTTGGAGGAGGCCATGGCAACCCGCTCCAGTATTCTTGGCTAGAGAGAATCCCATGGAGAATCCCATGGTCAAAGGAGCCTGGCAGACTACAGTCCATAGGGTCACACAGAGTCAGACATGGCCGAAGTGACTCAGCATAGCACAGCATATAGGATGTTATGCTGCAGTCTCTTCTGACTTGTGCCTGAGTTCTTGTGAGCAGGCAGTAGTTTAGGGGAACAGGTGCTGTTCTAGTTTCTACCCCCTCACTATTCAGCCTCCCACCCACCTAGTCCCACCCTAGCCCCTCGTCAGCCTTCCAGTCCCCGAAACATCCTTCTTCTCTTACCATGAATGTTCACCAAGAAGACCTTCACCCCAATCTTCTCATAGGTGGAGCTCAGCTGGAGGAGTCGGGAGCGAGTTGGGTAGGGAGACAGAAGGAAAGGAATGTTCTGAGTGGGCCTCCAAAGTGATTCACAAAACGCACTTGAGAGGGAAGCCAAACAAATAAGCAACCAGGAGAGCCCTGGCAGCCCGAGATAAAAATAGCAGCAAAGCACACCACTCCTCCCTGGAGTGTTGGCTGACCGCTCCTCTGGAAAGTGGGGCAGACATGGGGCTTTGCCAGCAAGGCAGCCACTTAGTGTTCCCATGGCCCCTTCTTATGGGGCCAGATCTTTTCTTTCGATAGCTTAGAATCCCAGACCCCACCTTGTGCCTGCCTTTGAGGCTTAGGCTGAAGCCGCAGGGGAGGACCATGGCCTGGAATGGCTAATGCCTCAGCCACCTGGATCCTAGTAGACCCAGGCTGCGGGAGCAGGCTCAGCCCTTGTCTGGGGATGGAGCCGGCTGTGCGCCGGTTGACGAGGCTGTCAGCCTGTGTGTTCTCGTGCTCGGTTCTACTGTGCTACCTCTCTCTGGGCCAGTCTGAGATGACTCTGCCATCAGAAGTGGCTGCTGAAAGCTATCAGACGGATGCATTTATTCAAGCAGCCCTGTGAGCCGTCTGTTTGGCCTAAAGGTGAGGGCCACTGATATTATTTCTTCTTCTTCCCTCGGTTGGCCAGACCCGGCTGATGCTAGAGTGTCTGGGTGAGTGTGGGAAGGAGCACTAGACCATGAACCTGGGCCAAACGAGCTCTACTCAGAGGACCGTGGGCCGGGTTCCCACGTCTGCTAGAGAGGGGTGCTAGGACAGGGTGGACCAGCGGGGCCCAGGCACGCATTGTTCTGTGCTGTCTGGGCCTGCTCTGTGGGCAGCATCCTGTCCTGGTGGCATCTGGGTAAAGGGATTTAGGAGATGGTAGGCTCCCTGGTGAGCTTCCTCACTCAGTCATTTGAAATGAAGGCTCTGGGGAAAGGGAGTGTGGGAGGGTAGGGGTGAGGGAGTCGGGGTGGGGATGGGCTGGGGCTCCCTCCGCCTTGGGGCTCCCTCACCTTGGCCAGGGTTTTGATGCCCATCAGATCCACAAAGCTGACCCCACTCATGTCGAGGATGAGGGTGTGGAAGGTGACAAAGGGTGGGACGCCGGCCAGTGTGTCACTGGGCTTAGCAGAGGCTGGGGGCTCGCAGTGGGCAGCGGTGGAGCGGTCAGGGCTGAAGGTGATGTAGGATACGCTGGCGCCATTAGCAGGCGTCTGGTTGTTGTTGGGGTCGGTCGGGGAGCCGTTTTCAAAGTCCTGCTGGAGCTCCTGCAGGGAGACAGTCTGGAGGGGGGGTGGGAGGGTGCAGTCAGGGTCATCAGGCTCAATCAGACTTTGCTGTGGCTGAAGCTGGGGCAAGGTGCGTGCATGTGGAGGTGAATAACCGGACTTCATGGTGGGAGAATCCAAGCCCCTGTAATCCCTGAGGACTGGCGCCTCCTAAAGCCTCCTCTTTGAGCGGGTCTGCACGTTTGGTCTCCGTAACACAGGCAAAGTTCGAGGACCCTTCTAAGAGAGCCACTGAAGCTTCAGTGTACTCTGCTCTGGGAGGAAGCCCTTTTGGAAACAACTGAGACCCTTTTTGCATTTACCCATGTTTACCTGTTTCTCTGCAGAATTCCCACATCCACACCCACCTTCCTAGTTCCAGGTTGGCTGGGGACCCCAGGAAATTCACTGCAACTCTTGATCTGGGATTGCCCATAAGTCCATGGGTGTATCTCATCTTAGCCAGAAAATGAGGAGGAGGCCATGGGAGTTAAGTGGTTACCCCGGGAGCTGATGGCTCCTCATCCGAGGAGAAGATGCCCACAGACAACATCCACCAGGCGGTGGCCACAGAGGCTCGCTGTCCTTGCCTCTGAGGGTGCTGGGAGGTGGGGCACCAGGTGGCAAGGTCAGAGAGGGCAAGGGAGAGGGCGTGGGCTGTTTCTAGCCTCAGTTCACCTTGGTTTTCATGAACAGAGACTTTCTCTGTTGCTTGGGCATTGTTCTCCCCTTCTCCTGCTTCTTGAGGCTTTTTTGCTTGGCCAGCAACACTTTCTGGGGGTCCATACCTGTCTGGAGGAAGAGGCCAGATCTTGGCTCCCAGCGCCCTTTCTTGCCTCTGCCAGGCACACTCTATCCACTCCCTCTGGTCACCAGGGGACTGGGCCTTACCTTGGCAATGACTTTTTGCCTGAAGATCTCTGAGTTGGCGAAGTAGAGAGGAGAGCAGTAAGTGATGATCTTTATACCTTGGATTTCTTGGACCTGTGGCAGGGAGAGTCAGCTCAGTCAGCAGCGATATCTTTTATCGGTTTTTCACAAAACCCTTTTATGTGGGGTGATGTAGGGCGAAAGAGGGCGGTCATGAGCTTGGATTACCCACCCTATTGTAGGTCTTGGGATTCACGTAAATGTCAGTGTCCATGACTTGGGCCAAAGCACAGCCATTTCGACTGGATGAAGAAGGAAAAGACAAACACAAGAGGATGCTATTAGCAGACGGGCCTGGAGGGACGCTTGGGCTGGGGGCTGGGCAGAGGTAGGGCAGGAGAGGGTCCCGTCCTGATCCTGGGCTTTTCCTGTTTGTCTTTCTGTGCTAGAGACACACGCCTGGTGGCCTGTGGCTGGGCTATAATCAGAGAGATGGCAGGCAGCTCCCTGATATAGCTCCCAGGAGGGGGCTCACTGGGCAGGAAGGTGGAGAACACAAGCGTAAGTGGCCCCAAAGCCACCACTTCTTGGTTCTGAGTTCTCAAGAGGAGGAACTAGGTCCCTGACATTCAGGATCCTTCTTGCCCTGGACTGGATTCCCTGTCTGCTTCACTTAATGTTTTTATGGGAGAGACTTAGCTTTCCTCTGGCCCACGGCTCCCTCGGGGTGGGATCCCATCTGATCTGGGGTCTGGCACACTTTTGGAAGGACACTGAGTCTCACCCGCCAGCCCGACCCCACTTCCTCTGGGCCCCCAGCCCTCTACGACCATGATGGGTTCCCCTGGGTTTTCAGGACATGGGAGTCAGACAGCCCAGCCTGTGCCAGCAGTCCCAGCTGGGCCGGGCTCTCCTCGGGCCTGGCAGCCCCTCCAGAGCCAGACCCCGTGGGCAGCGGGGCCCAGGAGCTGCTCCAGGCCCCCCGTGGCAGCCCCTACGGACTGGCCGGGGCCTGACGGCCATGCCCTGGGGGAGGGGCCATTACTTACAACTGGGTCTGGAAGACCACAACCAGGGCGGAGAAGGTGACCCCCACCGCCACACCGTAGGGCAGGCTCAGGAAGAAGGCGGAGAGGAAGCTCACCACCCAGACGCACTGTGAGGAGAGAGATGTCAGGGCAGGCCTTGGGGGGCCTGCCCCACTGGGGAAGTCTTCCGGGGTCAGCCAAGGCCCTTCTCTGCTAGCCCAACCTCACACCACCCTTCCCTCTTCATGGCAGTTTCCCAGTATTTCACGTAGGCGAGCTTTGGTGACACCTGCCCATTTCCAGTGGACTGAGGGTGGCTTCCTGGTCTTGTCTGGCTGTTATAGTTAACCCCCGTGCCCACTGGGAGCTGGCGTGGCACAAAGACTGTGAGTCTTGGGACAGATACACCTGGGCTCCAAGTTTCGTTGTCCTACTTGTGAATATTCACTTACTAGCTATGTGAATCCTGGAGAAGGTCATGGCAGCCCACTCCAGGATTCTTGCCTGGGAATCCCATGGACAGAGGAGCCTGGTGGACTACAGTCCATGGTGTTGCAAAGAAGTCGGACACGACTGAAGCAAGTTAGCACACACACACAGCTATGTGAATAATAATACCAGCTTCATGAAAGGACTGAAGAATTAATGAAGATAAAGTCCTGCCAAGCCTAGTGATGGGTACAATAACGTGAGTTCCATTCCTCCATCTGTTAGAAAGTGTGCACTCGACCGTCGCTCAGCTTCCTGACCTGATGGCCTGGGGCTGAGTTGTGTGTGTAAGCCGGGAGGGTGGGGGATGGAGAGAGGGAGGGTAAGATGGGAACCCAAAGCACGATGTGAATACCAGGACTATTGCTGTTGTGGGGTGATGGTTGGGATGCGGCAAAGCAGACCTTTGGGGTGGATACTGGGGCCTCATTTTTCTCCCCGTCCTTGTCCTTCACTCGAGGGGGACCCCAGATGGACCACTCATTCTCAGACTTTAAGGATTTCTTTCCTTACCATGTAAGTGTGCTTCCTCCCCCAGGAGACAGTACAGCTCAGAGGTTTGGAGGCTAAGTAAGACTTGGGGCTCCAGTCCTGCCTCTGCCACTAACCAGTTCTGTGGCCTTTGATGAATTACTTAACCTCTCTGAGGCTTGCTGTCCTCATCTTGAAAGGAGGCTAGGAAATCCTCTTTCACAGCTTACGCCGGGCTCCAGTGGGGTAAGCAGTGTGGTCGGTACACAGTAGCCTCATTTCTACTGCCCAGTGGGAGGTGTGCTGGGAACATGACTATCAAAGCAGTGAGCCATGTTTGCTAAGTGTTCATGGCTACAGCTGCTTTCCAATTCTGATCTCGTTTAATCCTCAGAACCAGTGTATGGTGCAGCCATGAATATCACCCCATCACAGATGGGGAGATGGAATTCCACAGAAGTCTTAACCTGCCCAAGATCCTGGTCCACTGGCTTTATGTCCTAGGTTTTTTGTTTTTTTAAATGACTTCATTTTGCTTTTTGGAGCTATAAAAATAATAATAGCTAAGTTTTATTGAACACAAGATACAATTCAGACAATGTGTTCCTTACTTGTTTTATCTCGTTTCATAAGCATCCCTGGGGGTGGGGTTGGGGGGTTGGAGAATATAAAATACCTGTGACCACAGATGAGGAAGCCGAGACTCAGAGAGGTTAAGGGACTTGCCATTGGTCACAGAGCCAGTGAACAGTTGAGTTAGGGTTTGAACATAAGCTCTCTTACTCCAAAACCTGAGCTGTTAACACTCAGTTATGCTAATTAGGGCTTCCAAGGTGGCTCAGTGGTAAAGAATCTGCCTGGCAATCCAGGAGACACAGGAGATGCCAGTTCAATCCCTGGGTCTGGAAGATCCCCTGGAGGAGGAAATGGCAATGTACTCCAGTATTCTTGCCTGGAAAATCCCATGGACAGAGGAGCCTGTTAAGCTACCGTCCATAGAGTCACAAAGAGTCTGATACAGCTTAGCGACTGAGTGCATGCTAATTAGGGAGCAACTGACCAGAGGGACCACTGACAGAAGTGCCAGGCTTGTGGGGCTGCGGTGCCTGGGGTACCAGGCATGACAGGCACCCGGGGCCGCCTGCTACTCACACAGTCCAGCTTGCTCTTCTTCCACAGGTAGTAGGGGTCGGCGAGTTGCTTGAGAGAATTCTTGAGGTTGACAGCAATCAGGGCTCCTAGCACAGACTGGGGAAGCAGAACACTGTTCCCCATCACCTGCGGTGTGGCCCCTTCTCCCTGCCCTTCCTACAGACACCGGATGCTGGAGCCTGGCAGGACAGAGTTGCAGTTCCAGAACTGGCAGAGCCCCCAAATCTTTGCACTCAACCTTAGGGTTGGAAAGTGCAGGTGCTGGAGCCAGAGGGCCCTCAGGCCTGGATTTTGCCATTCCCCCCTCTTCCTTCATCCCCAGACAGCCTGTGACTAGGGCCCTCTGAGCCAGGGGCTCAAAAATGCTGTAAACACTGACTGGGGCATGGACCCTGAGGTCAGAAGGCCGGAGTTTGGGACTAGCCCTGGGCTTGTGAGCCTTGTCAATGCTTCTCAGCCTCAGTTTCCCTCACCTGTAAAATGGCAAGAGTAAAACCTACATTAACTACTTCGCAGGTTGTGGCTAGGACAAAGGATGGCACTTTGTGGCCTGTGAGGCATCACACAGCTCCTAAGGCCTGCTCTTCCTGGAGTCTGTCGCTGGCTTCTGCTCTCATGCTGTGCTCTTACCTTGGGGAGAGCGTAGAGATAGGACCCCAGGACCAGCATGGTGATCATCACCACCAGGGACACACACAGGCTTGACACCTATCCAGAGAAAGAGATGGAAACACGGCGTAGGTGTGAAATTCTTGCTCTTGATTTTTTTTCCCCAATAAATGCCTTTGGTGGAGTGGAGACTGAGGAGAAGAGAGGGAGACTGGAGACCAGCTGACCTGGCTTCTCTGGGGCAACTGTTCTGCTACGCCCAATCTCTTTCCCACTGCCCTGATCCAGTGCTCACCTGGGATTTTCCTCCAGCTCCGTCCACGGCCAGAGTGACAGAGAGAGCACAGCAAATGACATGGATCTTAAAGAAGGAGCCGAAGAAGTTGCTGCAGCCCAGGGCGATCATCTCCTGTGGGCACAGGGGCAGGATTGGAAGCTGGGCGGTGTGTGTAGGGGTGGGGCACGCAGTACAGACCAAACATACTCATTCAAGCTAGCTGGATCTTGAACTTGAGAATGACCCAGCTGCTATAAAGCCATACACTCCCAACCAAGTAGAAGTCAGCCAAAGAGCCCCTGACATCCCTCGTCAGGCCTCTGTGGGCCCTGGCCCGTCCTGCTCGGCCCTGCTGGGAGTGGCTGGACCTACCTGGTTGGCATCCACATCGTAGCCGTGCTTGTTGGCCAGGGTCCGGCCCATAGCCAGGTTGATGACATAGCCCACGATGGCCAGGGAGAAGGCCGTGCCAAGCATGTCCTTCCACTGCGAAACCACAGGCGACACGGGAGTGGGGAAACTGCCAAGGAGCCAGAAAGGAAGCAGGGCCCAAGGGTGTGAGGAGGGCACCTTGAGTCCTTCAGTGCCCACAGGGGGCAGCAGGGCCCCACGCAGTGCCAGGGCCTCTGCGTGAACCACCACTTCCAAACTGGATGCTCAGTATCATGCTGCGGGGCAGCTACCGCCACTTCCCCTGACACCGCAAAAATTCGAGGCGTAGAGAACACAGCTTGTCTGAGGTCACCATGCTAGTAACTGGTAGGGCCTCATTCGTTCACGTCCAGAATTCGGACTCCTCACTCTCCCTGGTCCCAGAGCCACAGCCCCAGTGCTCTGAGGCCTTTTCTCCATTGTCTGCTCCAGCTCTGCCGTATAAACACTGGTCCTCTCCTCCTAGGGCCCAGCACAGTCCCTGGCACAGAGTAGATAGTCAGTGAATTCTGTTGATCCTAAAAGCTTTTTCCCATGTGGATAGAAGAGCCAATGCATTAAAGCAAGACAAAGAACCAGAGAAGGGCTGATCAGAGAGGCTTCACCCATCAGATGAAACTTTTGAGGGGAGTGTGGCAGTTAAGGGGGCTTCCCAGGTGGTGCTAATGGCAAAGAACCAGCCTGCCAATGCAGAAGACATAGGAGATGTGGGTTTGATCCTTGGGTTAGGAAGATCCCCTGGAGGAGGCCATGGCAACCCAGTCTAGTATTCTTGCCTGTAGAATCCCATGGACAGAGGAGGCTGGTGGGCTACAGTCCATGGGGTCGCAGAGAGTTGGACACGACTGAAGCGACTTAGCATGCACACACACGGCTCACTGTTCATGAAACAGCTAGCGCTGTGTGGCTCTTCTCCATAATAAGTGATAGTAATAATTCATAGCTGGTCAGTGTCATAGAATTTATAACATACTTTATAGAGTTCATCTCATCTCCGACTCTGAACCTAGGTGGGGAGGACAGTGGGAGTGGGGCCAGGCTTCCCAGCCCCCTGGACTCACCCAGGTTGGATCTCTCCCACGATCTGCATGTGGTACTTTTTGGGCATCTTGCAGCTCCCGGAGATAGCTGTTGCCACCACTACCTGCAAATCCCAGATAGGAGAACAGGGATTAGCTCTAAATTGGGGCCAGGGTAGGGGTCCCTCTCAAGTCTCCCTTTTGTCTGGGGACCCCAAATCCCACTCCCCTGACTCTTTGAGAGGGAACAACCTGAGGATCAGGAAGAGTGGGAACCACACACAGGGGGATGGAGTGGGTTCACCCCAGACCTTCTGTCCTACCAGCTCACAGAGGGCAAGTGGGTGGGGAGGGATGGGTAGAGGGGCTCTCCTGGTTCCGGCTGGAGCTAGATTCCTTTTCAACAGCCTCTTGCCTGGGCCCCAACACCCCAGCCCTGGGCAAGGTCCTTACCACAATCATCTCTGTTGGGATGGGGAAGCGGATCTTGTGCATGTAGCGGGCATTGAGCTCCTTTACCAGCACCAGGACCACACCGCTGATAAGAGCGAAGATGAGCGAGGCGATGTTGGTGTGAGCGAGGTTTTTGCAAATGTCAATGAAGGTCTGGGGGAGAGAGCATCATGCTCATGGGCTCCCACCCCTTCCTCCTGTACCATCACTACCCCGCGTCTGAGCCAGTGGAGGGATGTCGTCAGTGCTCTGAGAGGCACAGCAAAGCAGAATCCAGACCCTACTCTCGGTCCAACTTCCCACCCCTGTCTCCATGCTGGGATAGGAAGGCTGATTCCCTTCCTTTTCCTCTAGGAGGAGTTCAAGCTAATGGAGGCGGGATGGAGATTAGACATAAGGAAAGACTTTCCAGGTAGGGAGGGTTTGAGGCACTGGGATGGGGAACTGATGGAGAGTGTACCTCTTCTTTTCTGCAGGAATTAACCACAGAGACTTAACCATACTTCGGCTACCTGATACGATGCGCTGACTCATTGAAAAAGACCCTGATGCAGGGGAAGATTGAAGGCAGGAGGAGAAAGGGGCAACAGAGGATGAGATGATTGGATGACATCACTGACTCAGTGGACATGAGTTTGAGCAAGCTCCGGGAGTGGGTGATGCACAGGGAGGCCTGGCGTGCTGCAGTCCATGAGGTTGCAAAGAGTCAGACACGACTGAGCGAATGAACAACAATCACAGAGACCCTCAGCCAGCCGTCAAGGTCATGTGTTTGACCCTCCCTCCCCAAATGGGAACCTCTTGAAATCCATTCTGAACAATGGGTCAGACGGCCTTTGCTTGAGAACATCTCATAACGAGGTGCTCACAACTTCTTAAGACAGTGAACTCGGCTCACGTGTCTGCTCAAGACCCTCTCGCAGGGGCACACTCATAGACTCACAAAGACGATGGACCCTGGGCCTGCGTAGGAGGGGACGGTCAGTCCGAAGATATACTTGAGCACGGAGATCAGGATCTGCAGGCCAGCGGCCGTCATGAAGCCCCGGATGAAGGACTCAGAGAGGTAGATGGCCACAAAGCCAAACTGCATGAAGCCCAGGCCCATCTGAGAGCAGAGGGGTGATGGGGTCAGACCATGATGGGCCAGCCGCTCTCACATCTGCCTGGCCCAAACCCAGGCCTGGAGTTCATGCAGCCCTGAGATAGTAGTAGCTCTAGGAAAACGAGTCCCTTGTGACCTTGTCCTGCCTTGAACTGACAGAGAAAGTTAGTCCCTCGGGGCACAGGCCTCTGACACTTGACCTCATTGGCTCCAGTTTCCTCCACTGTGCAATGAACCTAGCACTCAACAGCGTTTGCCCTCCCAGTGATTGACACCCCCGTCCACCCAGCTGGCCAACCCAGAACTTGGAAGTCATCCCCCCTCGCCCTTCATTTCTAATATCCCAAGCCCTGTTTATTTTGTTCCTGGCAAAGCGTTCTTCCAGTCTACCCCCGTCTCCTTGCCCGCCACTCTGGTCTAGGCCCTTATCACTCTTGCGTGGGCCTCTTCATAGTCTCTCAGCTGGCCCTGTGCTTTGATTCTAATCTACTTTCCATCCATCGTCTTCTCCAGAGTCTGACTGATCCAATCTGACTGCCAAATAGGAACCAAATTTGCTGCTAGGGGACAGACCTCAGACTTCACTGACTGGCCCTGCCTACTTCTCTGGCCTCTTCTCTGGCTCGTTCTCTCAATGCCTCCTGCCCTCCAGCCACAGCAAATGCCTTGTTTTTCCATGCCCTGGTCAGTTCACGCTCTGTCAGGCCTCGGTGCTGTGGGGGTGCTGTTCCCTCTGACTGGACTGTCCTTCTGTGCCTCTTTCCTATGGTTACCGGTCAACTTCTACTCATCCTTTTAGACTGAGGCCAAATGTCACTTCCTCTCTTTGAGGAGAGGCCTTCCCTGACTTTCTCTTTGATGTTCCCAAAGCTACTCGTATATAGCTCTATTCTGCTGCTTATCTTACTGCCTACACATTTATTTGTTGATATGGCTACTTCCTCCGCTGGGCTGTGAGCTTCTGGAGATCTGGGCCTCTTTCTTACTTATCTTTTATCCCCAGAGCCTAGCCCAGTTCCTGGCCTGGTGAAACAACCAAAAAACCTTAACTGAATGAATCAATGAATGAAACTTCTGAGGCCCCTTCCTGCTCTTACATTCTGTCCTGCTGCATTTGCCTGCATGAAATCTAGCAGAGTCCTTTGCATGTGGCGGAAATGCAATTTATCTCATGCAGGAGGTGCTGTGGCTTGGAGCAGAGGTGGCTGGAGGGGGATAAGGAATGTTACAGAAATGGAAAACTGCTGGCAGAGAGCTGGGTATCGGAGAGAGGCCATGAGTCCTTTAGACAGTCATTAGCTCAGGACAGTTTTATTAAGTGTGGATGCTGGTCTTAGGCATCTGCTGAGGGCAGGTGAGATACTCTGCATTTTTAAGGTCATTTGTGGCCTCCAAATGGGGAAGAGGGAAGATGGAGAGGCCTAAATCGGCTTTAAGGTCAAGGCTGGGCCTCTGTGGGAGGGGCGATCTGAGCTGATGCTGTACTAAGGGGGGGCCCTGGCAAAGACGGAAGCCGAGCTCCTCACCTGGATGACAGCCGTCAGGCAGGCTAGCGTTGCCGACACGTGTAGCCTGTCGGCCTCCATGGCCGCTGTGTCCACATAGCTTTCATTGGTGGTGGTGTTGAAGACCCGGAATTTCGACTCTGGGGCCAGCTGCAGACAGATGTTACCCACCAGGATGCTGATGACGGCAAAGGTACCTGCGGTGCCCCACCCAGCCAGCAAACGTCAGAGGTCTGGACGGCACCCATGGAAGCCAGCAGGGGCCCAGAATGCCCCAGCCCCCACAGGGATGGCGCTCCGGGCCTCCAGGCTCCTCTCTGGCATCACAGTAACCATTCGTATCTGATCATGATCTACACTCTTCCAGATACTTTCGCCCCAACTGTTAATATGACTTTACTGGACACGAGAGGAAACAGGCTTGGAAATATAAGTAGAGCCTGCGTCAGAAACAGGCTTTGTGACCAGGCCTTTTTCCTCTGTCTCACTTCGCACCAGAGAACTCCGAATGTCCCTGAAGTGGCCTGCTGGATGATGGCTGTCGGACGGCCATTTCTCCCATCTGTTCAGCCCTTTACGGCCTTTCTTGTCCTGCCAAGTCTTCTCCACGTTCCAGGGAGGGAGACTCAGCGGGTCATGCTAACTGAGCTCACGGAAGCTCTATGGCTTCTCCAAGGTCACAGAAGACCTGGGGTCGACACTCACGGTGACGGTCCCTCCGGGACCAAGCAGCGCCAGCAGGAGGAGAATGCAGATGGGAAAGCACCCGAATCCCCTTTGCCACCCACCACCCATCCTCGCGGTCCAGGTCACCTGCCTGCTAAGAGGGGAGGGGCCTTACCTGGCACCATCTGGTGGATACCCCCCAGGAAGAAGTAGGTCAGGAGGGGGAAGAAAGAGGAGTAGAGGCCGTTGACTGCAGGAAGGTTGGCCAGCAGAGCGAATGCCATGCCTGCACAGGACACAGAGAGTCAAGGCCCTGGGGCACAGTTGGGTGACGCAGGTCACAGAAGATGGAGTGGGAAGGGGAATGGGCTTGGCTGAGTGGACCCCCTGACCTTGTGGGACCTGGATGCATCCACCGCTGAGGCCGCCAAGAATGTCGGGGACGATGTAGTCTTTGATCTTGTACTTGGGGAGCCAAGAGAGAATGGGGAGCAGCCCGAACACTGTGGTTTTGATCTTGGCTGAGGAACATCTGGAGGGGAAGAGGGCAGGTTTTCAGTCAGCACTGCATTCAGAGTTGGGAATTGTTATAATATCCTGTTCTTGGTCATTCGTTCATGCATTCATGCAAAATTCAGTGAGCACGCACACGATATGGCAGAGACGTTTCTCTTGAGAGCCTTCACCTTGCTCTGGACACTGGTTGGAGGTCTTCTGATTGCCCACTGCTAACCTGGGAAGTCTGCAAGACTTCTCTCAAAGGCATGGATTTTGTGGGTGCCTAGCGTTCCGAGGCGTCAAGTCCAGCTCAGACAACCGTCCTCTGATCTGCCTGAAAACAGGCCCAGTCACCCTCGCCTGGGCTCCCATAGCAATACCTCAGGTTGTAATTTCTTGCTTTTCATCTCTCTCCCCCACTACACAGTAAAACCAGCATGGAAAGAAGTCTGGTCTCTTGTCCAGCTTTGTATACCTCCTGTATCACCCTGGGATGCTTAGTGAATATCTGTTGAAAAAATGAGTGAATGAGTAAGTGAAAGAATGGGCCTGAATCAGAACTCGGTCTGAATGGGGGCGGCTGCTGTATATTTTGGAACCTCCCCCTAAAGGAAGGCTCCTTTGTCCCCACAGGGTTCGCCTCTGCTGACCCTCCGTCCTTTGTGTGTGATGATTCCAATGCTGGAGTTCTTTCCCCTGTCAATTCATCAAAAGAGGGAAGAATGGGGAAACTATTTGTTGGTCAGCGCAGGGTGGGGAGCATTGATCCCTCCCCTGTTTGCTGAACACCTTGAGGTCCTTTCATCAGAAACTCAGAAGCGGTAAAAACAAGGGCCTTCAATCTCAAGGATGACAGCTGGTGGATTGATGACCAGAAGAGGTGGGGAGGCCTTTGCTTTTCTTCTCCCAGCTGAGGGAATTCAAATACTCAGGGCCCATCTGGTGACTCACTGGCTTGCTGTGATTAGGCCTCTTTTCCTGCCCAGCACCGATTCCTGTTCTTTACTGTTGCTCAACAATAGTTTCCCTGACACTGGGTCCCCTGGATGTCACCCAAAACTGAAATCAACACAGACAATGCTTTGTACCCTTTAAAATCTGGGTAGATTTTCTGTCCCAACCAGCACTTCGTGGAACAGCATCGCCATCGCCTTTGGACTCCCCAGTGCCCTCTGCAGAGGGTAGTGCCTCTCCCATCCCCAGGATGATGGACAGGGAGTTGGACTGGTAGTAAATAGCTTACAGCATTTCTAAAGGCTTGTCCTAAGAGAGAACCAGGCCCCCAGGAACTCTCTCAGGTTTGTTCATGGCAGGGAAAACTGGACTCATGAATGGAGAGCTGGCTGGGGGAGAAAAACAACCCTCTCAAGGGCTTGCACATGTCCAGCCTTACTTGCAAGCCTGCCATAGTTGAGCAAAGCAATCTGACTTCTTTGAAGTCTGAGAGAAGATCTGGAAACAGATGCTAAACACCTATAGAGAGGTTCCAGAAGCCAAGTGGGAAGAGGATAGTGGGAAGTGGGTTAGTTTTCTAGACATTCATTCATTCATTAAACAAAAATTTATTGGAGTACCTTCTGTGTGCCAGGCACTGTTCAAGGCTCTCCTTCCAGCCACATGGGAATTGTTAGCTCCCTACATCTTATTATGGTTTTCATCATCCTCATCTTTTAGGACAACAGCAGATACCCTCCTCCCTCCAGTACAGAAACAACACACACTTAAACTCCTTGGCACAAATGCTGACAAGGTCTTTATATAACCAGGCAGAGACGGAGCTTCCCAGGAGAGATAGGGCTGGGCTGGTGCTTTTAGTGAAGACTCAAGTGGGTGATCCCCCAGCCTGAACCAGTTCCACCTGCATCTCCACTTCAGCCATTGCCAGTGACCTCAATTCAGGTAACTGAATCAGCTGTTTCCCCAGGGGAGTGGGGAAGTGACTTCTGTCATGGACCACAGTGAGGCCTGAGGGAGGTCTACCAGCCGTCTGCGAAGAGTGGGGGGGAAGGTAAAGTTCATAGCCTCAGGTTTCTGGAGTGCAGGTATAGGTCACCTCATGGAGTCCCCTCCTTATGGGTGTGGTTTCACTACCCACCAGCACAGTTCCAGGGATCTGAGAGTGGGACAAGCTGGTGAGACCACATCCTGGTAAGTATCCTTTAGGGAAGCCCAGGGATTTAGGGGCTACCTTTGAGCATTGTCTGGACCTGTGAAGGGAAAAAGCATCCAGGAGAGAAAGAGGACAAAGTCCTTGGGGTGGGAGAGGCTTCAGATTTTCCTTGATGAGGAAAGGACAGGAGAAGGGACAGCAGAAGAGGGAGCTCTGACCTGCTGTGGCGACGCACCATTCCCCAGTGCCCTTGAGAACCCAGGAGGGACTCGCGTGGGCTGCATGTGAGACCCCATGCAGGGGTCGGGACGCCTGCCAGCCCCTCTGGACCTGTGAGTGGTCCTCATCCCCATTCCCCATTTCCTTGAGGGTCTCAGTAAAGATGAGGTGTAGGATTTCAAATTCAGGGTTCCTAAGTCCCGTCTGAGGGACAGCGGTATAGGAGCCGTGCCCTGGTGCAGGGAGGGTTTGGTGGGGAGCAGAAGGGAGAGGAGTCTGGGCTTCAAGCCACGTTACCTGAAAGTGTTGCAAAGTTTCTCTCCCAGTGGGTACGTCCGGTCCTTCTTCTCAAACTCGTCATCAAAGAGGGTGAGAGAGTATGCGGCTCTGTCTACCACGTAGCGGGGCCTGGGCTGGCTCATGTCTGGGGCATTTACAAGCTTTGGAAGAAACAGAGTAGGGAGGATGAGGGGCATCCCTTCTCAGCGCCGGCCTGGGCCATCTCTCTCTGGTCCTAGCTCAGCAGGGTTTTATGCTGTCTTCCCCGCCCCCAGCCAGCAAGGTGCCTCCCTTCCCTCTTTCAAGTCTTTCCACCAGACTCACTTCTTCGGTGGCCTTCCTTCCCAGGCACAGGTGATGCATACACTTGTCCTGGCTGTTTTGCTTGGCACCCAGCACGTGGCTGGCACTCCACATCTATGATATCACTGTCACCCCCGCTGAACACCGGGCAACAAGGAGGCGGGAGTGCAAGGGCAGGAGTCACGGCTGGGATTCAGCGGGTTGATCCTCTCCCTCCTTCCCTTGTCATCCTCTCCGCAACCCACGCTGGCCCCTGGTATCCTCACAAGCACCTTCGCCCCCCCCCCCCCGCCACCTCAGTTTCCCGGGCGGAAAGGCTCATACCATCCTGTCAGCCAGCTTGGAAGAAAGAAAGCAGGCTGCCTGGAGGCAGGGGGATGGCCAGGGTGACCTTGGGAGGACCCTTCTTAAAGGAGCCGCCTAGGACTTCACCAACAGGTTTTCCCAGGGGGACAGCGGTGTTTGGGGAAATCAAGATGGTTTGCGCTGGCTGGCTCTCCCACGGCTTCCTGTGTCTAACCTTTCCCCCACCCTGTATACTGATGTCTCTCTCCTTACTTTTTGCGCAACCTTGCTGACGTTCCAGGAGCTGAGCAGGGCAGAGCTAAGTGCCAGGCCCCTGAGGCCCAGAGGAGCTCCCTGTAGAGATTGTTCCTCCTCCATCCTCCAACTGCTGGTCCCCCCTCCTGTCCCCTGCCCCCCAGTGCTGGGAGAAGCCTGCCTGGACAACCTCAGAGGAAGAAGGAGGGAGAGGAAAGAGACGGCATACGCTTAGAGGGAGATGATGTCTCCCATGGGGAGAGTGTGGGATGGCTGTAGCCAGTTTGACAAAAGATTTGAGAGAGAGTTAAAAGTGAGAAACCACATGGGGGACTCAAGATGCTCCTCTGCATACTTCCCAGGGGAGAAGCTGGGTGAGTGACAGGTTGTCAGAGGGGAGCAGGCTGGTTGATGCTTTTTGTGGAAGAGCACCCTGGGGGAGAGGAGGGAGATGCATTAACTAAGGGTCCAGAGACTTGGGTTCTAGCGCTCGCTTTATGGGTGAAGTGGAAGGGGCAGCATTCCTTTCTGAACCTCAGATTCCTCATCAGCAAAACCGGGGGCCATAACCTCACAAGGTTGTTTGAGGATTAGATGAGTAAATGGACAAGAAAGGCTTGTGTAAAATGTAAGAGTGATATAAATGTAAGTTGCTATTGTGGATAAGACTGTGTCCAGGAAGATGAAGGTCAGGCTGGTGCGTCCCATTCCCTGGGTCACAGGACCCTGAGTTCCACCAGGGCCTGGAAGCACGGTGCCCCGCAGAACCCCCCAGACGCTACTTGGCTGGAAGGGCAGTTGTGGGTGAGCCTGCCCAGCCCTTTGCCTGGTGCTTAGTGTGAGCCAACAATTGCTTGTTGAGTGATCAATAAATGTTCTTTTTGGAGAAGACAGGGGTTGAATTGAATAAGAGTAAAGGTCTGTAAGACATCTCAGTGGGACAAGTAGAGAGACTGAGTGGCATAAGGAAAACAGCACAGGTTTTGGAGCCAGGATGACCTGGGTTCAGAGAGTCGGTTTCTTCATCTGTAAATGGGGATAATAACAGTCCCAGGCATTTGCCATGAGGACTAAATGAGATCATGAGTGTAGAGTCTGGTCTTCCAAGGGCACCCAGTGAGTGGTAACGGCGATGATTACTATGATTAAGATGGGAGGGTGCTTTCTTCCTCTTGGGAGAGACTGTTCAGAGGCTTCCAGCTCTTCACCTCCAACAAGGCAGGGTGGCCTCGCTCCCCCCTCCCCACCCCACCCTCTCACTGGGTCTGGAAGGGTCCAACCTTCCCAGTGCTTTGCCTGGTGGGCTCTGTGGGAGAAATGAGTGGGGATCATGACCTTCTGGAGGGACCCCAAGCTCCAGCCTGGCTTCAGAGGAAGACTCAGAGACTTGGGGAGTCTATGCCTGGCCACCAAACGGACCACTTATAAAGGAGTAGCTGGGACTTTCAAGGGGGCTGCACCAGGAGAGGGAAGAGGAGGCAATGGAAGATCTTGTTTCCATGCCAAGCAGCACGCAGCGATACCAGAGGCTCTGCATTCTAGGGGTATGCGTGTGGGGTGGGGAGAGGATGGTCAGTATCTGATCCTACAGAACCCAGTCACCCGGCTCCCTTGCCTGCTTGGCTCCCTCATGTCCTCAGTCGCACCTTTCGCTACCTGGCATACTTGTCCCTGCCCTTTCCCTCCTGCAGCCTCCACATTCAGCAGCCCATCAAATCCCATTGCTATTTCCTTTCGGTGTCACTCCCAGGTCTTATCTCACACCTGGACTGTTGCATTAGCCTTCTGACCAATTCCCCAGCCCACACCCCCAGCTCAGAAACTCTCAGCTTCCTCGCGTCTAGGAGGGGATTGAGTCCAGACTCCTTATTTTGGCGTGTTTGTCTGTGCATCGCCTGACCCTGTTTTGGTGGACTCAGTAGATCTGTAGGTTGCATCTGCCCTCTGTATCTGGGCTGTCCACTCACCCCGCCTGAGCAAGCTTCCTCAGTTTTCCCTCTGGGGCTCTGTCCATACTTTCCACCTTACCTGAGATGCCCTGACTCATTCTGCCCTCACTCAGCCCTGCCCAGTCTTAAGACCTGCTAGGTTCCTCCTCCTCCCTCTCTTCCTTCTCCCTGCCCCCCTCCTCCTTTTCTCTGATGCCTTCCTGAACACCCTGGCCTGGGATCTCTTTCTCCTCAAAACTCCTTTCTTTGGACCCCTCCAGCGCACACACCACTGTTGGCTTCTGGCAAAGGGGAGCAGGAAAGGGGGCATTGGTGCTGGAAATCCTTTCGAAAGCACAGATGAATTTGGATGACACAGGACTGTTTCCGCCCTTGTGGGCAGGCTTTATACAGATGGGGCTTAGATGTTAGGGGAGTTCCCATTGACAAAGGAGAAAAGATCCCTCCCTTTACTGGAATGTAAGATCTGTCTCTCTCCCCATACGTTGCTTGTCTTCATCTAGACATGGGTGCTGAAGGGAAGAAGGCCCTGGGAGCTTTCCCAATCCTGAGTGTCTGTGTATAAAAATGAGAGCCCAGCAGCCTGTCAGCCTCAGAAAGCTTTGTTCAGAAGGGGACCTGAGGACCAGGCAGGTCCAAATCTCTCATTTTGTGGACGAGGAAACTGAGTCTCAGAGGTGGGACTTTGAGCCAGGCCTTTGACTCCAACTCAAGTGCTCCTGTTGAAAAGGTCCCAGACTTTTCAGAGATGACCCTGATTCTGCTCTGTGGCATCCCTGAGTGGTATCAGACACCCTGTGACCTTCCATCCCAGCCAGTGATACAGGATGTCCAGGTTCTGCTTTTCCTCCTGAGGGCTCTGTGGGAGGTTCTGGCTCCTCCCCGGGCCTGGACTTTCCCAGGACAGGGACGGACAGAGCAGCAAACCTGCAACCCCCTGAGCTGCCCCAGCTCCTGGTGAGGAGGTGCCCCAGTCATACTTCCTAATTCCAAGACTAGGGGTTGAAGCTGGGTGGGGCTTCAGAGGGGAGGTTACTTCATCCCCAGCCAGTCCTTCAGGCCTGGAGGAGAGGGGGATGGGAGGGAGAGGCAGAGAATGGTGAGCTGGCAGCGTGGTGGGGGCCACCTCTCCTAGATAGCTCCCGGGGTTCTCAGAGAGTCCAGGGCCTCCCAGGGACCCCCAGAAAGGGCTCCTACAATGCCTGGTTGGGGTATGAAGGTGAAAGAGGGAGCAAGAAAGGGGGGGTGTAGGGAACCCGAAGACTTGATCCCTGGTTAAACAAACACACAGCCCTGCCAAATGATGTCAGCATGGCTGAAAAAGTCAAGTGCTCTATTGCCATAGGTGTGTATCACCCAGCCTGCCTCCCATCAAACGGTGTGGGCCCCTCCAGAGCCCCCCATCCCCCACTGGATCAGGGACAAACAGCAGGTGCCATGTGACAATATGGAGGAACAAAAGGGTGCCCCACCCCTCCCCAGTGTGGAGGCATGGAGGGCAGGTCCTGAGTCACCGGAGAGACCTAGAGGGGGGCGTGGGGCTTAAGGGCAGCAGAAGGTGAGAAGAGAAGAGAGAAGGCAGGAGAGGTGGGTGTCTGGACAGTCCCCAAGGCTTGGCAGGGGACTGGGGTCACATCTGGGGCAAGGGGGGATCGGGGGTTTTGCAGAGCTAAGGAGCTGGGGGTGGGGACAGGGGGAAATGGACACAGACAGAGCAGACACTCCTCTTGGGTTCTTCCTCAGAATCTTAATCCCCCTGCAGTGAGCTCATTCAAAAGAAAGCCCACTGTAATCTCCTCCCAGTTGTATTTCTGACAAGGTCTGTCTACAGTGCCCATGGGAATACTGTGGGCTTGGAATGGTGCCCGGCCATGGTATGTGAGCAACAAATTTGCACTGTGCTTATAATCACTCCAATTACCCTGGAGGGGTCTCTTCATCACGCCTCTGTAACCTCAGGCAGGTCATTCTGCTTTACTTGGGCTTCTTTTTCCACTCTGCTCTTACTTGCCTCCCACCCGCCCTTCCCCATGCCCTTGTTCCTCTGAAAGTTTCCAGGACTGGTGAGAGGCAGACCAAGAAGTCATTTCAGAAGGGGCAGGACACCTGGGAAGCAGAGAGCTGCAGAGCCCGTCTGTGGGGTGTCAGTGACCTGGGGGTGATCCTGTCATTGTGGCCCAGGCTGACTTCCTCCTCAGCCCTGCGGGGGGTGTGTGTGTGACTGGAGGGGAGTCCTTTGATGTGCACACGTGCCAGGCACGGGAACAACCCCAGCTCGGCCAACCCACCTTGGTCTTCTTATCACCGGTCCCTACTTGGGCGATCACTGTGTCCTGGGCAGAGGAAAGGTCACTTTCAGGCTTTCCCTTTGCTGTAGCTGCTGGTTCCTCCCCGTCTCACCCAGGGTGGGAGCCAGAGGGAAAGGCTGGGTGCTGGGGTGTGTGGGGTGGGAGCTGGGGATGGGAGAGGAGGGCTGGGGTCTCAGCTGGTGACTGCGTCTCTGGCATGAAGGAGTGTGGGTGGAGAGGCCTGTGAGTTTCCAAGACCTTTTATCAACATTCCTTTTATCTCTACTGCCTCCATGTTTCTTAGGCAAATTTCCCACCCCTTCTTTACCCTAGGCCAATTCTTTCACCAGTAGTGCTAGGGGAGAGCGTGAAATCTCCCTGTGTTGCCTTCTTGCCTTCCGGCTGTTCTAGGGCCTGGCATCCCCGCCGGGGGGAATCCCTGCCACCCACCCCATCCCAATGTTCATCTCTAAGCTCGCAAACCCCCTCTCTGCTTTCTCTGCCCCAGACAGCTGCTGGGCTGAGGAATCAGCTCCAGCAGGAAGGCACTTCCCAGAAGTGAGACCTGACCAAGGTCATGGGTGCATGAAACACTTCAGGTCAGGCTCCTGAAGGTCTGTATGGAGACTAGGGTTAGTCTTGTGCACCTCTTGGAAGCAGCTGGGTGTGCAAGGACTCCAGTGAGGGGCCTGCTGCTCTGGTTTAAGAAATCTGGAGCTTCCTCAGTGCTGACCTGGTCACTCATTCCCTCGGGGACTTCCCTGGGATCAGATGTGGGTTGGTTGATTTAGCTCAACACACATTCACTAAATACCTGCTTTGTGACCATCCCTTGAAAGACTCTGGACACCAGGAGATAAAAATGAATCCTCCTCTGTCCCCCAGGCTTTCATACAAATGAGCCTTCAGGTTGGTCGCCCAGGCTCTGGGAGGCGCCCACAGAGACCATCCTGGTGCTGAAGGAGCTGTGTGTGCCAGTCTTGGTGTTGCCCAGGGAGGGTCTTGCCAGACCCTGAATGCCAGGGCTGAGGGAGGCCGGGAGGGCCGTGCCAGAGGGGTGTCAGTGGGAGTGATGCCGTTGGGAGGAAGGCCTCTCTTGGCTTGCCCTACTTGGCATGCTGTGCCTCCCCAAGGGGCATGACCTTAAAGCTGGTCTTTCTCTGGTCCTCAGGCTCAGTGCGGTCAAGTGTAAGTGGGGGAGCTTGTGCTCAAATGACAGATTGGCTTGGCCGAGCCTGGGGACCCTGTGAGCTCGTTGGGAGGAGTGGGGGTCCTGCCTGAGGGTGATTTGGGCCCCCTCCGAGCTGTCCGATGAGGAGTTAGGAGCTAGCCCAGCCCTCCTGAGTGAAGCATTCACCAGGGAGTCAGGTTGCCGGGTCCTGCTGCCTGCCTGCCTGATGGAGCCCTGCTTGCTGTCTCTAAGCCTCACTTTGCCCTCCAACCTCCTCCAACCTCTCAGGACTCAGGGGGCACAGGGGACAGGGGGCAGGTGCCTTGAGCAGGTGGAGAAGCAAACAAGTGAGAGAGAACGCCTTGAGGCAGAAGGACAGGGAGACAATCGCACAGAGACTGGAGAGCCAAGCATTAAGAACCTGCTGCTTCCAAGACTTGCAAAGAAGGAGAGGTGCAGCCAGCAGCCTCGAAGGCCGGCGCCCCAGGGAAGGTCCAATATTTTTGTTCTTTCATCTGCAAAGGGAAGAAGCCCGTGCAAAGGAGCCAGCTGTTTCTCCTCACCCTACCTGGGGGTCTGGCGGGTCTCTCCGCTGGAGCTTCTGTCCTGCACACTCCCTTGGCCCCTGGCCCTGCAGCTGAGACCTTCACATGGAAGTGAGGGCCCCAGGGGCTTCTCAGAGCTGAAGGGCTGGGTGCTGTTCTCAGACCCTGGGGGGCCGGAGCCTGCTCCCCACCGGTGCTCAGGTTGGCAAACAGCTGCCGCCGTGGCCAGCTGGTCCCTGTCATCCCTCCCCTCATGGACCCCCACCCCCACCCTCCTCCAGGGATGACCCCAGTCCAAGGGGCGCCTGGCTGGTGCTTACCGGTGGGTGAGCAGGGCCGTCTGGGCAGGGCTGCAGGCGTGTCTGGGGAGCGGGCAGCCGAAAGGTGTGTGAGAGGTGTGCGAAAGGGCTCTGCTCAAATAATCCAGGGAGGCGTTTATAAATAACTTTACCTCAGGGCCGCGGGGTGAGCCCCGGCTTCCGATTGGCTCGGAGGGGAAGTGGTTTTGAACACTACACCATAGCTAAGCCTGGGGAGATAGGAAAAGGAGATAAGGGAAGAAAGGTCCCAAATGAACAGCCCTTTTTTTGTTTTGCCCAAGGAGCAGGGCTGTTTGATGGGAGCTTGGCACTTCCTAAATCCACCCTGGAGACAATAGGTCACATTCAGCGGCCCCGGCCCCACTGGCTCCCCTGGGCCAGCCAGCCGTGGCTGAGGAGGGGTCGAAGCAGACCCCTCTCCGAGCTTGCTGTCCTGCTGCTTCTGGGGTCAAGCCACATGGCCTCCTGGACAAGGGGACTCATTGAGGCCACCCAAGGGGAGGGGGCCTGGGGCTTCTTGCTTTGAAGGTTGGAGACTTGGGGTGTTACAGGGGGACAGTAGAGCTCTGAAAACCCCTGAGGAAGGCTGAAGGCCACTTTTGGGGAGGCCTGAGGGCCTTTGAGAGGTTTGGGGCAGTGGTGGAGACCTGGTTCCCAGGTCCGTCCCCAACCTTAAGTCACTTGTAAGTTCTGCGTCTGGACTGATGCCCTCCTAACTTCCCAGGTAGGGTGTGCGGGGTGCATGGGGGTTTGGGATATGGTAAAGGCCCTCAAGAAACTGGAGTGCCAGCAGTTATATGGTGGCCTGAAGGCTTGCACATCTCTGTCACAGGCCTCTGTCACTTCAATCAGTGAGTTAATGCCCATCAGTTGTGGCTTGGCTCATGTTGCCACGTGCCTTCTGGGTTAGAGCTGCCCACCCACTCCATGCCCACTGAGCATTGTTGAGAACCTCAGACAGGGCAGAGGGGTGGGTTAGGGGAGTTTCTTGACGTACTTCCTGAGAGAGGGAGTCCCCAGCTGGTGCCAGAAGCCCCTTCCTTCTCATATCTGGGGCGGTACTGTGTTAGTCTGAATTGTCCTCTCGTCTCTCCAGAAGACAACAGAGGCTCTGAGATGGGTTGGAATCAGTACAGGGGGTTTCAGTAAGTCCCCCTGGAAGCTAAGGAGAAAGTCCCACTGAGAAGATGAAATGAGCTAGCTGCAGTACCTAATAAGAATTCAATAAAAAATGTAGGTTTTTTTTTTGCTGCATAGCATGTGAGATCTTAGTTCCTTAACTGGGGATCGAACCCATACCCCCTGCATTGGAAGCACAGAGTCTTAACCACTGGACCGCCAGGGAAGTCCCATGATAAATATTTGTTGAATGAATGAAAGAATGAATTGTCTGCAAGCCCAGCCCAAGGGAGAGTTTGCAGATGCATTGCTTCTGGGGACGAGGGTAACACCCAAGGTCACTCAGAGTTGTCAGGGTGTAGCCAGGGGCCTGAACGAAGCTGGCCCGAGAATGCCCTGCCACTTGCCGAAGGCAGGGTATGTGCGTGGACGCTTCCTCCAGCAGCCCTTCCCCAGGCCCCCGCACAGGCTTAGCTGTTGTGTTCCACGGTTCCCTCTGCTTCATCATAGTAATGATGCGCTGGTCACAATGGATAGAAATTATGTGTTCAGTTACTGTCTTTCTCCAAGGACTGTGAACTCCACGAGGAGGGTAGGGCAGTGCCTGTTCCATTCACTCCTGCATCCCTATCATGTAACGCAGTGCCTACCACTTAGTAAAAGTTCAGTATAGATTTGTGCAATGGGTGAATGACTGTGTGATGAAATCTTCAAACAAAGTAGAGTCAGAGGTCCAGAATGGGCACATCCATCTAGTATTGCCCAGGGGCATGGGTAGCATGACCTGGTCTAAACTTTGCACAGATGAGTTATCAGTGTTAGTCGCTCAGTTGTGTCCAACTGAGACCCCATGGACTATAACCCACCAGGCTCCTCTGTCCATGGGATTCTCCAGGCAAGAATGCTGAAGTGGGTAGCCATTCCCTTGGGATCTTCCCAGCCCAGAGATTGAACTCAGGTCTCCTGCACTGCAGGCGGATTCTTTACAGTCTGAGCTACCTTATCAGACTCTCCCTATAGCCAGGTAACCATGAGTACCAAGAACAAACAGCTAAGTTCCTTTGCTGGGATACCATGCCTGCAAGGGAAGTCTTTTGGTTGTACTTTGGTTCTTTTAGTGCAGAGAATGTACTGTCCAATTGTCTGGAGTATCTAGGACTGCCTGCCTGCAGGTACATTTCTCTCTTTTAAATGACCCATGGACATTTTGGTCTATCGATTGATCTAGTGTGAGTTTTGTTAATGTGAGTCAGTCTCTCCTGAATCTGATTGACTTTTGATAGTGACACTGGGCTTTCAGACAGATTATCTGGTTTAATTCTCATAGCAACCATGTGATGTAGTCATGTTACTGTCATTTTTAGGAGGAGTAAACTGAAGTTGAAACTAAAGTGAAATAACTTGCTCAAAGTCATAAAGGCTTGGATTCAAGAAGCAGAAATCCAAATTGGATGTTATGGCTTCAAATTCTATGCTTAGTCCATTTTATCACTTTAACTTTGACCTACAAAGCAAAGGATGACATTCACCTTTTAAGACTCCACCTTTTATACACTTTCAGCCTCCCCATCAGGTATATCTTCCAAGATAACTTGGGTAAACATGGCTGAGGCCTACAGAATGGGGCTGGCAACTGGTTAATGCTCCTCCCTAATCCTCTCCAACTGTCTTAGCAAAATTCTGGGAAGGTTGATCTTTTATAATAGTGACAGGAAGCATAGAGCCTAGAGGGTTCTCTGAAGTCACCAAGGGAGACAGACGGAGCCCTCAGAATCTGGGGAAAGCCAGATCAGAGGCTAGAGAAGCAGAGGACAGGAGGGAGAGGCAGATGGCTCAAAAGGACATCTTAGAGGTATCTTGGATGGAGTTAAATTATGAGACAGAGGGTAGGTGGGGAGAAAACAAAGGTGGGGAGAGACAGATGGCAGAAATGACAACACAGAGAAGAGGCAGACTCAGAAACCAAGAGCAAGAGGCAAAGAGCAAGCACATCAACATCCCAGCAGCTCACAGTCCTGATTTTTGTTAAATCATTGTCTATTTTTCATGGTAAACACATTTCAGCATCAACCCTGTACTTTCTTGGAGCATACAGATTCTCCTTTGGTAACAACCTTACCCTTAGAGTTGAAAACTGTATTCATCCATCCATCCATCCATCCATTCATTCACTTAACTTAACCATTGCCCAGTGCCAGGATGCTGCACTGGGGATACTGAGATCCATGAGGCCCACCCCCTGCCCTGAGAAGATCTCACTCTGGGGGGAAGACAGGGAGGTGAAGAGACCCTCATCACATGCAGTCACAGTAGCATGACCATGCGGAGGAGAGGCTGTGGCGATGGTGGGGGGTGGTCGGGAAAGGCTTTCCCCAAGAGGGGACACAGAAAGGCCTATCGTGGCCAGAACCTGGAACTTGAGGTTTAAACCCCAGGTGGCCACTCCCAGGAGGAAGGGGGACAGGGACTGTCCTGGAAGCACTGTTTTTATAGAGGAGGGGTCCCAGCGTATCTCCAAGCCTCTGACCCCCGACTCCATCCCAGGTTCTCCCTTTAAAGCCTGTCCCTGAGTTTCCATCTGACCAGAGCTCCACCCTATTCTTCAGCAGATCTTAGAGCGGTGTGTGTATAGACACACATATTCTCATACCAAACAGATTTGTGGGATTTACTGAGTTATGCAGGTAAAGCCAAAGTAGTCACAAAGTACCCTTCTAACGATGTCACCTTGGAGCTGGTCCAGCTAAGGAGCAGCTAGTTTCCACACTAGTAAACTCCTCAAGAAGGAGACGAATCCTGCCACCTCTAGCCTTATCAGCACCTGCTGGCTTCTTGTACCTGTGCCCTGTGTGGGGCCTGGGCCAAGCGTGCAGGCAGGATCATGTTTTGGGCAGAGCAGCCCAGCAACTTAAGCAAACACCTCAAGGCTGGAGTCAGAAAAATCTACAGCACCATGCCCTGCGGTGGCAGGATCTGACCTGGCCCTGCAGGTGCCAGTTTCCAGAGTTCCTGGGAGCTGGCAGGGCTGCAGGGGTACCCACAGAGAAGCCAGCTTGCACCTCTCTCCTCAGGGAAGCCAGAGCACAGAGCGGTGAGGATCTGAGATGGGTCAGGGGACAGGGGAGGCAAGGCAAGCGCCAGGGATGCCAAGCCGTGTCCAGTCTTAACTCAGGGAACCGGAGCTTCTGCCGTGCACCTGGCACTGTGCTATGTGCTGGCGACCAAGACTGAAGACTGCCAGGCCCCGTGAGGCCGCGATCCTGAAGAGCAGGCAGAGGGAGGCTTCCGAGAGCACACACGGCCACAGGGCTGGCGGGCAGTATGTTGTAAGGAAGCTAAGCGGGGCTCTGAAGGCTGTAGAGTGAGGACAGGATCCGTCTGGAGAGAGTCAGATCAGCGCTGGCCAAGACCCCCTAGCATCTGGGACCAGAGGAAGGGGAACGTTGCTGAACCCTCGGATGAGGAGCAGAAGAAGGGGTCTCAGGGCTCTGAGTCCTCTCTCTCAGTTTACAGGTGAGAGAGAGATGGGAGGGACCTGCCCAAGGTCACCCAGAGAGGCCGTTTCAGAGCCCAGGCTGGGCGCGACCCAGGACCCCAACGTGGCCCTCCAGCCTGACCTCTCTCCACAAAGGGGGTGGGAGGTGGCTTTGTGACCCTCCCTTGTCCGTGTCACCCAGGGGCTCTCCAGAGACACCAGGCATCCAGAGTGCTGCCTGCAGAGGACTTCCCGCTCGTGGGGCCTGGACACTTTGCCGTGAGGTTTGGGACGAGCAGGTCCACAGCGTCGGGCCTGGGAGCCCCGGTGTGCTAGTCCTGCAGCTGCCAGACAGAGAAGGTTCTGCTCAGGGCCAGACCTTGGCGGACTGGGTGAGGGTGTCCAAGGCACTTCCCACTGCCCTGGGAACCCAGCGAATGAGGCTGGAGGTGAGGCGGGGGTGAGTTCCAAGTCTAGTCACGTTGACCGCAATTCTGGCTTTGGGGCCTTAAGCCAAGCGTGTATTAGCCTGGTCTAGGGGCTGCCTCCAAGAGGGGTATAGATGCTGGGGTATAAGAGGACCCAGACCCCCTCCCAACTGTAGGAGAACTGAGATAGCTGGAGAAACAAGGCACTGGCAACCTTGGCTCAAGGGTCTAGCTTGGGCAGCGAGAGAATTTGATCACAAGAGGGGCTTGACGTCGCAAAGAAATTGGAAATGAGGTCTCTGCATCTCCCCTTTCTTATCCCACATTTTCCAGGGAATAAAACCGGAAGGTACCCATCACTTACCAGCCAGTCCCGCTCTCCCAGCCTTCCTTCCCATCAGCGCTGAGCACACAGGCCTCTCTCTGAGTGCGGACAGCTGTGCTCTCTGAACCCCAACTGGCCAAAGTGAGGTGGTCTAGGTCTTCTAGTTACCGTCTCCCCAATAGCTCTTTGAAGTCAGTGACTATGTCACAGGTACGTGAGAGGCATCAGGATGTAGTGGGAAGAACAAAGACTTCAAGCTGAGATTCTGGCTCTGGGTTTGCTGGTCATGTGATCTTGGGCCAGTTTGTTCATTTTTGAGGCTCAGTTTGTTCACCTGTAAAAGGGGACACATGACAAAAAGGAAATGCTTTTGTAAGGCAAGTTCCTGCCCTTGGGGCATGACCGCCTGGCCTTTTGCGCGTACCCATCACCTCTCTAATACCTGCTACCCTCAGCCCTTTGGCCCCACCCCAGCAGTGACACCCTTTGCCACCCTGCACCTCAATGACCCTGCTCCCTCGTCTCAGGAGTCAGGAGTGTTGGGCTCCCACTTGCAGGCCTTGCCCTCCTGGCCTCCCAGGGATGCAGCCAAGTGGCAGACTGGGTTCAAGAAGGCTCTCCTCCCGAGTTGCTGCAACAAAACATCAGGGCATTAGTCACACCTGGGCCTTGGAGCCCCTACCCCCTTCCCCTCCTACCTCTGGGAGGTGCCAAGCAGAGAGGGTGTGAGCGTGAATGTCGGTGTGCGTGTGCACGATGTGGGCGCTGAACAAGTTGCTTTTCTAAAACAGTGGGGCTCAGGGCATGTATACACCCCTACTTTTGCCCCCCCCCTCACAAACTCCCCAATTACTTTCGGCCTGTGGTCTTTGCCTCACCCTGCAGCCTGTGGGCTGGTGGGCTGGGGTGAGTCTCCTCACCCTCTGGGTCCTGGTGCCCTCCTGCATGAGGAATATGCCTGACTCTCGAGAGCTGAACCCACACTAGGCGTGGGCAGCCCTTGCAGGAACAGAGCCTTGCATCTGGGACTCCCCTCAGTTCATGTTGGAGAGAGGGATGGTGGAGAGGAAGGTGTCTCCCCGAGTTTTCCCCCAGGGGCTGTGTTTGGGAGATAAGTCCAGAAAGTTATTCCCCAAATAAGCCTTCCTTGCTGTGTTTTCTCAGCCCTCCAAGGTCAGGTCACCTAGCACCCTGATTCTGCCCTCTCCTTGCCCAAAACCAGCCATCACAGGCTCAGGCAGAGGAGGGAGCATGCTGGGGTAGGTTTTCAGCCCCAGAGAAGAGGTTGTCCACTCTTGGTATGGGGCTGGGCTGGCTCAAGTCTTCAGCCCGGGACATGCTCAGAGCTCCTCAGTCCTGAGCAGCCTGAACACCATCCCTCTGGGAGTCTGGGGGTGGGGGCGTAAGATATGCATGGTATTCCCTGAGAATGTGGTCCCAGAGGGACGAATGGTGCAGGAGGGGGCCTAGGCCAGTGTGCTTGGACCTCGGCTGGGATCGCTTCTCTGGGTCTCCCAGCACAGCAGGAAGAGGCGGGTATGACGGAGGCTGGCCGTGAGGCTCTGAGGTCCAAGGCTCAAGAAGCACATGTCTTAACTCCAGAGTGCAGGGAGCAGGCCACAGCATGGACGGCTTTGGAGGAGTCCCCAGGACAAGTTGGTCGCTGGGGATAGTTCCTGTCAGCTGTCCAGGGCTGAGCTCTGGCCCGGGCTGCTCACAGAGCCGCATTGTGCCCCGGGAACTGCTCGAGCCTTTAGCTCGTCTCATCCTGCTGGTACATTCGTTGGCTGTGATTCCCACTGAGGACATCTTCAGAGGCAGGCAGGGCGCCAGGCTTGCGGGCAGGCCCCGGACTGCTCCATCGAGCAGGGAGCTGGGAGAAGGGGCGCTCACCAGCCTTCAATGTGACCCTTGGGGCTGTTTGCCAAGGGCGGTGGCAAGTCTGCCTGGGAAGTTCTGATGCCGCTGCTGGCCCTGCCAGGAGGCTGAGAGCAGACCCTGCTGCCAGCATGTCCCGGGACTGGCTCTGGCTCCCGGTGGCAAGCTGTGTGACTGGGGCAAGCTGCTGAGACTCTCTGATCTCCCGGCTTCCTCATCTCCAAAGTGAGAGCGATAGCAGCACCTACCACAGAGTGATACCGGGAAGATTGAACAAGGTAACTCATGAAGCCCTTGGGCAGCAAGGAGGTCCAACCAGTCCATCCTCAAGGAAATCAGCCCTGAATAGTCACTGGAAGGACTGATGCTGAAGCTGAAACTCCAGTACTTTGGCCACCTGATGTGAAGGGCCGACTCTTTGAAAAAGACCCTGATGCTGGGAAAGATTGATGGCGGGAGGAGCAGGGGACAACAGAGGATGAGATGGTTGGATGGCATCACCAACTCAATGGATGTGAGTTTGAGCAAACTCAGGGAGATAGTGAAGGACAGAGAAGCCTGGCGTGCTGCAGTTTATGAGGTTGTAGAGTCAGCTCAGATATGCCTTAGCAACTGAACAACAGCAACAATTCAGGAAAAACATTTATCACAAGATCTGGCGATTTCCAGAGGGCCCACCCCACCCACCTGGTCCTTTCTCTTCTCCCCTGTCCCCGCCCAGCTTGCAATGCTCTCCCTTCCTTCTCAGCTCTCCACGTCCTTCAGCTCAAGCCGCCTGTCCCCCATGCAGCCAGCCTGTTTGCTCCGACCGCGTTCAGACTCCTGCAGCTCTCTCAGGTGATAACCGCAACTAGACACTGGATCATGTGCTCTTAGGGATTTGGCTTTAATGGTTTACAAGGGACTCCCTTCCTGGATCATAGGATTTGGGTGTTTTGCTTCTATTGTGTCCTTCACGGACCAAAATGTCCTGAGCTTATTAATACGAGTGCTTACCTACGGACTGAGAGCCCATCCTGGGTCCTGCCTCGGGGCGATTATAGGAGGACCATAGTTCATTGAGGTTTCAGCCTTGCTCTGTGAGGGTCCAAGCTTTCCAGAAGGTGTGTCATTTGCAGCCACGTCCCAGCAGCTGACGAGACCCAGTCGAGGGTCACGACTGACCCCCATTTTGCCAGCTTGTGCCCCATCCCTCTGACTGAAGACCCACTTCCCCTCCAGGGCTGAGGTTCCTGTGGGCAGGCTTGGGAGTCTCTGGGTATCCCTGGGTAGGTTTTTCTGCTCTTAGCTCATTCTTGCTCTCCATTGCCCACCGGCCATGGAGAGAGGGCCCCTCTGGGGAGTTCTCCTCTGCTGCCTCCTGGGGCTCCCGCCCTCGAGGTCCAGTGTCTCATTGCGCCCTGTGACCAGCAGCACTCTATGCATCCCACAGGAGCACGGTGGGCGCTTCCCTCCAGGCTGTCTGGCACTGTGGTGGCCCAACCCCGTCGAAGCCATGGCACAGACTGCTAGCTCTCTACCACCAGCAACAGCATTGCTGTGGGCACGTGATGGCACGCTGGAGTCCATTTCCAGCCTCCCTGACTGTGTGACTGAGTGCACACTAATGCAACGCAGAGCCAGAGGAGCCCCTTCCAGGTCTGGGCCTTGAGATGCTGGGTGAGTCTCCACGCTCTTTCCTCCTCCCGCCATGCTGATGACCCAAAATCAACCATGCACAACGACAGTGGCCTGGCAAACGGGAAACAACAGATGGAAAGGCTCTGAGCTCGTGAATGACCTTATGAAGCCGAGGGCTCCAGTAGCCTTGAGGCTGCTGTAGGAAAAAAGAGCGACTTTATTCTGCAGTCCACTGTGTGGGGTCCTCTCCATTGCATTGTAGTTTGGTCTTTAACCCACACGTGGGCCCCGAGTATGACGAGAACACTGCCCTTCAGCTTTTGCTTGTAGTCACAGCGGCTTGGCTCAGGAGAGAGAACGTAGACGCCCATTTCCTGGGTTCTCCTCTTCTGCCCTGGAGACTTGACCACAGGAACTCTTCCTCTCCTGTAAATAGAGGTCTGGAGGACCTCTGACTCACCGGCCTATTGGATACACCCAGTCTCTGGATCCCAATTTGGGTCAGCTGGGACTCCCAGCCCTGTGCTTCCCAACAGCAGAATCATTTTTTTCCTCCTTTCCCTTTCTCTCTTTTAAAAAAAAGATTTTATTGAATTATTGATTTATAATGTTGTGTTAATTTCTGCTGTACAGCAAAGTGATTCATTTCTATCTCTCTCTCTCTGTATATATATATACATTTTTCATTTTTTTCCCATTATGGTTTATCGCAAGATACTGAATGTAATTCTCTGTGCTACACAGTAAGAACTTGTTGTTTATCAATTTTATGTAAAGTAGCTTGTATTTGCTAATTTTAAACTCCCAATCCTTCCTTCTCTGACTCTGACAATTGGAGTCTGTTCTCTGTCTCCAGGAGCAAAATCTTTATAGTTGATGCCCCAGGTTAAGGTGAGCCTTCCTGGATGAGGGCTCTACCCTCCTGCTTAGTTCACTTCTGTCTTCTGCTTAGAATGAGAAGCTATGGGAAGGGCTGGGGGTCTTAGGGTTGGGAAAGAACCCCATGGATTGGTAGTTTCTAGTCTGCTAGGGTCTCCCTGGGATTAGCAAGTAGATGAAAAACGGAGTTGTGTTACTAACTAAGGTTAAGGAAAAATGGTGCTTTATATTTGTAGAGCACTTACAATTTATAGGGTGCTTTCCACACGCACCATCTCATCTAATTGTTGGCCACAGCCCTGTGGCGGGGACAGGGGCTATTCATCACTGTTTTGCATATGTGGAAACCAAGGATGAGTTACCCACGCCTGGGAAATGCCCAAGCTTGCATCAGACCTCTAGACCAGCTAGAAAGGGTTCCAGACTTTCTAGCTTTGTGCTCTTATGTCTTAACCCTGCCAGGCTGAAAAAATGGTATGTTTTGATTTATGCTAAGGAAGTACCAGGCCTGCATTTCTTCTGAAAAGGGAAGGACTTCCTTGATGTGAGGGTAGGGGCAAGGGAGACACTTGAACTGGACTTGTCTAGAGACAAACAGTTGAATAGGATATACAGCCCTACTGGTGAACACCGTGAAGCCCCAGGACTTCCCTGAAGTTCCCAGACCAAATAAAGGGCTTGTTGTTTTTCCCTCACATCCTGTCCCCATCCAATTCCTGCCCTTATTCCAAGACTGCAAGACAAACAGGTCTGCAGGCTTATATGGGGAAGGTAGGGTCTGGGCAGGGGGGAGAGATGTCCCAGGGGGGTGAACCCCACTAGGCTGTTCCTGGAAAGTGTTAACTGAGAGAGTCCTCAGCCTAGGGAGACTTGGGGGGAGGGGGCAGGGATCACTCTTTCACCTCCAGTGCCTCAGCCACACCAGGTACTTGGGCGGAGTGCAGGATAAAGGCCAGTGGAGAAGAAAGGTTGGCTTGACCCCAAGTGCTCCTGATTTTGCTGCCCCACCAATTACACAAACAGTCCTGAGCACCCAACATGAGCACACCCACATGTCTAGAAACACAGACCCCAGGTTCAGGCCCCGCTGGCTTCTTTAGTAAAGCAGCACGCAGAATTTAAGTTAGACACAAAGGAGAACTTCCTGGGGTGAGGGTATTAGATCAGAGACTGGGCAGTGTGGAATCTTCTGAAGGAAGCTTGAGAGTCTCTATAAATGTGGAAGAAATGTTTATCTCTCTGATTGTTGGGGTGAGGGAGACACTTCAGTTGGACTTGCCCAGAGGCAACCAGATGAATAAGATGTGCAGTCCCTACTGGCGAACACCTTGAGCCCAGGCAGAAGGAGAAGCTATAAAGGAACAAAGTAGAGGTCACCCTTGCTTATTTCTGTACCTGGAAATGGGAGAGGGAGGAAATCTGGGGCTTGGAATACTGCAGTGGGGGCACTGCTTGACTGCTGGACAGAAAGTTTTCAAAGAAGAAGACTCTTTGGTCCTTACAACAGGGAAATGGTGAGGAGTCTGTGAGAAGGAACCTTTCCCTGTATTCAGGAGGCCAGGGACATCTGGAGTCGTCATCAGATCGGCCTGGGCATGTGAATTCAGCAGGCAGAACAAGTGGGAAAGGGGTGAGGCGGGCTAGAGAAGGGATGCTGGGCTCTCTGCTCACTTAGCCAGGCTCTACCGAGCCAAACCGACCGAGACCTGTGAGAGGGGCTCAGAAAGTCCTAAGGAGGTAGGATGATTCCTGGATACTCTAATTATTTTCATTTCTGCATTTTATTATGAAAGATTTTAAACATACAGAAAGGCCAAAAGACTTCTCCATTGAACACCTTATACCCACCACCTAGATTCTACCGTTAACGTTTGCTATATGTGCTTTATCACATGTCCCATTATCCATCCCTCTATCCATCTAATTTCTGGATGCATTTTAAAGTGAGGAGCAGGCCCTGAAAAAAATGTTAATTATTAGATAAATGCAAATTGAAACTACAATCAGTTCACACTGGTCAGAACTACCACCATCAAAAAATCTACAAATAATAGATGCTGGAGATGGTGTGCAGAAAAGGGAACACTGCTACACTGGGGTGGGAATAGAAATTGGTACAACAGCTATGGAAAACAGTCTGAAGTTTCCTTAAAATACTAAAAATAGAGTTACCATACGATACAGCAATCCCACTCCTGAGCAAATATCTGAAAAAGATAAAAATTCAAATTCGAAAAGATCCATTCACCCCAATGTTCACAGCAGCAGTGTTCATAATAGCCAAGACATGGAAGCAACCTAAGTGTCTGTCCATCAACAGATGAAGAGTAGGGAAGGTGTGATATATGTATATGAATTATATATATGATACCTATAATGAAATACCACTCAGTCATCAAAAAGAATGAAATATTGACATTTGCAGTAACATGGATGGACCTAGAGATTAACATACTAAGAGAAATAAGTCACACATAGAAAGACAAATACTATATGTAGAATCTTAAAAAAAATAATACAACTCTATTACAAAACAGACTCATGAACAGAGAAAACAAATACATGATTAGTGAAGGGGGAAGGGGAGGGGGAGGGATAAATTAGGAATTTGGGATTAATAGATGCACCCTGTATAGCACAGGGAGCTATATTATAAATCTTGTAATAACCTATAACAGAAAAGAATCTGAAGCTGCACACTTGAAACTAACACAATATTGGAAATCCACTATAGTTTAATATAACACAGAATTTTAAAAAGTGAGGCGCAGACATCAGTACCCATTTAGGCCAGTACGTCAGCATCATATCATGAACAAGAGGTCAATATTTGTTGCAGTTGTTTTTTTTTGTGTGTGTGATAAGGTTCACACACAATGAAACACACAGATCTTGTGTGCCAGGGATGAGTTCTGACAAGTGCGTACACCTGTACAACTCAACCCCCATCGAGCTACAGAACACGGTGATGACTTCAGAAAGTCCCCTCAGACCCCTTCCTAAGAAGTCCCACCCCCCCCAAAAAAAAACCTCTTCTGATTTCTTTCTCCCGTAGATTAGTTTGGCCTTTCTGGAACTTTATTCACACAAATGAAATCATACAATTGGATTTCTTGGGAGGGCTTCTTTCCCTTCACATAGTGGATCCTGCATTCTTTGGAAAAGAGTCTGTTTTATATAAAGTCAGATTTTTTTTAAACCAGCAGGAAACACGTCCCCAAATCTAATCTTCGTTACAAGCTGGGACACTGTGTTTACAAAGGCATGAGTGACATCTCAGTGCCCATTCTGGGTGTCCTTGACCAGCTAAAGGTAAACAGGGCTGCTCCCACTGGCTCCAGAGATCTGTGAGCGGGTGCGGGGAGGCTGGCAAGACTTCTGAACCCCCAGCCTACTCCTGCTGCTGTGAACTGAGCTGGCCTTTCGGGGTCCCCCAGCCCTTATATCCTTTCCCCACTCCGGCACTGAGGATCCTGCCTTCTCACCCTCCCCTCCTCCCTAACCCCCACCAGGAGGATCTGATAACCAGTCATTTACACTAGATAGCTGATAGTCTGGTTACACTGTAACTGGACCGCCTTCCACCGAGGTGCTGCCTCTACCGGTATTGACTTGTCCCCTCTTTTATCTCCCAACGTGGCCGACAGGCTCCCGGTTCTGGGCCTCTCTGACTCCCACCGAGGCTCCCTAAGGACAGGCAGCCCCGTGGGCCCCGCTGAGCTGCTGTGCTCTGATGTCATGGATTTTTAGTCATTCCTGGAATCAGTCACAGGTACAGCACAGGAGGCTCAACTCTGTGATGACACGCAGGCAACGCTGTGCAGGAGACGGAGGAGGGGTGGAATGCTCTGTCTGGGGGGCCAGTTCCGCGTCCTCCCCTGGGGGGAGATGGGTCACCATCCAGAGATGACGCACAAAAACAATCATCATAAATAAAGGTTGAAACATACTGAGATCCAAAGGTGGCTGCCGGAAGACTCAGGAAGAAAACAAAAACAAACTAGGCAAGGGGACTGTGGGGACCCAAACAGTTTCAGAAGTGTCGCTGAAGGAGCATCTCCTCACAAGTGCATGTGTGTGAGGCATCCCACTACCCACTGGGTCTGGGTCCCACCCTTCCCATCCCCCACTAACCCCCTGCAGGGTCTCTGCAAGGCTCTAGGATCTGGCAGGTTTCCCCCTCGCCTGGGGGGTTCTCTGACTCCCCCAGCCCACCAGCAGGCCCTGGAGATGAGACTTGTGCAAAGGCATTTTAGGCACTGCTGGGAAACGGGATCTGAGGGACCGGGAAAACCACTCTGAGTGCATTCTGCTGGCCCCCGAAGGGAAACCAAGTTGTCTCTTTCAGCAGGACATTGGTTATGGGAGAGGGTGCTGAGTGGGCTGGAGCCCGATCTGCAAACCCCGCTTCCATCCCCACCTCTCCCCGCCAGAGCCTCTGCTTCTGGGCAGAGCGAATGAGCTGGGGACGCTTCTTTCTGGAACAACGAGTCCGGGTTAGTTCCCAACAAGCTCTCAGCATCAGGAGGCCACCTCAGAATGGTCACAGGACTCCTTCTCTCCAGGTCTTCCCTTCTCAGAGCTGGGCTCCCTGCCCCCTCCCGCCCTAGCACAGTGGTTCTTTCCCCCAGCCTCCATCCTCATCTTAATCGCAGATAGGTTTCCCCAACTGGTCTATACTTTAAACACCTGGAGGGTTCAAAAAATTCTTAGGCTTTGTCCCTAGATATTCCGACTCACTGTGTTTCCGGGGACCTGGTCATGAGTATTCTGTAGACTATTTAAATACTCAGCTAGGTAAGGGAGGCCCAACCATAGCCCTAACCTGCCTTCTTCCCTCCCTAGACTCCCAAATATGTGTTTTGTCTCCTGGCACAAATGATGCGATTTTGGTCGGTAACTGATGATCTTTCACATCATCACTTTTAAAATGAAAAATTCTCTGAAATGTCCCACTGTCTCCTGTGTCGTTTCCACCCTGATACCGACACCTGTCATCTCTGTCACCAGCGGTATCACTGAATGAGACATGTCCCTGTCTTCTGGAGGGTTCCTTATCTGCTGAGGCTCTGAACGCACACCTCCCTCAGGGGAGAGAGAGCGGATCCACCTAGTTCTAACCAAAAGAGAAGTGATCAGACTGGGGATTGGCTCTGAACCAAGCTCCTCTTCTGAAAGCTGACTTCTCCCGTTCTTTTCTTGGGAGACTCTTCACAGTCCTCAGTGGAAGGAGGGCGTGGATAAGGCACACCAAACTCATACCCCTGGTTTGTTCCCAGGCACTCTCCACTTTCTGAGCTTTTTAAACAGTGGAACCAATAATATCAAATTGATCTGAAATCTCTGCTGAGAAAAATATTCACCACCAACAAACCTGCATTACATTTTTGGGCTCTAACCTGATCCTAGCATTTGTAGTGGGGTGGGGGGAAGATAGAAGCTTTAGGAAGAGGATGAGCAGTGTCTAACTCTAAAATAAAATTCCAAATACGAGTGAAGGAGATTGGATTGGATTGGACTCATTGCAGTCTCTTCATATAGATTCTGCTGAATGGTTGAACAAACTGTAAGCGTGTGTGTGTTTGAATGATACACCTGAGTTATAGCTTGCAAGTTACTTCCTCCTTCTCTGGCTAAGGACAAATAGGGAAAGAGCCTACTAATACTGAGGTTGTTAAAAAAAAAAAAAAATGACGTCTATAGAAAATCCCTTTGAAAGGTCAATAAGATCAAAATATTTTTTTTGTAAACGACCTTGTTTAAAGAGCTTCAGGCATTTTGTCCTTCACTGGTCTAGCCCAGTTGCAGGCCTGGGAGTGAGGTAGTGGAACAGAGACAGAGGCCAAGAGAAATACCCAATAGGAGCCTAGAACCCCCTGATGCTGCCAGTGGAATCACCTCTCTGCCTGACCTCAGCACGGTTCCCAGCCTAAAGGAAAGTGGGAGCTTTAACTGGGGGGGCACCGGAGCCACAAGGAGCTCTAGCTGGAAGACATCGGCTCCAGCTACCCTGAGCCTCCCCAGGAAAGGACTCGCCCAACGACTGAGCACTCCAGCCGCTGCCTGCAGGCTAGAGTCAACCCTCTACTGCTCCAGGCCCTGGGGACTTTTGACAGTTCCTTGCATTTTCTCCTTCAGTTTTACACTCGTCAAACGTTATGCTTTTTCACTTCTATCACACACAAAGCATTCTCGCCTTGTGTGTTCTTTTTTCTGCTAATGAAAATAATTCCAGCTCATTGTAAAACTTTCAAGCGAAATAGTGTGCAAATAAGAAAGCAAAAGCTTCCATAATCTAATTTTCTGAGATAGCCAGCCTAGCAGCTGAGGGTACACCCTTCCAGATCTTTCTCTAAGCATGCACAAACAGTGTACACACCTTTGCTCACGCTGTCTACACCTGCTTCCTGGAGCGGCATTTCTTCTCTCTTGCCAGACTTACCTCTGTACGTACTTCTGAACTCAGCCCACTTGCTCCACCTGTCGTCCCCTAGCCTGGACCAGGTGTCCCTCCCTGGGCTGCCTGAGCCCCTGTGAGCCTTATCAGAGCACCTACCAGGGTGAATATTCAAGTCCTAGTTGATGTGTCTATTCCCCGCCTGCCCCACCCCCCAACTAGAATACAGGTCATGCAGGTTAGTGGCCAAGAGGTGAAGGCCAGGGAGGACCCTAGCCCCACTAGCAGCCTGGTCCCTCTGGCTCTGCTGACTGTCCTTGTCGCTTGAGCAGCCTCAGTGCCTAGCACCCTGCCTGGTCTGTGGTTGGTGCTCAGTAGTTGTTTGTTGAGTAAGTGAGTGAGTGAGTCAGTGGTTCTGGGTCACAGAAGCTGTCCCCACCGTGGGACTTTTATGCACAGGTGGAAGGCTACAGAAACCAGCCAAGAACAGCAGATCTCCATGTTGCCTGGTTCCAAGAGCTACCACTGGTTTACAGCGGTTGCATAACTTTGGGAACAGTCTTCTCAAGATATTGTGAAGGTTAAAAATTCAAAGAGTGAGGTTTCCTCCCACCGCCTACAGTGGCCACTCTCCCACTCCCACTTAGGAGGCCAAGGGCCCTTTTCCCTTAAGCCCAGTGAGACACAGAGAGCTCGGGTGTCTAACAGAGCTTGGTGTGACGGGCTCCGAGGCCAGAGCTCCAGACGTGTCAGCTGTGTGACCTCAGGCAGGTACCCCAACCCCTCTGAGCCTCCCTCCCCAAAATTAAAATTAGAATGCTACTAATTATACCTACCTCACAGGTTGCATGCATGCATACTAAATCACTTCAGGTGTGTCTGACTCTTTGGAACCCCATGTACTGTAGCCCACCAGGCTCCCCTGTCCATGGGATTCTCCAGGCAAGAATACTGGGGTGGGTTACCATGCCCTCCTCCAGGGGGTCTTCCCCACTCAGGGATTGAATCTGTATCTCTCATGTCTCCTGCATTGGCAGGTGGGTTCTTTACCACTAGCACCACCTGGGAAGCTCTACCTCAAAGGTTGCTACTGCTGCTGCTGCTGCTAAGTCGCTTCAGTCATGTCCGACTCTGTGAGACCCCATAGATGGCAGCGCACCAGGCTCCCCCGTCCCTGGGGTTCTCTAAGCAAGAACACTGGAATGGGTTTCCATTTCCTTCTCCAATGCATGAAAGTGAAAAGTGAAAGTGAAGCTGCTCAGTTGTGCCCGACTCTTAGCGACCCCACGGACTGTAGCCCACCAGGCTCCTCCGTCCATGGGATTTTCCAGGCAAGAGTACTGGAGTGGGGTGCCATTGCCTTCTCTGACCTCAAAGGTTAGAGGAGACTAAATGAAATACAAATGTGAGAGTGCTTTGTACATTTTGTAGCTCTTTAGCCTATATCCCTCCCAGTGGAGTTCACAGTAAGATCAGAGTGCTAGGAAATCGAGACTTTTTAGCTCTGTCCTTGTCTCCTGAGGTGACCTTGGGACTTTCTGTGAAGTGGAGGTGGGAAGGGACATGGGACCACATGGTCCCTAAGACCAATTCCAACTCTAGAGTTCTATATGCTCTGAAAAGTCAAATGCCCTGGGTCCTCATATAACCATTTGGATGTGAGCACAAAGGTCTCTGCTGGTGGCCAGCATGACCAGGGAGGGTCTCTTTCTTTCACCAAAGCCCTTGAATAGGAATTTTGAAGGGCTTCCCTGGTAGCTCAGTTGGGAAAAAATCTGCCTGCAATGCAGGAGACCCCAGTTCGATCTGGCGAACACTGATTGGCAGGCCATCACTGGGATGCCCCCAATCCTGAATTTCTATGCTGGGCCACCATGATACCAGCTGGTACTAGAAAATCCTCAGCTAGTTTCCAAGTTCCTAGAGAGGGATGGATTTGGGAATGGCGTGTGTGATGTGTCTTTTATGATATTTTTGGCTTCTTTCAGTTCAGTTCAGTCGCTCAGTCGTGTCTGACTCTTTGCAACCCCATGAACTGCAGCACGCCAGGCCTCCCTATCCAACACCAACTCCCGGAGTCCACCCAAACCCATGTCCATTGAGTCGGTGATGCCATCCAGCTATCTCATCCTCTGTCGTCCCCTTCTCAGCCTGCCCCCAATCCCTCCCAGCATCAGAGTCTTTTCAAATGAGTCAGCTCCTCACATCAGGTGTCCAAAGTATTGGAGTTTCAGCTTCAACATCAGACCCTCCAATGAACACCCAGGACTGATCTCCTTTAGAATGGCCTGGTTGGATCTCCTTGTAGTCCAAGGGACTCTCAAGAGTCTTCTCCAACACCACAGTTCAAAATCATCAATTCTTTGGTGCTCTGCTTTCTTTATAGTCCAACTCTCACATCCATACATGACCACTCGAAAAACCATAGCCTTGACTAGATGGACCTTTGTCAGCAAAGTAATGTCTCTGCTTTTTAATATGCTGTCTAGGTTGGTCATAACTTTTCTTCCAACGAGTAAGCGTCTTCTAATTTCATGGCTGCAGTCACCATCTGCAGTGATTCTGGAGCCCCAAAAAATGAAGTCAGTCACTCTTTCCACTGTTTCCCCATCTATTTGCCATGAGGTGATGGGACCAGATGCCATGATCTTCGTTTTCTGAATGTTGAGCTTTAAGCCAGCTTTTTCACTCTCCTCTTTCACTTTCATCAAGAGGCTCTTTAGTTCCTCTTCACTTTCTGCCATAAGGGTGGTGTCATCTGCATATCTGAGGTTATTGATATTGGCTTCTTTGGAACCTGATTATTTAAGGCTAGGATCAAACAGGTAAATTGTAGAGTTTGCTTTTGGGGTACATGGGGTCTAGGTGATGAGAGAAGACTGACAAGTGACCCTGATGCAGGGAGCAGGCTGGAGTCTGTGGGCTTAGAGAGATGATCAGGGTTTGGGTATGTAGAGGGAGCATGTGGGCGTGGTGCAGAGGACAAGCCAGCTGAGACAGGGATATTGAGTCAACTGTACACGAGCTTGACTGATCAAGCACTCATAGTATCCTCAAGGGCACTCTGGAGGTGGGGATCCTTAGCCTCACTTTACAGATGAAGAAATTGGGGCTCAGAAATGCCTGGAGGCTGCCCTAGCTCGACTCTAAATCAACCAGGATGCCCTGGAGGCAGGCAGCTCCCCTGGGGTGCAGTGGGATTGCACAGAGCCGCACAGAATCAAGGGTGGATTGGGACTGCAGGACTGCGGTGGAGGTCCTGAGTTTGATGGGTCAAGGGGTGATGGGGCGTGGTGTTTGCTGCTCCTCTGTGGGTGGGACCTGACGGGTGGTGTCAGGAAGCTCAGGAACCTTGAGCTGGACTGTCAGTTTCAGGGGCCAGAATGACTGCAAAGGGCAGGGAGGCAGAGACTGGAGGGACAACCGGACAAGCTCACAGGTCACTAAGGGGCCACTCACTCGGAGGGGGGAGGTAGACCATTGCTCCATATCCCCCACCCAGCACCCAGCACCCTTCATCAGCTAGGCACCCAGCCTCTGCCCGCTAGTTGCCCTGGGTGGAGGAAAGCCTCTGTCAGTGTGGAGGCTGCACAGCGTTCTTCTTCTCTTGCGGCCTTCCTGCTCCTGCCTCCGCTGGCTTCCTGACGCTCTGGGCCCCGGTGGGGGGAAACCTAGAAGAGGGCTTCACTTTCCACCACCAGGACCAGCTCCAAGGTCCTGGTTGCTATCCAGCCCCCACCTCACCATTTGCCTCATGCCTGGCATGGGCACCAAGACCAGGTCTGCGCTCCTTGTAGGAGCCACCCATCTCTCAGTCAGCCCTTTGGTTCCCTGGAGAGACAGTCCATGAGCAGTATTCCTGGGCCATCAGCATCTGGGGGGCTTGCTAAAAAGGAGCTGGTTGGGTCTCACCCCAGATTCTTGGAATCAAAGCTGCTGAGGACGGGGCTCGGGAATCTGCGTTCTGAATAGGCTCCCTCAAGGAGTTCTGAGGGATGGTAAAGGGAAAGATCCAGGGCCTGAGCTCATCACACTGTACCCTGCCGGGGAGGGGTCGTCTCCCGTCTCCCGGAGTTCCGGGAAAGAGGCTGGGTTGATGGTGCTAAGATAAGACTGGTTGAATGAGCAGAGTTTCAGAGACCAGGCAGGGAGGCAGCACCCTGGCTGCGGGCCCTTGAAGCGGAAGATTGCTCTCACCTCCCGGTGCTCACCCCCCACCTCAGGCTTCTTCACATGAGAGCTCTCGCAGAGGAATGCGAGGCTTTGGGTCCAAGCAGGAAATCTGAGGAAGGGCTTGGAGATGGGCCAAGCGGAGAGCCAAGGAAGTGATGAAAGATATTTTTAGGATTACTTATTCCAGAAAAGGCTGAGGGGGCACCTTATCACCATCCAAGAGCTTGGAGAGGCTTATTTATTAGACTCTTGACCCAACAATCGGAGATTCAGTGGCAGCTTCAAGGTCTGGAGTGAGATGAGAGGATTGGACTCCTGAGGGCCTGACATGGTCCAGGAAGAAGCTGTGAAAGGCTCCATCCTGGTGTTTTTTGAGGACAGTTCATGCAGTCGTCCCTCGGGTATGTTTTGGTGTTTCCTGTGGGCCTGGCCCTTGCTCCACAGAGGGGAAAAAGCGTGAACCAGGCAGCCCTCCCAAGCTGAAGGCTGGGGGGAGAGTCCCTTCTGTCTAGAAAGCCTTTCTCCTCATGAAGCAACCGCATCGAGGGCAGACTCCTGGGTGGCAGGCCCCGTCTCCTGACAGCTGCCCCTTGCTCCTGTAGGGAAACAGCCGGAGAGCTGACTGGCCGCCAGCTCTCCAGCATGTCGTCACAATTCCACAGAAGCCTCCTTGCGTATGACTAAAGGCCTGTTGGCAAGTGAGCAGCCCAGGCTGCCTCTGCGCCTGGCAGTCCTGTGTCAGAACCAGTGCCCCTGGCCCTGCTTGCCAGGCCTGTCAGGAACCTTCCTGCAGCTGCCAGAGTCACCTGGGCATTGCTGTCCACCTCTGGACATCTGGGCTCCCAGACACCCTTGGTCAGCTTCTCTGAGGAGCCTGAGGGGATTAGAGAATCGTTTCTGCTTCGCTGTCTGTCTCTCAGTATGTGAGCCATTTCACTAATTTTCGAGGTTTCCATATGGCTCAGCACGACCAAGGGGGTAAGAGATACAGGAGAAACCTCTGTTGTTGCCCCACGGGGTGGCTGGATTTATACACACGAAGTAATGAGAGAGTGAGTCAAGTTCCAAACCATGAGGAAATGGGAGTAGAAACTGGGACAGCCCAGGTCTTCGTCCAGCCTTCCCTGAGTCACTGGTAACTTCTCGTAAGTTCCGGAACCGCTCTGGGATCGCCTTCTCTGAAACGGGAGGATGACCTCTGGGCTCCCCGAAACAAGGTGAGGGTGAGACGGGGACAGGCAGGAACAGCGGCTGTGTTTACGGGGTGCTTGTGAGGTGCTGAGAGCAGGGCTCAGTGTTTGCACAGTCATCTCGTCCAGGCTTCTCAGCAGGCCTGTGCGGTGCCACCGTTTCCTCTCTGTTTCACAAAAGAGCAACGAATAACTTGCCCACTAAGGGGCGGTACTCAGCCCCTGCCGTCTGAGCAGGCCCCTCACTCACAGGAAGCGGGTGAGCAAAGGGGCGGGTGCAAGCACAGAGCGGGCTGGCTTTCAGGCTCCGGGGTTGCCTCCTGACGGTCCCAAGCCCAGAGACGCACGTGCTGCCCCCTGACCTGCGGGCAGGCTCCTCGTCTCCAGCCCGGCCCCTAGTCCTGAGTGACCTCTGGGCACCGACCCGAAGAGCCCTTGTTTCCGCTCGTGAGGCGTCCCCGCCAGCGCCTCCCCGGCCCCAAGCCAGGGTCTCACATTCCCCTCCCTCTCCCAGGTAATGCTCACACCTCAGTTCCGTTGCTGTGTTTGGTGCCTCTTCCTGCTTCACCTCGGAGAAGGCAATGGCACCCCACTCCAGTACTCTTGCCTGGAAAATCCCATGGACGGAGGAGCCTGGTAGGCTGCAGTCCATGGGGTCGCGAAGAGTCGGGCAGGACTGAGCGACTTCACTTTCACTTTTCACTTTCACGCAATGGAGAAGGAAATGGCAACCCACTCCAGTGTTCTTGCCTGGAGAATCCCAGGGACGGCAGTGCCTGGTGGGCTGCTGTCTATGGGGTTGCACAGAGTCGGACACGACTGAAGCGACTTAGCAGCCTGCTTCACCTTCCCAATGTTATTTTTCCCATTTGCTAAACGAGGGGACGGAGGCTCTGAGATCAGAGACTCACCCAGCGTCTCCTGGTGGGTAGACTCAGTGCCGCGCTCTTCAGTCAACAGAGGAGTCTCCACAGAAGGCAGCAAGAGATTCTTGGTCCTTTCCTCCCCAGGGCTCTTCGTGGTGCTAAAGCAGAATTCTGAGGGCTCAGGACCAGGCATAGCCCACACCTGATTGAATTCATTCAGTCGTTCATTTGCTCAGCCGTATTCACTCGCCACGCTCTAAGAGCTGTGTGACGTAAGGTGCAATGATGAGCTGCCTTGGGGACCTCAGAGGCCTGGGTGTCGGAGGGACGAGGGAAGCAGAAGGTGAGCAAGCAGCTATAATACCCGGTGTGAGCACTGAGGAAGGACACCTAAATTTGGGAAGCAGGGAAGGCTTCCTGGAGGAGGTGATGAGGCAAAGTCTAGGGTGAAACCAGAGGGATAAGTAAAACCAGCCCCTGAAAGTGAGGCTGAGGAGAGGGAGGGAGGAACGTTCCAGGCCGAGGTGAAAGAGGCCTGATGGCAAGTGAGCGCTTAGTGCCCCTGCTGCTGTGTCCTCGGCTCCATCCGTTTCCCTCACCCTAGATCCTTCCATCTCCCAACCGCCTGGGACCCCTGTTCACCCCCAGCCCTGCTCTTCCCCTTGGATGGGCAAGCCTGGAAGTGGGCATCACGACCTCCGCCCGCCCACCGCCTTGGAGCAGAGACGGCTGGTGTGAGCGAGGGTCATTTCCCTTCAGGGGTAACTGGAGAAGAAGCGGCAGGTGAGGCAGCAGGTACGGTATTGAGGAGCATCCTGGTGCTGGCTCTGTCCTGGAGACCTGTGGAAAGCCTTTGTCCTGACGGCCTGTAATGAGTTTCAGGAGAGAGCTTCAATATTTGCAGCAAACAGAGGCACAAAGGATGTGGAGGGCTATTGTGGACTCTCCAAAGAGGAGCTAATCCTCAGGCAAGCTGCCTGGCCAGGAGGGGTTCAAGTGCTGGGCGGGCCGCTGGGGGGGTGTTGTCATTTACTAGCAAATGTAGGAGACAATAGCAGAGACTCTCCACAGGTGGAGGGAGGCGGTGAGAGGCACTCCCCATGGGGAGGAAGGGGAAGCACCTGTCCTGGAAGCTCAGAGCCCAGGTGATGCTCCCCCACCCCCGCCATCTGAGCACTCTGCTTCCTCCTGGAGGCCTGGGCAGCCTTGTCTGCGTCCTTTGCCCAGGGCTCAGAAGAGTCTAGGCTGGGCAGGGAGGTGGGTGGTGGTGGGTAGGATATGTGTGTGTGTGTGTGTGTGTGTGGGTGGGTGGGTGATTGGGTGGGTGAGTGGTGTGTCAGCCAGGGTTCTCAGGCCACTCTTTCTTAATTTCCTGCTCTCTAGCTCTCTCTCTGTGCCTCTTTTTGGTCCACTGCACATAGACAAGTCATTTCTTGGCTCCAGGGGGCCAAGAAAAGGAAACCAATGGTATTTACATATCATTAGCATAAAGGAGTTCTATTTGCATGAATCTATTTTAAGCCCTTCCCTCCTTCAAACTTGCCCCATCTCTAAATACGGTACTTAAATATTCTGTCCAGGCACTAGGACAAAGGGTGTTTTGGGGAGGTAGGCATGGGCAAAGGCTTTCCCCAGGTCCCTTTGGGAGATGCCTTGTGGCCAGAGTGGAGGGAAGCAGAACTGAAGGAAGAAATCTGCAGTTCTGGGAGTGGAAAACTCAACTCTGCCAGCTTTGCACCAGCACAGGGGGTTCTGCCAGGATCCCCTCACCCCAAACACCTCTAGGGTACAAAAAGCTGAGGTTGGAAATAGAAGAGGAAATGTGACAGTGTACTGAGCTACACTACAATTAGCATAATCCGATATAATTTGCATGGGTGAGATTACTCAGTTGTCCAGAAATGTTCAAATTCGATCTTTTTTGCTTCTTACAAGTTTTTCTTTCTTGGAGTTTTCTTTCTTTTGCTTCTTCTTTTTTCTTTTTTAATTTAAATTTATTTACTTTTTAATAGAAGGATAATTGTTTTACAGAACTTTGCTGCTTTCTGTCAAACCTCAGCATGAATTTTCTTTTGCTTCTTGGAGACGACTGGCTAGGAGCATGGTAAAGGGGATGGGGAGCAGAAGACAGGCCGTATAGACATCTGAACTGGAGAAGGGGTGGTGTAGACATCTGAGGACTCTGCTTTCTGTCTCCCCTTTCTGTTGTTCCTACTCTGTGGGATTGTCTTTCTACTCACAAATTCACGGCTGTAGAGCAGGGATGAGGCTGGGCTGTTTGCCTGTTTCCCAGAGGACAACCAAGGCTGTACAATAAGAACCACGACTCCCAGGCCACAATCTGGCCAAGACTAAACTGTATCTAGAACTTAAGAGTCTTGCTCCTGGGGAGAAGACAATGGTCCTAAGAAGCATTCTCCAGACTGCTACCCGAGTCTCCTGCATGGCAGGCAGATTCTTTACCATCTGAGCCACCAGGGAAGCCATTGCTCAGTTGTGTCTGACTCTTTGTGACCCCATGGACTGCAGCCTGCCAGGCTTCTCTGTCCATGGGATTCTGCAGGCAAGAAAACTGGATCTGGGTCTCCTGCCTTACAGGCAGATTCTTTATCATCTGAGCCACCAGGGAAGCTGCTAAACAGATAACCCTGCTCCAGACAGCAGCAGATAGATCCCCTCAGCCCTGGGGTGCTGGGCCACCTCTCTCCTTGGGAGTGGGAAGAGAAAGGGGAAGAAATCTGATCCCTCTCACAGCAGAGCTCTGGAAATCTATTTAGTTTTTTCCATTTATAGCCCATTATTGCTATATATGAAATAAATGAGGCTTAATTATGCTGAAGTTCAGATGCAGGGAAACACTTGCAAACATCATTTGCTGAACTATCGTCCCTACTCCCTACTCTTTTTGCCCCTGTCTCGTGTCTTCTAAAATGTTTTTTAAATATTGTTATAATTAGTATCGGCAAACCCCAATTGCATTTAAACTACTACTACTAACAATATCTTCTCTGAAACATACATCAGATCACATCACTCTTCCACTGGGAAACCTCTGAAGGTCCCCACGCTCCTCTCCACAGTCTCTGAGGTCCTGCTCAGGTGCAGATCCAGACTTCCTTTCCTATCTCACCTCTTACTTTCTCATGACTCGTCAGGCCAACTCATTGCCCTGCTGCTTAGAGAACGTTCCCTGCTCATTCACACCTCAGCTTGTTTTCTTTGTTGGCCCTTCCTCCAAGATCTTCTGAAAGTCAGCTTCTTTTCATTTCTCAGGGCTCAGCTCTGCAGCCCCTGCCTCAGGTAGGCCTTCCCTCTCTCAACCTGGATAGGACCCCCAGCATGTCCAAGTGGGCCTCTCTTAGTTCTTTGTTAATGTATCGGTTCTGTCTTCTTTGTGGACAAGCGCACACCTGCCTTATCCATCTCCATGCCTCCAGCACCTAACATAGCAAGTGCTCATGAAATATTTTGTTGTGTGATGGATAATCAGGTGATAGCTTGGGGTTGGTGACAGATCCCGGGTTTTGGAGGCAGGGAGATGAAAGCTCCCATCCTGGTTTGGCCACTCGCTGGTGAATGGCTGTGGGCAGGGCACTCACCTCTCTGAGTCTCTTCTGGTAATAGAGATAATATGAAGGTCAAGTGTGTGGCACTAGTAGGGGTTCATTGAATAGAGATTATTCATGTGGATAATTACACCTTTATTTCACACTTACTCTGAACGTAAATCTGCTGCTGCCATCAAAAATTCAGTTTATTGAGAGAAACAGAGACCTGCATGGCCAACCATGAAACAAAAGTGAACAATCAGAGATATGAACCAAATACCACAGGAACAGAGGTATGAACAACAAAGCCTAAAATGCCTGCACTAGAATAGCATTTTACCGTTTGTGTACCATGGACACTTCCGTGCTTTATTTGACTGACCCCTACACTTTTGGAGTAGGCAAGGACTCAGTAGCTCCATTTTACAATAAGAGCTTTGAGGCTCAAAGAGATAACATTATTGACCCATAAGCTCAGTTCAGTTCAGTTGCTCAGTCATATCCGACTCTTTGTGACCCCATGAACAACAGGCTTACCTGTCCATCACCAACTTCCAGAGCTTGCTCAAACTCATGTCCCTCGAGTTGGTGATGCCATCCAACCATCTCATCCTCTGTCATCCACTTCTTCTACCTTCAATCTTTCCCAGCATCAGGGTCTTTTCCAAGGAGTCAGTTCTTCACATCAGGTGGCCAAAGTATTGGAGTTTCAGCTTCAGCCTCAGGCCTTCCAATGAATATTCAGGACTGATTTCCTTTAGGATTGACTTGTTTGATCTCCTTGCAGTGCAAGGGACTCTCAAATGTCTTCTCCAACACCACAGTTCAAAAACATCAATTCTTCGGCGCTCAGCTTTCTTTATAGTTCAACTCTCACATCCATACATGACTACTGAAAAAACCATAGCTTTGACTAGATGGACTTTTCTCAGCAAAGTAATGTCTCTGCTTTTTAATATGCTGTCTAGGTTGGTCATAGCTTTTCTTCCAAGAAGCAAACGTCTTTGAATTACATGGCTGCAGTCACCATTGGCAGTGATTTTGAAGACCAAGAAAATAAAGTCTGTCACTGTTTCCATTGTTTCCCCATCTATTTGCCATGAAGTGATGGGACTGGATGCCATGATCTTAGTTTTTGTAATGTTGAGTTTTAAGCCAGCTTTTTCATTCTCCTCTTTCACTTTCATCAAGAGGCTGTTTACTTCACTTTCTACCAAAAGGGTGGTGTCATCTGCATATCTGAGGTTATTGATATTTCTCCTGGCAATCTTGATTTCAGCCTGTGCTTCATCCAGTATGGCATTTTGCATGATGTACTCTCCATATAAGCTAAATAAGCAAGGTGACAATATACAGCCTTGACGTACTCCTTTCCTAATTTGGAATCAATCCATTGTTTCATATCCAGTTCTAACTGTTGCTTCTTTAACTGCATGAAGATTTCTCAGGAGGCAGGTAAGGTTGTCTGGTATTCCCATCTCTTGAAGAATTTTCCACAGTTTGTTGTGATCCACATGGTCAAAGGCTTTGGCCTTTGACTAGTAGTCAATAAAGCAGAAGTAGATGATTTTCTGAAACTTTCTTGCATTTTCCATGATCCAACGGATGTTGGCAATTTGATCTCTGGTTTCTCTGCCTTTTCTAAATCCAGCTTGAACATCTGGAACTTCACAGTTCACATACTATTGAAGCCTAGCTTGCAGAATTTTGAGCATTACTTTACTAGCATGTTGAGATGAGTAAAACTGTGCGGTAGTTGGAACATTCTTTGGCATTGCCTTTCTTTGGTATTGGAATGAAAGCTGACTTTTTCCAGTCCTGTGGCCACTGCTGACTTTTCCAAAGTTGCTGGCATATTGAGTGCAGCTCTTTGATAGCATCATCTTTTAGGATTTGAAATAGCTCAACTGGAATTCCATCACCTCCACTAGCTTTGTTCACAGTAATACTTTCTAAGGCCCACTTGGCTTTGCATTCCAGGATGTCTGGCTCTAGGTGAGTCATCACACCACCATCGTTATCTGGGTCATGAGGATCATTTTTGTATCATTCTTCTGCGTAGTCTTGTTATCTCTTCTTAATATCTTCTGCTTCTGGTGGATCCATACCATTTCTGTCCTTTATTGTGCCCATCTTTGCATGAAATTTTCCCTTGGTATCTCTATTTTTCTTGAGATCTTTAGTCCTTTCCATTCTATTGCTTTCCTCTATTTCTTTGCATTGATCTCTTAGGAAGGCTTTTTTATCTCTCATTGCTATTCTTTGGAATGCTGCATTCAAATGGGTATATCTTTCCTTTTCTCCTTTGCCTTTAGCTTCTCTTCTTTTCTCAGCTATATGTAAGGCCTCCTCAGACAGCCATTTTGCCTTTTTGCATTTCTTTTTCTTGGGGATGGTCTCGATCACTGCCTCCTGTACAAAGTCATGACCTCCATCCATAGTTCTTCACGTACTCTATCAAATCTAATCCCTGATTCTATTTGTCACTTCCACTGTATAATCATAAGGGATTTGATTTAGGTCATACCTGAATGGTCTAGTGGTTTTCCCTACTTTCTTCAATTTAAGTCTGAATTTGGCAATAAGGAGTTCATGATCTGAGCCATAGTCAGCTCCCAGTCTTGCTTTTGCTGACAGTATAGAGCTTCTCCATCTTTGGCTGCAAATAATATAATCAATCTGATTTTGGTATTGACCATCTGGTGATGTCTGTGTGTAGAGAGGTCTCTCGTTATTGGGAAAGGGTGTTTGCTATGACCAGCACATTCTCTTGGCAAAACTCTATTAGCCTTTGCCCTGCTTCATTTTGTACTCCAAGGATAAACTTGCCTGTTACTCCAGGTATCTCTTGACTTCCTACTTTTGCATTCCAGTCTCCTGTGATGAAAAGGACATCTTTTTTGGGTGTTAGTTCTAGAGGGTCTTGTAGGTCATCATAGAACCATTCACCTTCAGCTTCTTTGGCATTAGCAGTTGGGGCATAGACTTAACTTAGTGTGATATTGAATAGTTTGCCTCGAAAAGGGCAGAGATCATTCTGTCATTTTTGAGACTGCACCCAGGTGCTGCATTTCAGAGTCTTTGCTGACTATGAGGGCTACTCCATTTTTTCTAAGGGATTCTTGCCTGTAGTAGTAAATTATATAGTTATCTTTATTAAATTTGCCCATTCTGGTCCACTTTAGTTAACTGATTCCTAAAATGTTGGTATTTACTCTTGCCATTTCCTGTTTGACCACTTCTAATGTATCTTGGACGAGGGGTATCTCCTCACTGCCACCCTTCCTGACCTTCAACGTGGGATAGCTCCTCTAGGTCCTCCTGCGCCTAGAGGAGCTATCCCACATTGAAGGTCAGGAAGGACAGTAGTGAGGAGCTACCCCTCGTCCAAGGTAAGGAGCAATGGCTGCGCTTTGCTGGAGCAGCCATGAAGAGATACCCCACGCCCAAGGTAAGAGAAACCCAAGTAAGACAGTAAGTGTTGCAAGAGGGCATCAGAGGGCAGACACACTGAAACCATACTCACAGAAAACTAGTCAATCTAATCACACTAGGACCACAGCCTTGACTAACTCAATGAAACTAAGCCATGCCCGTAGGGCAACCCAAGATGGGGGAGTCATAGCGGAGAGATCTGACAGAATGTGGTCCACTGGAGAAGGGAATGGCAAACCACTTCAGTATTCTTGCCTTGAGAACCCCATGAACAGTATGAAAAGGCAAAATGATAGGATACTGAAAGAGGAACTCCCCAAGACAGTAGGTGCCCAATATGCTACTGGAGATCAGTGGAGAAATAACTCCAGAAAGAATGAAGGGATGGAGCCAAAGCAAAAAGAATACCCAGTTGTGGATGTGACTGGTGATATAAACAAGGTCCGATGATGTAAAGAGCAATATTGCATAGGAATCTGGAATGTCAGGTCCATGAATCAAGGCAAATTAGAAGTGGTCAAACAAGAGATGGCAAGAGTGAATGTCGACATTCTAGGAATCAGTGAACTGAAATGGACTGGAATGGGTGAATTTAACTCAGATGACCATTATATCTACTACTGCGGGCAGGAATCCCTCAGAAGAAATGGAGTAGCCATCATGGTCAACAAAAGAGTCCGAAATGCAGTACTTGGATGCAGTATCAAAAACGACAGAATGATCTCTGTTCGTTTCCAAGGCAAACCATTCAATATCACAGTAACCCAAGTCTATGCCCCAACCAGTAACACTGAAGAAGCTGAAGTTGAACGGTTCTATGAAGACCTACAAGACCTTTTAGAACTAACACCCCAAAAAGATGTCCTTTTCATTATAGGGGACTGGAATGCAAAAGTAGGAAGTCAAGAAACACCTGGAGTAACAGGCAAATTTGTCCTTGGGATACGGAATGAAGCAGGGCAAAGACTAATAGAGTTTTGCCAAGAAAATGCACTGGTCATAACAAACACCTTCTTCCAACAACACAAGAGAAGACTCTATACATGAACATCACCAGATGGTCAACACTGAAATCAGATTGATTATATTCTTTGCAGCCAAAGATGGAGAAACTCTATACAGTCAGCAAAAACAAGACCAGGACCTGACTGTGGCTCAGATCATGAACTCCTTATTGCCAAATTCAGACTGAAATTGAAGAAAGTAGGGAAAACCACTAGACCATTCAGGTATGACCTAAATCAAATCCCTTATGATTATACAGTGGAAGTGAGAAATAGATTTAAGGGCCTAGATCTGATAGATAGAGTGCCTGATGAACTATGGACTGAGGTTCGTGACATTGTACAGGAGACAGGGATCAAGACCATCCCTATGGAAAAGAAATGCAAAAAAGCAAAATGACTGTCTGGGGAGGCCTTACAAATAGCTGTGAAAAGAAGAGAAGTGAAAAGCAAAGGAGAAAAGGAAAGATATAAGCATCTGAATGCAGAGTTCCAAAGAATAGTGAGGAGAGATAAGAAAGCCTTCTTCAGCGATCAATGCAAAGAAATAGAGGAAAACAACAGAATGGGAAAGACTAGAGATCTCTTCAAGAAAATCAGAGATACCAAAGGAACATTTCATGCAAACATGAGCTGGATAAAGGACAGAAATGGTATGGACCTAACAGAAGCAGAAGATATTAAGAAGAGATGGCAAGAATACACAGAAGAACTGTACAAAAAAGATCTTCACAACCCAGATAATCACGATGGTGTGATCACTGACCTAGAGCCAGACACCCTGGAATGTGAAGTCAAGTGGGCCTTAGAAAGCATCACTATGAACAAAGCTAGTGGAGGTGATGGAATTCCAGTGGAGCTATTCCAAATCCTAAAAGATGATGCTGTGAAAGTGCTACACTCAATATGCCAGCAAATTTGGAAAACTCAGCAGTGGCCACAGGACTGGAAAAGGCCAGTTTTCATTCCAATCCCAAAGAAAGGCAATGCCAAAGAATGCTCAAACTACCGCACAATTGCACTCATCTCACACGCTAGTAAAGTAATGCTCAAAATTCTCCAAGCCAGGCTTCAGCAATATGTGAACTGTGAAATTCCTGATGTTCAAGCTGGTTTTAGAAAAGGCAGAGGCACCAGAGATCAAATTGCCAACATCCCCTGGATCATGGAAAAAGCAAGAGAGTCCCAGAAAAACATCTATTTCTGCTTTATTGACTATGCCAAAGCCTTTGACTGTGTGGATCACAATAAACTGGAAAATTCTGAAAGAGATGGGAATACCAGACTACCTGATCTGCCTCTTGAGAAATCTGTATGCAGGTCAGGAAGCAACAGTTAGAACTGGACATGGAACAACAGACTGGTTCCAAATAGGAAAAGGAGTATGTCAAGGCTGTATATTGTCACCCTGCTTATTTAACTTATATGCAGAGAAACATCATGAGAAACGCTGGACTGGAAGAAACACAAACTGGAATCAAGATTGCCGGGAGAAATATCAATCACCTCAGATATGCAGATGACACCACCCTTATGGCAGAAAGTAAAGAGGAACTCAAAAGCCTCTTGATGAAAGTGAAAGTGGAGAGTGAAAAAGTTGGCTTAAAGCTCAACATTCAGAAAATGAAGATCATGGCATCTGGTCCCATCACTTCATGGCAAATAGATGGGGAAACAGTGGAAACAGTGTCAGACTTTATTTTTTGGGCTTCCAAATCACTGTAGATGGTGACTGCAGCCATGAAATTAAAAGACACTTACTCCTTGGAAGGAAAGTTATGACCAACCTAGATAGCATATTCAAAAGCAGAGACATTACTTTGCCAACAAAGGTTCGTCTAGTCAAGGCTATGGTTTTTCCTGTGGTCATGTATGGATGTGAGTGTTGGACTGTGAAGAAGGCTGAGTGCCGAAGAATTGATGCTTTTGAACTGTGGTGTTGGAGAAGACTCTTGAGAGTCCCTTGCACTGCAAGGAGATCCAACCAGTCCATTCTGAAGGAGATCAGCCCTGGGATTTCTTTGGAAGGAATGATGCTAAAGCTGGAACTCCAGTACTTTGGCCACCTCATGCAAAGAGTTGACTCATTGGAAAAGACTCTGATGCTGGGAGGGATTGGGGGCAGGAGGAGAAGGGGACGACAGAGGATGAGATGGCTGGATGGCATCACTGAGTCGATGGACGTGAGTCTGAGTGAACTCCGGGAGTTGGTGATGGACAGGGAGGCCTGGTGTGCTGCGATTCATGGGGTCGCAAACAGTTGGACACGACTGAGCGACTGATCTGATCTGATCTGATGTTTTCATCTGCACCTGATCAAGCCCACCAAGGGAGAACGGACTTTAAGGGAGAAACAGTCTTGGACTGCGTTGTTTTCTGGGTTGGCCTTGCTGACCAGTAGGTGAAGACACGCAGATCCTCCTTCTCCATTTGGGATCTGACAGGATTTGGGCGAGGATGACCTGCCCCTCCCCCATACTGGATGATGATGCGCCCGCTGGCCCAGTCCTCCACCATGACAGGAGGCCGCCTTAATGCCCGATCCAGGGCCAGGTGAAGTTCCTGCAGCAGCCGCTGCTCCTCCACCAGTTCTCCCTGAGATCATAGGGCTGCCACTTGGCGGGCTCCGATCCCGGTGGCAGAAACCGCTGGTTAACACTTCCAGGATCCCGCTCCAGCTGAACCACCCAAGCTATAGCCGCCTCTCCCAGTGAATACTGACAGGAAGAGGAGGGAGACGTTGGAATTAAGCAGAGACTGCGCTCTGCCAGAGAGCCAGAAGGAACGAAAGAGAACAGACCAGAGATTTGCAATGCTAGCTGCTGCTCTGGGAAAGTCTATCTCCGGCCCTCCGGAAAACCTCCTCTACCCCAGGGACAGAACAGTCCTTCAACCGGTCCCAATGGAGGCCTCGGGCCCCATTACAGCCAAACCAGTGTGCCCGGTGCCAAGCTTTTGGCCACTGGAAAAATGAATGACCTAAGGCAAGGAAGGAAGAGGAAGCTCCTGCAGTTGTGGGGCTTGCTGACTTGGAAATTAAATAGGGCTGCTGGGGCTCAGAGATATCAGGTCTCCGAGAGCCCATGATAACCTTAAAAGTGGGGGACCAAAACATTGACTTCATGGTGGATACAAGAGCAGAACTTTTGGTAGTAACAAAACCTGTGCACCACTATCCAAAAAGACTACTGCTGTAATTGGGGTATTGGGAGAAGAGATGATTAAATCATTTTGCCAGCCCAGAAAATGTCAGATGGGGTGGGGGGGCACCAAGTGATTCATGAATTCCTCTACATTCCTGAGTGCCCAGTACCCCTGTTGGGAAGAGACTTGCTCTCCAAACTAGGAGCACAAGTAACTTTCTCCCCTGAGGAGAGACCCAACCTTCCAGATGGGCACTATGACTTATTTGCTCTCTCAATACCACCCCAAGATGAGTGGAGGTTGCATGAGCCTCCAAAGGAAGAACCGGGTGGGCCAGAAGAGCATGAGAGAGAGCTAACTCAATTATTTCCTGAGGTCTCTGCAGAAGACAAACTCCCCTCCCTCCAGGCTGGCTAAATATCAAGCCCCAGTAGAACTCAGACCAGGCACCATCCCGGTTAGAAAGCGCCAGTACCTGCTATCTATAGAGGCCTGGGCCGGCATACTGCCCCACATCAATAGATTGAAACAAGCAGGCATTCTAGTAGAGTGCCAGTAGGCTTGAAATACGCCGATCCTGCCAGTCAAAAAGGAAGAAGGACAGGACTATAGGCCTGTACAAGATCTCAGGCTAGTCAACTGGGCTACTGTGACTTTACACCCCACTGTTCCAAACCCCTATACCTTACTTAGCCTCTTCTGCTGAGGACTAAAGTTTATACTTGCCTAGATCTCAAGGATGCCTTCTTCTGCCTCGCCCCAGCATCACAGCCCATCTTTGCTTTGAATGGGAAGATCCAGTCAGGAGCACCAAGCAATAGCTCATCTGGACTCCCCAACAAGGGTTTAAGAACTCCCCAACCATCTTTGGGGAAGCCTTGGCTTCTGACCTGGACTCATTCCATCCAAAAGAGTATGGATGTTGGCTCCTACAATACATGGATGACCTGCTGCTGGCTGCCGAGACCAAGGAAAAATGTTGGGAAGGGACAAAAACATTGCTCCAGCAGCTGATGGAAGCAGGTTACTGGGTGTCGAAGAAGAAGGGACAGATCTACAAAGATGAGGTAAGGTTTGATTTAAAGAAGGGCACATGGTTCCAGACCCTAATTGGGTCCTATATACTGATGGCACTAGCCTGATAAAACAAGGACAATGGCTGTCAGGTTAGCCAAAGCAAAAGGGGCCATCAAGACTGAAAAGGGATGGTGGGAATTGCCAAGTGACAAATTATTGGTACCGGAGGAGCTGGCACACACTCTGGTAAGCCAAACACACCAAGCGACCCACCTAGGCCATGCTGCGTGCTCACAGGTTAATGCTGCCTCTCGGGTATTCAGACGAAAACCTCTGGGTATTCAGCTGAAAGGCACACTGCCCCTTGAACACCTGGGAGTGGACTTCACTGAAATGAAACCTCACCGACACTACTGTTACCTGCTGGTCATGGTATGTACGTTCTCGGGAATGCTAGAAGCTTTTCCTACCTGGACTGAAAGCATAAGAAGTAGCCCAGTGCCTGCTTAGGGAAATAGTTCCCAGACTTGGATTTCCTACCAGCATCGGATGAGACAATGGCCTGGATTTTATAGCTGATTTAGTACAAGTAAGCAAAACTTTAAACATCAAATGGAAACTGCACACTGCATATAGGCCCAGAGTTCTGAGATGGTGGATCATAGATCTCCAAGTGGATCATAGAGACTGACTGCTCCTGGGTGGACTTGCTTCTGACGGCTCTGCTCAGATTCAGGATGACCCCACAGTCCCAAGGCTATTCTCCATATAAAATTGTGAATGGGAGGCCCCCTCCCATAATAAAACAGGTGTCAACAAATTTGCCTCAGGTAAGGGGGGATAGGATTTCACAGCAGATGGAACTGGGTAAGGTAGTAAATTGGGTAACTAAGTTTGTACAAGAAAGGGTGCTGTTCCCCCTTGGGGAACAGATTCACAAGTTTACGCTTGGTGGCCAAGTATGGGTCAAAGATTGGAAACTTGATTTACTAGCCCCTTGGTGAAAGGGCCCTTATGTTATTCTAACTACCCCTACTGCAGTTAAAGTTGCAGGTATTGCCCTTTGGATCCATCATACGAGGGTGAAGAGAACATACCACACAGACCCAGAAAACGCTGAGTGGACTGCACAGAGGGACCCCACTGACCTTTGAGAGACTAAGACCATCCTTAAGAAGAAGGAAAAGAAGATTCCAGATGAGCCCCTTGAGGATGAAGCTGCATAATCAACTCCTGCTGCTTGGTCTCATCAACGTGCACATTCCTACGCCAACTTCCACAATACCTCCAACGGTTGGGTGTGTGGGGCTATGCCTCTGTCTGTGATGGATGGACTTCCCTGGTGGCTGTCACCGCTCTGCCAAGGAGCTTTTAAACCACTCTGCTCTTTTCTAGGACACAATCATAATCTCTCCCTGTTCTCTGGGTATAAGCCAGACCTACAGTCAATAGACTCGGGTCATAGGGTTACATTTGATATAAATGCCAGTGTAACAAAAGCCTAACCTACAACAAGCCCCAGTAAATCTACCTTATTTACATGCTAGGTGGACAAGATCTGTGTTTCAATGGTATGAGTATATTGTTGCCTTATTTGTACGCTCTATAGGGAAAACAGATATTATGATTAAAGTAGAGGCCTTGACTAATTTCACAAAACAGGCCCTCCTAGATAGAACAAAAGCCATCCAAGCCTTAAATGAAGAGCAGATCCAAGTGAGCAAAGTGGTAATTCAAAATAGAATGGCTTTGGACATACTCACAGCTGCTCAAGGAGGGACCTGTGCTATAATTAAGGCTGAATGTTGTGTATGGATTCCTGACTTATCTGGCAATGTATCAACTGCTTTCAGTTCAGTTCAGTTCAGTCACTCAGTAGTGTCCGACTCTTTGCGACCCCATGAATCGCAGCATGCCAGGCCTCCCTGTCCATCACCAACTCCCGGAGTTCACTCAGACTCACGTCCATTGACTCAGTGATGCCATCCAGCCATATCATCCTCTGTCATCCCCTTCTCCTCCTGCCCCCAATCCCTCCCAGTATCAGAGTGTTTTCCAATGAGTCAACTCTTTGCATGAGGTGGCCAAATACTGCAGTTTCAGCTTTAGCATCATTCCTTCCAAAGAAATCCCAGGGCTGATCTCCTTCAGAATGGACTGGTTGGATCTCCTTGCAGTCCAAGGGACTCTCAAGAGTCTTCCTCCAACACCACAGTTCAAAAGCATCAATTCTTCGGCGCTCAACTTTCTTTACAGTCCAACACTCACATCCATACATGACCACAGGAAAAACCATAGCCTTGACTACACAGACCTTTGTTGGCAAAGCAATGTCTCTGCTTTTGAATATGCTATCTAGGTTGGTCATAACTTTCCTTCCAAGGAGTAAGCGTCTTTTAATTTCATGGCTGCAGTCACCATCTGCAGTGATTTGGAAGCCCAAAAAATAAAGTCTGACACTGTTTCTACTGTTTCCCCATCTATTTGCCATGAAGTGATGGGACCAGATGCCATGATCTTCGTTTTCTGAATGTTGAGCTATAAGCCAACTTTTTTACTCTCCTCTTTCACTTTCATCAAGAGGCTTTTTAGTTCCTCTTCACTTTCTGCCATAAGGGTGGTGTCATCTGCATATCTGAGGTTATTGATATTTCTCCCAGCAATCTTGATTCCAGCTTGTGCTTCTTCCAGCCCAGCGTTTCTCATGATGTACTCTGCATATAAGTTAAATAAGCAAGGTGACAATATACAGCCTTGACATACTCCTTTTCCTATTTGGAACCAGTCTGTTGTTCCATGTCCAGTTCTAACTGTTGGTTCCTGACCTGCATATAGGTTTCTCAAGAGGCAGGTCAAGTGCTCTGGTATTCCCATCTTTTTCAGAATTTTCCACAGTTTATTGTGATCCACACAGTCAAAGGCTTTGGCATAGTCAATAAAGCAGAAATAGATGTTTTTCTGGAACTCAACTGCTTTACATGACATGAAAAACCAGGTAAAAGCAATGTCGAATGAAAACATTCCTTTCTGGACTTCGGTCCTATCTTGGGTGAAGGGTGATTGGCGGAAACCTATATTTGCCATGGTTGTAGTTGCCTTGATAGTTCTGCTTTGTGGACCCTGCATTTTACAAAGTATTATGAACTTTGTAACCCAAAGGTCTGTGTCGTTCTCCCAAATTGGCGGTTGGAGAGCCAGGGTGCAATCTATCCTTATGAATGATGCTCATAATATGAGTTAAGAGCATCAGGAGTGGGGAATGAAAGAGGAAACAGACAGAGCTGGACTCCATCTTAGGCCAGGCTGAGAACATTAGGCTACACGCATGGTCACCCTCCCAATGGACTCTGAACTTTGTGCCTGGTGTCTATAGATATGGCATACCAATGGAAAACCAGACCCCCCCCCCCCCACACACACACACACAGATAAAAGAGCCTCAGGACTTGTACTTGGAGTCTCTGTTGCCTAAAAGAATATGCTAATTATCTCTGTAACAGAACAAAGTTGTAAATTCCATTATGTTTATCGGGATATGACCACAGGCCTATTGATAAATATCCACTGTTTATCTAGTCTTGTGACGCATGAATCATGTGTTAACTTTGATCGTATCTCTCTTTTACCTTGTTCAGATTAGTTTCAGGGAATTTGGGGAGGCAGGTTTGAGCAAGTACACTTAGGGTATATAAGGTTTTCACAAAAACTGGTCGGGGTCCTTGGCTAAGAGGAGACTCTGCCTTGGGCTCACTGATGTAATAAACTGCACTCCACTATCTGCATTGTCCTTCTGAGTGAGTTTGTTTCCTGGAACGTGTGGCTACAACACCACGTTCTTATTCAATATTATTCTTTACAGCATCGGACTTTACTTCCATCACCAGTCACATTCCCAACTGGGTGCTGTTTTAACTTTGGCTCTGTCTTTTCTTTCTTTCTGGAGCTATCTCTCCACTCTTCTCCAGTAGCATATTGGGCACCTACCATCCTGGGGAGTTCATTTTTCAGTGCCATATCTTTTTGCCTTTTCATACTATTCATGGAGTTCTCAAGGCAAGAATGCTGAAGTGGTTTGCCATTCTCTTCTCCAATGGAACATGTTTTGTCAGAACTCTCTTGGGTGGCCCTACAGGGCATGGCTCATAGTTTTATTGAGTTAGACAAGGCTGTGATCCATGTGGTCAGTTTGGCTAGTTTTCTGTGATTGTGGTTTTCATTCTGTTTGCCCTCTGATAAGAGGCTTGTGGAAGCTTCCTGATGGGAGAGACTGACTGTGGGGGAATCTGGGTCTTGTGTTGATGGGCAGGGCCATGCTCAGTAAATCTTTAATCAAATTTTCTGTTGATTAGAGGGGCTGTCTTCCTTCCCTGTTGTTTGGCCTGAGGCCAAACTATGCTAGGAGTAATGACAATAATGGTGATCTTCTTCACAAGGACCTAAACCTGAACTATTGTTTGCAGTGCCCCAGCCCTGCCGCAGGTCACTGAAGACTCACGCCTCTGCTGGAGACTCCTGGCCACTCACAGGCAAGTCTGCTTCAGTCTTTTGTGGGGACGCTACTCCTTTTTCCTGGCTCCTGGTGCACACAGGGTTTTCTTTGTGCCCTCCAAGCGTCTGTTTTCCCAGTCCTGTGGAAGTTCTGTAATCAAACCCCACTGGCCTTCACAGTCAAATTCCCTGGGGGTTCTCAGTCCCTTCACTGGATCCCCAGGTTGGGAAATCTGTTGTGGGTCCTAGAACTTTCTTAACAGTCTGAGAATTTCTTTGGTATAATTGTTCTGCAGTTTGTGGGTCGTCTGCTCGGTGGCTTTATGGTGGAGCTAATGGCGACCTCCTCCAAGAGGACTTGTGCTATACAACCCATACTCACATTATATTCCCTTACACTGCTACTTGTATTCCTCACAAATTCATACAATGCTATTTGTACTCCTCACTTATTTATACATATTCCTCCCTAATACCCCAAACTCATGGTATTAGGAGGTGGAGTCTTTGGGAGGTGGTTGGGTCATGAGGGTGGAGCCTTCATGGATGGGATTAGTGCCCTTATAAAAGAGACTCTGGAGAACAAGCTTGTCCCTTCTACCCTGTGAGGACACAGTAAGAATCTGGCCAACTGAAACCCAGAAGAGGGTCCTCAGCACTGGTCTTGGGCTTTCAGCCTCTAGACTCATGAGACATAATTTATGGTGTTTATTAGCTGCTTAGCCTGGTGTTTTATTCCTGTAGCCTGAACAGACTCAGACACCCACCCTATTCTTCATCCATTGCACTCACTCTTCTGGACACCTTATGTGATTATCTGTCTATGGTCCGTTTTTCATGCTAGAATACAAACTCCGTAACAGTATGTTTTGTTCACTGCTCCATCCCTAGAACAGTGCCCAACACACAGTAGTCACTCAGTAAATATGAATGGAATCAATGAATGGAAATTAGAAAGCAGAATTAGTGAAAGGCAGGTGTGGGCTTCAGATCTCTCAAGGAGGGGCAGAATAGCTGACTAACAGCTCAGCTTCTAGAGCTTGAGAGCCTGGGTCTGGGTTTCAGCTTTGTCACATACTAGTGTACAAAATGGACAAGTAATTTAACCTCTCTGTGCCTCAATTGAAAACCACAATAACAGAAAACTAACCAAACTGATCACATGGACCACAGCCTTGTATAACTCAAAGAAACTATGAACCATGCACTGTAGGCCCACCGAAGATGGACGGGCCATGGTGGAGAGTTCTGAAAAAATGTGGTCCACTGGAGAAGAGAATGGCAAACCACTTCGGTATTCTTGCCTTGAGAACCCCATGAACAGCATGAAAAGGCAGAAAGATAGGACACTGAAAGATGAACTCTCTAGGTCAGTAGGTGCCCAATATGCTACTGGAGAAGAATGGAGAAATAACTTCCAGAAAAAATGAAGAGACAGAGCCAAAGCAAAAATAGTGCCCAGTTGTGGCTGTGACTGGTGATGGAAGTCAAGTTTGATGCTGTAAAGAATAACATTGCATAGGAACCTGGAATGTTAGGTCCATGAATCAAAGTGAATTAGAAGTGGTCAAACAGGAGATGGCAAGAGTGAATATCAACATTTTGGGAATCAGTGAACTAAAATGGACTAGAATGGGCAAATATAATTCAGATGACCATTATATCTACTACTGTGGGCAAGAATCCCTTAGAAGAAATGGAGTAGCCATCATAATCAACAAAAGAGTCCAAAATGCAGTACTTGGGTGCAGTCTCAAAAATGAGAATGATCTCTGTTCATTGCCAAGACAAGCCATTCAATATCACAGTAATCCATGTCTATGCCCCAACCAGTAATGCTGAAGATGAGTTTGAACGGTTCTATGAAGAGCTACAAGACCCTCTAGAACTAAGCACCCCACCCCCGACCCCCACCAAAAAAAGTCCTTTTCATCACAGCGGACTGGAATGCAAAAGTAGGACATCAAGAGATACCTTGGAGTAATAGGCAAGTTTGGCCTTGGAGTACAAAATGAAGCAGGGCAAAGGCTAACAAGAGTTTTGCCAAGAGAATGCCCTGGTCATAGTGCATTCATAGTGCATTTTCCAACAACACGAGAGACTTCTCTATACATGGACATCATCAGATGGTCAATACCGAAATCAAATTGATTATATTCTTTGCAGCCAAAGATGGAGAAGCGCTATACAGTCAGCAAAAACAAGACTGGGACCTGACTGTGGCTCAGATCATGAACTCTTTATTGCCAAACTCAGACTTAAATTGAAGAAAGTAGGGAAAACCACTAGACCATTCAGGTATGACCTAAATCAAAATGACAAATAGAATCAGGGATTAGATTTGATAGAGTGCCCAAAGAAGTACGGATAGAGCTTTGTGACATTGTAGAGCAGGCAGTGATCAAGACCATCCCCAAGGAAAAGAAATGCAAAAAGGAAGAATTGTTATCTGAGGAGGCCTTACAAATAGCTGAAAAAAGAAGAGAAGCTAAAGGCAAAGGAGAAAAGGAAAGATATACCCATTTGAATGCAGCATTCCAAAGAATAGCAAGGAGAGATAAGAAAGCCTTCCTCAGCAATCAGTGCAAAGACACAGAGGAAAACAATAGAATGGGAAGGACTAGAGATCTCTTCAAGAAAATTGGAGATGCCAAGGGAATATTTCATGCAAAGATGGGCACAATAAAGGACAGAAATGGTATGGACTCAACAGAAGCAGAAGATATTAGGAAGCGGTGGCTAGAATACATAGAAAAATGATACAAAAAGGATCCTCATGACCCAGATAACCACGAAGGTGTGATGACTCACTTAGAGCCAGACATCCTGGAATGCAAAGCCAAGTGGGCCTTAGGAAGCATTACTACGAACAAAGCTAGTGGAGGTGATAGAATTCCAGTTGAGCCATTTCAAATCCTAAAAGATGATGCTATCAAAGAGCTGCACTCAATATGCCAGCAACTTTGGAAAACTCAGCAGTGGCCACAGGACTGGAAATGGTCAGTTTTCATTCCAATCCCAAAGAAAGGTATGACAAAGAATGTTCAAACTACCACACAATTGAATTCATCTCACACACTAGAAAAGTAATGCTCAAAATTCTGCAAGCTAGGGTTCAGTAGTATGTGAACTGTGAAATTCCAGATGTTTAAGCTGGATTTAGAAAAGGCAGAGAAACCAGAGATCAAATTGTCAACATCTGTCGGATCATCAAAAAAGCAAGAGAATGATTGAAAAACATCTACTTCAGCTTTGTTAATTACGCCAAAGACTTTGACCATGTGGATCACAACAAACTGTGGAAAATTCTTCAAGAGATGGGAATACCAGACCACCTTACCTGCCTCCTGAGAAATCTGCATGCAGTTCAAGAAGCAACAGTTAGAACTGGACATGGAACAATGGACTGGTTCCAAATTGGGAGTATGTCAAGGCTGTATATTGTCACTCTGCTTATTTAGCTTATATGCTAAATAGTACATCATGTGAAATGCCAGGCTGGATGATGCACAAGCTGGAATCAAGATTGCTGGGAGAAATATCAATAACCTCAGATATGCAGATGACACCACCCTTATGGCAGAAAGTGAAGAGGAACTAAAAAGCCTCTTGATGAAGGTGAAAGAGGAGAGTGAAAAAGGTGGCTTAAAACTCAACATTACAAAAACTAAGATCATGGCATCCAGTCCCATCACTTCATGGCAAATAGATGGGGAAACAATAGAAACAGTGGCAGACTTTATTTTTTTGGTCTCCAATATCACTGTAGATGGTGACTGCAACCATGAAATTAAAAGATGTTTTCTTCTTGAGAGAAAAGCTATGACCACACTAGACAGCACATAAAAAGCAGAGATATTACTTTGCTGACAAAGGTCCATCTAGTCAAAGCTGTGATTTTTCCAGTGGTCATGTATGGATGTGAAAGTTGGACTATAAAGAAAGCTGAGCACCGAAGAACTGATGCTTTTGAACTGTGGTGTTGGAGAAGACTCTTGAGAGTCCCTTGGACAGCAAGGAGATCAAACCAGTCAATCCTAAAGGAAATCAGTCCTGAATATTCATTGGAAGGACTGAGGCTGAAGCTGAAACTTCAGTACTTTGGCGACCTGACGCGAAGAGCTGACTCATTAGAAAAGACCCTGATGCTGGGAAAGATTGAAGGCAGGAGGAGAAGGGGACGACAGAGGATGGGACGGTTGGATGGCATCATTGGCTTTATGGACATGAGTTTGAGCAAGCTCCGGAAGTTGGTGATGGACAGGGAAGCCTGACGTGCTGCAGCCCATGGGGTCGCAAAGAATTGGACACGACTGAGTGACTGAACTGAACTGAACTGTGCCTCAGTTTCCCCATATGTCTAATGTGGATGATAATATAACATCTAGTTCATAGGACTGTTGTGAGGACTAAAAGAGTTAACATTCATAAACTGCTCAGAACAGTGCCTCATACATACTAAGTCTCAATATGTTTGATCATCTAACACATTATTGACCAGGGGATTTTTGCAGAAACTAACACCTGTGGCATTAATACGTGTTGTGTTAAAAATAAGCAACCAACCAACCAACCAAGATATTTTGAATTCAGCATTCTCACCCTATACCATGTTATGCAGAGCTGTATTGTTTTCAAATGACTAAAATATATATGATTTTACTTTATCTTTCTATCATTTTTCTATCTTGCCCTATGAAATGAGCAAGAAATAATAATAATAACTATTTTTTGTCAGTGCCTCATGGCATGCAGACTCCTAGTTCTCCAACCTTTGGTGGAACCTGTGCCCTCTGCTATGGAAGCACAGAATCTAACCACTGGACTGCCAAGGAAATCCCCAGGAAACAATTATTGTTCTCATTGTACAGAAGAGAAAACTGAGACTAGAAAGAATACTAGCTTAATATCACACAAAAACTTCGTTAAAATCATCTGACTTCAAATCTATGGTCCTGTCTCTGATTCCACAGGTAATTCTCTCCCCTAGATGTAGCCTGAAACAGGAAAAAAATAAAATCAGAGATTGGCAGAGATTCTCAGAAGTCCTATAAACACCATTCTCTCCCATTTTCAGAGTTTTGAAATGCACTTAATTTTCTCCAATCATGGGCTGTTATTGCATATAGAACAGATGTTTCTGAGATTTTAAGGGCAAGGAAATATCCCAGAAATTCAAGAGTGATGGATCCAAGGCTACAGATGTCTGGGGAGCTCCTTGCTGACCAAAGACCTGTCTTCCCAAAACAGCGGCCATGGGCTTAGGACCGTGCTGGGGCATGGTGGCAGGGAGGATGCAGTGAGTTCCGCCTACGAGGTCCTCTCCCTGGTCCCTCCAGTTTGGAGGGTGCAGGCAGAGTCTTCCTGGGGCTAAACGTGCCAGCCGCCTGCTTCCAGACACTCTGCATAGGTGTGCGAATTGGATTTTGCTTTTACAAGTGACCACAATGCTAACCAGGCAGCTTGAGTCCCAGAAGTCAGTGAGGGAAGGATATGAGGAGGTGTGAACAGGATGTATGGCTTCTTTTGTTTGTTCTCTCACTCATTCATTCATTCAGTTCATTCATTCATTTAATTGCACCCTTAACTTGACAAGTTAAGTTTATTTAACTGCTTATTTAACTTATATGCAGAGTACATCATGAGAAATGCTGGGCTGGAAGAAGCACAAGCTGGAATCAAGATTGCCTGGAGAAATATCAATAACCTCAGATATGCAGATGACACCACCCTTATGGCAGAAAGTGAAGAGGAACTCAAAAGCCTCTTGATGAAAGTGAAAGTGGAGAGTGAAAAAGTTGGCTTAAAGCTCAACATGCAGAAAATGAAGATCATGGCATCTGGTCCCATCACTTCATGGGAAATAGATGGGGAAACAGTGGAAACAGTGTCAGACTTTATTTTTTGGGCTCCCAAATCACTGCAGACGGTGACTGCAGCCATGAAATTAAAAGACGCTTACTCCTTGGAAGGAAAGTTATGACCAACCTAGATAGCATATTCAAAAGCAGAGACATTACTATGCCAACAAAGGTCCGTCTAGTCAAGGCTATGGTTTTTCCTGTGGTCATGTATGGATGTGAGAGTTGGACTGTGAAGAAAGCTGAGCACCAAAGAATTGATGCTTTTGATCTGTGGTGTTGGAGAAGACTCTTGAGAGTCCCTTGGACTGCAAGGAGATCTAACCAGTCCATTCTGAAGGAGATCAGCCCTGGGATTTCTTTGGAAGGAATGATGCTAAAGCTGAAACTGCAGTATTTGGCCACCTCATGCAAAGAGTTGACTCATTGGAAAAGACTCTGATGCTTGGAGGGATTGGGGGCAAGAGGAGAAGGGGACGACAGAGGATGAGATGACTGGATGGCATCGCTGACTCGATGGACGTGAGTCTGAGTGAACTCCAGGAGTTGGTGATGGACAGGGAGGCCTGGCGTGCTGCGATTCATGGGGTCGCAAAGAGTTGGACACGACTGAGCGACTGAACTGAACTAACTTAACAAAGGTAAGTTAGTTAGGAATCTGATTACCTTTATTCACAAAGAGATTTAAGCCAATCCTCCTGAAACTCTTCCTGACCCAAGAATAACCACCATTTATTGCTGGGCCTACCACCTTCTCCTGAGACATAAACCAAGATTTATTATAGGTCTCACACTTTTAATACACTTTACAACTCTACCAAGATAATATTAGAGATCCCCCCAAATTTCAGATCTGTTTTCTTGGGTAATGCCATAAAGAACAGCAAACCTAGTTGCGGGCCGTCCTGTGAAAACTCCTTTCATTTTGACCTGTGGTCCTTCTCTACTTCTCTAACTGTGCTTTCTTAGATTCTGTATCTGTCAGTTTGGCAGCAACTAATCACAGGGCCAACCTCAGAGCTAGAGTTGTTTGTGTCTCCCCTGCAAGTAGCCTGCCTGGAGCACACCTTTCCAGTGTAGACCTAGGCCTCTGCCACCTCCAACTCTCACACACCATGTAAATGATTCTCCTGTCCTAAATCAACCCAGGGCCAGGAACCAGAAGACTAGGTAAAGAGCCAGTTGCCCCAAAGCCTGTGGAAATTACTTAAGCCAGCCAATCCTAAACTTTTTACTCAGCCCTGCCTTGCCTTTCCTGCAGAAACCCCAACAAAGCCCATGTTCTAGGGATCACCATTCTTTCTCCTAGTTTTCCTTCCTGATCACCCTGGTCACCAAAGACAGAAACATGTTAAGATGTATTATTTCAGGGACTAAAGTGATCATTTAATGTTCATTTTCTGACATGTCAATAAAATATTACAGGAAAGGACCAAATGAACAGAAATGATGGAGAATACGTAACGTACTATGGGACACAGTAATCATGGGCTTCCCAGGTGTCTCATTGGGTAAAGAATCTGCTTGCAATGCAGGAGACGAAGGACACTTGGGTTCAATCCCTGGGTCAGGAAGATCCCCTGGAGGAGGACATTGCAACCCACTCTAGTATTTTTGCCTAGGGAATCACATGGATAGAAGAGCCTGGCAGGCTACAGTCCATGAGGTCACAAAGAGTTGGACACGGCTGAAGCATGCGTTGAGCATCTACTACAAGCAGGCAGGCACAGCACATACATAAACCTTAGAGGGAAACATCATTATCCCTATGTACAGATGAGACCATGGGCGCTCTGAGAGGTCAGGGGACAGGTCCAAGTTCACACAGCTATGGAAAAGAAAGTCAGGCTTCAAACCCAGAATGGCCTGATGCCAAGGCTCAGTCTGTGGCTAAAATTTTTAAAATTGAATCCCTGAGTGGTTAAAATACATGTAGTATATGTAGCATACACCGAAGATACAAAGTGGAATAACAACATGACTGCCTGTGGCCTCAACCCAACTGGAGAAAGAGAAGTCTTCCAGCGTTGTCCTGGTGCCTTGAGTGTCTGGCCCCTATTGCAGCTCTGCCTCCCCGGACCTTGACCCTGTCAAAGGTAAACACAGTCTAAATTTGGGGTCCAGGTTTCCCTTGTTTGCTTGCCTTTTATTGCTTTCTGTTGTTTTGCCACATGCATTTATGATAAATATGTATGAAGATAAGCTGTTAAGTTTTAAACTTTACATAAATGGTTTACCATATGTCTTCTATGGCTTGCTATCTTCCAGAGCTTCTGAGTTTCACCCAGTTGATGTATGTGGCTTTATTTATTTCCAGTGCTGGGACGTGCCACTGTTTGAATATACCACGTTTTATTTATCTGATTTCCTGGCAGATGTCTAGATCATTTTCAGTTTCTTAAAAAAAAATTTTTTTTTTGCTATTACAAACAATACAACAAAAAATTCTTTCAGGGGAGACTTTCCTGGTGGTCTGGTGGCTAAGTTTCCATGTTCCCAATGCAGGGGTTCTGGGTTCAATCCCTGGTCAGGAAACTACATCCCACATGCTGCAACTAAGAGTTCACAGGCTTCAACTAAAGATCCCAGATGCCACAAGTAAAGACCCCAGATCCCACAACTAAAGACCCCATATGCTGCAACCAAAAACAAAGATCCTGCATGCCACAACGAGCATCAAAGATCCTGTGTGCCACAAGAAATAAGCAAATTTTTTTTAAATTCCTTTTTAAAATGGAAATAAAATTGAAGTTTAGTTGATTCACAATATTGTGTTAGGCTCAGGTGTACAGCAAAATGATTTGGTTTTATATATATATATATATATATATATATATATATACATACACATATACACACACACATATTCTTTTTTAGATTCTTTTTGCATTATAGGTTATTACAAGATACTGAATATAGTTCCCTGTGCTATACAGTAAACTCTTATTGTTTATCAGGGGATCTTCCTGATCCAGGGATCAAACATAGGTCTCCCACATTGTAGGCAGATTCTTTACCATCTGAGCCACTAGGGAAGCCCCATTTTGTATATGGTGATGTGTATCTGTTAATCCCATATTCCTAATTTTTCCCCATCCCTCCTCTTCTCTCTTTGGTAACCATAAATTTGCTTTCTATGTCTGTGGTGAATTTGTTTCTGTTTTGTAATGAAGTTCTTTTGTACTATTCTTTAGATTCCACATACAAGTGATATCATATAATATTTGTCTTTGTCTGACTTACTTCACTTGGTATGACAACCTCTAGGTCCATCCATGTTGCTGCAAATGGCATTTATTTCATTCTTATTCAATGACTGAGAATTTTCCATTTTATATATATATATATGTATGTATATATACACCATATCTCCTTATCCATTCATCTGTTGATGGACACTTAGATTGCTTCTATGTCTTGTCTATTGTAAATAGTGCTGTTATGAATATTGGGGAGCATGTATCTTTTTGAGTTATAGTTTTCTCCAGACACGCTGCTGCTGCTACTGCTGCTAAGTCACTTCAGTCATGTCCGACTCTGTACAACCCCATAGATGGCAGCCCACTAGGCTCCTCCATCCCTGGGATTCTCCAGGCAAGAATACTAGAGTGGGTTGCCATTTCCTTCTCCAATGCATGAAAGTGAAAAGTGAAAGTGAAGTCACTTAGTCGTGCCCGACTCTTAGTGACCCCATGGACTGCAGTCTACCAGGCTCCTCCATCCATGGGATTTTCCAGGCAAGAGAACTGGAGTGGGTTGCCATTGCCTTCTCTGAACATATGCCCAGGTAACTCCTGAGTCCCTTGGATGGCAAGGACAGCAAGAAGATCAAACCAGTCAATCTTAAAGGAAATCAACCCTGATATTCATTGGAAGAACTGATGCTGAAGCTGCAACTCCAGTATTTTGGTCAACTGATTTGAAAAACTGACTCACTGGAAAAGTCCCTCATGCTGGGAAAGATTGAGGGTAGAAGAAGAGGACATTAGAGGATGAGATGGCTGGATGGCATCACTAATGCAATGGACATGAGCTTGGGCAAACTCCAGGAGATGGTGAGGGACAGGGAGGCCTGGCATGTTGCAATCCATGGGGTTTGGCTGAACAACTACAACAATGGTAACTTTATTTCTATATTTTAAAGGATCCTTTACAGTGTTCTCCATAATGGCTGCACCAACTTACATGCCTACAAACAGCGTAGGAGGGTCCCCTTTTCTCTACACCCTCTTCAGCATGTATGGTTTGTAGACTTCTTGATGGTGGCCATTCTGACTGGAGTGAGGGGATCCCTTGCTGTAGTTTTGACTTGTATTTCTTTAATAAGTAGTGATGTTGAAGATATTTTATGTGCCTGTTGACCATCTGTTGTGTTATGTCTTTTTGGAGAAATATCTATTTAGGTCTTCTGCCCATTTTTTGATTGAGTTGTTTGTTTTGTTGTTGTTGTTGAGTTGTATGAGGCTATTTCTATATTTTGGAAATAAAGCCCTTGTTGGTTGCTACCTATGCAAATATTTTCTCCCATCCTGTAGGAACCTTTTCATTTTGTTTATGTATGGTGTGAAGGAGTGTTCTAACTTCATTGATTTACATGTGGCTGTCCAGCTTTCCACTCGTTGAAGAGACTGTCTTTTCTCCATTGTATAGTCTTGCCTCCTTTGCCAAAAATTAGTTGACCCAGGTGTGTGGGTTTATTTCTAGGCTCTCTACTTTGCTCCATTGATCTGTATGTCTGTTTTTGTTCAATACCACACTATTTTGATTACTGTAGCTATTGTATGAAGTCTGGGAGGGTTATGCCTCTAGCTTTGTTCTTTTTCTTTGGGATTTCTTTGGCAATTCTAGATCTTTTGCAGTTCCATATAGATTTTAGGATTATTTGTTCTAGTTCTGGGGGAAATACGATTGCTACTTTGATAGGGAGCACTTTAAATCTGTAGATTGCTTTGGTTAGTATGACCATTTTAACTATAATGATTCTTCCAACCCAAGAGCACAGGATATTCATGTCCCATTTCCTTGAGTCTTCTTTGATTTCCTTTATTAATTTTTATATTTCTTAGTGTGTAAGTCTTTCACCACTTGGTTAGACTTAATCCTAGGAATTTTATTTTTTTGATGCAAATTTAAACAGGATTTTTGTTTTTACTTTATGATATTTCATTGTTAGTATAAAGAAATGCCACAGATTTCTATGTATTAATTTATATTCTGCTCCCTGCTGAACCCATTTATAAGTTCTAATAGTTTTGGTGTGGAGTCTTTAGGGTTTTTTATGTAGTATATCATGTTATCTGCATATAATGAGAATTTTACTTCTTCCTTCTGATTTGGATACCTTTCATTTCTTTTTCTTGTCTGATTACTGTGGCTAGGACTTCCAATACTATGTCAAATAGAAGTGGTGAAAGTGAGCAACCTTGTCTTGTTCCAAAATTTAGTGGGAAGGCTTTCAGACTTTTACTGTCTAGTATTATGTTGGCTATGGGAGAAAATTCTTGATTATGTCCTCTGGTGCACCAGGAAGGGTTGTGCCTGTGCAGGGGCAGAACTGTAGGATTGGAGGGCCTGTATGTGGTGCCTTACTCAATGTAGCCCCCAAATAATTGCATCAGTTTACTTTGAAGCTTATAAGCTAGAGAAGCATCTTTTCAGGGGTCAATGTTTTGGTGAGGAAAGGGGGTTCCAGGGTGTTGACAAACTGGTAAGCCCTGAGATTAGCCTTGGGAAATTCCTGAGTGTAGTCATTACATGATAGTTCACAAAGCAGTGCACAGACTTGATAGTTTATCTCCAGAGCTGAGTTTCTGAGACTGGAAACACTTGCTCAGTTACTAGCTAACATCCCAGTAAAGAGGATCCTCCTCCAGGACACAGGAGAACCAAGAGAACCTGAGGGACTCTCACCACATCCCAGAGGACTCGGCATCTCGGCCGGAGCATGTGGGCTGGGAGGGCTTCTTAAGTGTGTACACTCTGGCGGCAGAATCTACGTTGGTCAGCCTTGGATTCAAGGCCATAGGTGACTGATTGGAGGCAGGCAGATCCTGGTTGGAGTTTTGCTTCTCTCCCTGTTTGTTCTTTTTTTCTTCAATACTCATTTTCCTTCTTTTAAATTATTGATTATATAATACATTCAAAGAATTCAAAATTTGAATTGCAAAATTATACAAAGAAGAGTCCTGCTGTCTCTCCTGTCTTGTGTTTGCCCAGTCCCTCTCTGAAAGGTAATCACTTTTATCCACTTCTCATGCATTCTTCTAGAGTTTTCTTTATGTACAAGCAAAAATGAACATAAAGTCTTATTTGAGTCTCCTGTTATAGAAGATATAGCATATTATTCCCATGATTCTGCATTGCTTTTTAATGTAGCAGTGCATCTGATATCTGTTCCAGGTCATTACATAAAACATTCAATTGTCATTAAAAAAAAACCTGTGTAGTATTCTATTATATTTCACAATATTTGTTATCTACTATGGACCAGTCTCCATGCTGAGTGCTGGGGTTAAAGTGATTAATCAAAATAGGCCCTGCCTTCAGGGATACTACAGTCTAGGCAAATGGACAAACAATTATGATAAAATACTTGAGGAGCTGTTCCTTCCAAAACTATTTCTCCAGCCCCAACCACTTGTCAGGCATTGCTCTGGGAACGGGGGAGAAGATGGTGAATAAAACCAATGAAAATGCTTGCCCTGTGGCACTTCCATCCTAGTGGAGCTGAAGTTCTGGCACTGTGTTCACGGGGGGCTTGGGGATGTACACAGTGGGGCCCCTCACTTGGTCTCAGGATCAGGGAATCCTTACTGAAGAAGATAATGATTTAGCTGATAACTAGTAGCTAAGGAGGAATTAGAATGGTGAAGGGCCAGAGAGGAACCAGTGCTCCCAACAGAGGTCCCCATGCCAGACGTGGCAGGGAGGTGAGAGGCATGTCTGGGGACTGAGAGAAGGTCCATTGTTTGCAGCTGTGAGAGAGGCTGTGGCCAGAGCTGAGCCCCGATGAGCAGGCCCTGGCTGGTGGGGGCACCCCTTGCAGATCCCAGGAACTGTCCTGTGGATGCCGCCTCAATGGCTGCCGTGAGGAGCAGCCAGCAGAGGGACAAGAGGGCAAGTGCTGCTGCAATGGTTGCAGCATGGAGCGGCCAGGAAAGGGCCAGCGGGCAGGCGGCGGGCTCCAGGCGAGGGCAGTGTGGTCCAGGAGAGGCATGCGGTCGGCTGGACCTGCTGGAGCAGAGGATGAGGGGAAAAGGGAATGATTCCAAGAGAAGGATGAGGTGGGATGTGAAGGGAGGAGGGGACGCCTCTGAAAGGTGAGGCCAAGGCCTCCCCCCATGGGCTGTTCTGGGGCTTCACTGGTGTGAGGAAGGCTCTCAGCAGCGTTTCTGTCCCTGCACTGCCAACACCGCTTCACATGGTTTTTTGCTCTCCTCCAAGTCTGCGAGCTTACTTATACTTTGTCTGTACTTCAGCAAGGGAAATCCACTGTCTGATCTTCTAATCCCTTGCTCCCCACCCCCTCCACCCAACACACACACACACATGCAGGCGCACACTGGTCCTGGTACAGCGGTGCAAGCCGCTGCCCTCTAATGGAACTAAACTTCCCGCCGTGCCTGACCCTGCTTCCAGCTTTCACCTCGCGGGGAGCCTCCGGGTGTGCACGCCGCAGGTCTGGCCTCACACCGGTCCACTGTCACAGCTGGGTCTGCTGAGCATGGCAGTGGGTCTTGGGTGTCGCTGCGGCCAGCGTGGCTGCCCCTGGACTGAGCTTCTGGGAACAGGACCACATTGTGGGTGCCTGCTAGTGCCTGAGAGCAGGACCTGCCCCTGGTGTGGAGGGAGCAGTGGGAGCCTCTGAGGAGGAGCAAACACAGAAACAGCATTTCCCCCAATCCTCATGGGTGGTGGGGCCCAGCCAGGTTTGTTTGGCAATAAGATTTTTTTTTTCCAAGGCCCATGGGCATGTGCAGGCTTCCCTTGTGGCCCAGCTGGTAAAGACTCCGCCTGCAAAGCAGGAGACCCCGGTTCGATTCCTGGGTCAGAAAGATCCTCTGGAGAAGGGATAGACTACCCACTCCAGTATTGTTGAATTTCCCTTGTGGCTCAGCTGGTAAAGAATCCACCTGCAATGCAGATCTGGGTTGGATCCCTGGGTTGGGAAGATCCCCTGGAGAAGGGAAAGGCTACCCACTCCAGTATTCTGGCCTGGAGAATTCCATGGACTGTATAGTCTATGGGGTGGCTAAGAGTGGGACATGACTGAGTGACTTTCACTTTCACGTTATGGGTGTGTGCCACACAGAGCCCTGGGCTGGATTCTCTCGATTATTCACTAGCAGCCTGCAGCTGCCCCTCGAAGCAGGGCTGTGATGGGTCCAGGAAGGGCCTGGTCACCCAGTCTTGCTGGCTGGGTCCCCTCTCTGAAGGGTTGCTGAGGGCAGGGCCCCGCGACTTGCTGCCCCACCCTCACGCAGGCTCTAGTGGGCTCTCCTGAGCCCGGAGTTAGAGCCCCCACACCTTGCCTCTCTCTGCCAATACCTGCCCCTGCGGGGTGGGAACTGAGGGCCAGCCTGACTCAAGCGTGGGGCTGGGGGTGAGGAGCGGCCCACAGTGTTTCAGCTCAGTTCCATCTTGAGGCTGGTCACTAGCATGTCCCTTAGTCATGACAGGAGCGAGGCTGTGAGCCGCGGACCCCACTCTCTACCTGCACGTGAACATTCGGTCCTGGCCCCTGACTCCAGACAAGACTCGGAATGTGTGGTTTGGGCCTGGGGTTGGATCTCCACGTGACTTTTGCAAAGACAGAACCTCTTATCTCCAAGCAGCTCAGGTGGGCCTGGCAAGGGTCTGTCATTCTGGAGAGCCCTGAGAAAATATGCTTACTCAGTCATGACTTCCTAGGCAGGTGGTACCTGGGCTCAGAAGGACCCCATGCTTGTTTCAATAGCTCAGCATGACCATCTTGGAACTTGTCATGATTTTTGGACAAGGGACGAGGCATTTTCATTTTGCAGTGGGCACTGACCATTATGGTCCTATTTTACTTTTTGATGTCTTTGTCTTCCCTTTTAGTATCTTTTGAATTTTGAACTATGCAGACATTAAAAAAAAAAAAAAAGACTTTAAAAGCCAAATACCACAAAGGATTAAAATTAAGAAAGACATTTATTATCTGTTGTGCACTTTTAGAATGGTCCCTACACCCATTGAAGTGCACGAGCTGTGCACACATTCCACGCACCACGCATCCAGCCCACAGTCCCACTGCCCCCCAGGAGAGCCCGCATGACACGCAGAGTGCCGCCCCCACGAAGGACGCAGAAACAGAGCTGTGCGCTGGGCCGCCTGTTCCTGTGGGGAGAAGGGGTTCCCCAAACTCTTACTGACCCCTCACCTCCCCTTTCCTCTACCTCTGGGCGAATCTTCAGTGTTAGGTGATGCTTGGAAGTCCTGTGCTAACATTCAGGGAAGGGTACTTCTGTGTAGACAGGAGACTTCTGTGGTGGGCATGGATGTGGCCACGGAAACTCTGGGGGGCAGTCGGTCATCTCGCCAACTCCCTTCAGGTTGGGCTCTGTAAATGCTGCTCGTCACCAGCAGAAAAAAGATTATGGCTGTAGCATCTGCAGGAACAGACTCCCCGGCTTTCCAGTATTTATCACCGATGGTGATTTCTTGCCTGAATCACTGATGCAGCAGTTTTTGCCCATCTCTCAGTAGGATTAAGAAATTGGGATGTTTCTGCCTCACGAATCCCGAAGGACTGAAAATGCCCGGAGCCAAAGAACGAGCTCTGAGCATCTCAGCAGAGGAAAACTGCGGCCCTCCCAGCGTCCATGGAGCCGCCTTTTCCGGCTCTGCTGGGAGGCGCACTGCTGCCCTCTGGTGGCCAGCTGGCAAGAAGTCTTCCGGGGCTGGGGTTGGGGGTGGGAGGGCGGTGTCCACCTTGTCTCTGGAATAGCAGCTTTGAGTTCTCAGGTTAATGAGTGTATTTTCACTGTCCCTGGAATAAAACAAGCTTGTCCTTGACCTGGAGCCTTGGCCCTTGCTTCTACTTGTCCTCAGAACGCTCTTCGTCCAGTTCAGATGGCAGCCGTTTTCTCATTCTCCAGCCTTTGGGCCAATGTCGCTTCCCCAGGGAAGACCTCCTGGGCTACTTTGTCTGAAACATCTGAAACAGCACCTAACCCCACCCTCCGTCCTTCTCTCTCCCATTACCTTGCTTGGTTCAAGCGCTTACCTGCTAATTGAAAACATCTGGTTAAATTCTGGGTTTACTGCCTCCCTCCTTCTCCAGAACGTCAGACCAGGAGAGCAGGTCTTTGTTACACGCGTCCCTGGACCTCAAGGCATCATACATAGTAGATACCCAAAAGGACTTGTTGAGGGAATGGCCAATGTGTCTCCACAGGAGTGCCTGGGATTGAAGCCGAGCTTCTGGTCCTTAAGAGCCACAGGATGTGGGCAGGGCACGTGCTACCCTCGTGTGACAGACGAACCAGCTGAGGCCGCAGCCTGCCAAGGAGACACTCGCGGTCCCGCGGGGTCTTCCTGTGCTCCCTCAGTCCTGTGCTCCGGGGGCACAGACAGACAGTCTGTCCCAGGCCTGAACAGCTGCTGCCAGGGGTTGAGGGGGACCTCCTCCCCAGCCCTGGTTGCAGGGACCCTGGTCCACAGCTGTGCGGAGGCTCTAAGGGGGTGGGGTGCGGTGGGCGCGCTGAGGAAGGCCGGTCCATCGCCTCCACACACAGCGGCCTGGATGCAGGGATGCACCTTCCAGAGCAGGAGGTGTCCGGGGAGGGCGCAGGGCAGGAAAGCCGGGGCCAGCGAGGGGGCCGTGACTCCTCTGGGACTCGGCTGGGACGTCCCGGGTTCCGCCCTGACTGTCTGCGCTCAGCCTGAGGCGGGGCTGGTCTGGAGCCCGCACGGAGGCGAGGGCCGCGGCTGGCCTCGGAGCCTGGCTGCCGTCTGAGCGCCGGCGGCCGGCGGGCCAGCTCGGCGCACGCTCCGTCCTTGGGCGCGCAGAGCCGGGGTCCGGAGGGTCAGCAGCATCTGCTCTTGGGCTGGTCTTCCGGTGAGAGCTTGATGGAGTCTGTGAGGTAACTCTCTAAGATGCTTCGATACTGCGGAAGGAAAAGAGGCGTCAGCGTTCGCCTCCCAGCGGGCCGAGCTCCCCCTGCTCTCTATTTCTCAATGGCTGCTGGTGGTCGGGCTTTCTGTTCGCTGGCCTTGTGCAGCTGGGAGGCTCAGGGGAGGTCTTCCCCGCCCGCTCCTGCCTCACCTCCTTCTCCAGCTACTTCCCTGGAGCCCAGAGCAGGCCGGCGGCTGCATGAGCGGCCCAGGTCTCCTGACCTCCAGCCGGGTCCCCTCACTCACCATTCTCCAGAGAGGACAACCCGGGGGACGTCTGACCTCAGGTGACAGAGGTGACAGACCGCTGCTTGTGTCTGCAGAAGACGTCCCTGCGGACGTCCCCACACATCAGCTTTCTGTGTCCAGCTCCCAACCTCCCCTCCATCCTCTGTCCCTCCCACGTCCAGGGAGCCCTCCCAAAAACAGACTCAGTGTTTCTACTGGGCCTTTTTGCTTCTCTGCCCACCCTCCAAAAGTCTCCTGTCCCAGCAAGGTCCAGAGAAAGCCTGCGGTCAGCCTGACAAGCCTCTGCCCACCCGGCTGGCCACCCCTTCGCCATGAGCCGCCCTTCTTGGCACAGGGGTGAGGCAGGCAGGCCGTCCTTCCGCAGGAGATGGGCCTCTTCTTAGACGGATCCTGTCTCTTTCTCTGCTCACGCTCCCCCGTCTCTGAGCTCCCAGCCTTCACACTCCTCCCATGGCAGGTGTTGTGTGTGTGATGGTGAGTGGATCACTCACCACCCACACCAGTGGATATACTGGTGTGGACCTGAGCTGGGAACCAGCCCCCTCCATGCGGCTGTCTGTCTCAAGTGCCCCTCCGAGGGGACGATTTCCAGAATGATGTCTGTTCCTTTACTTCCTCTGTGGGTCCCAGCTGGGGAATGTCAACCAAATCCTTAGTACCCATGACTCTGGATCCCAGGAGGCTGCTTTGCCCTCATGATGGTGGCCCCCAAGATGCACAAGAAGGTCCTCTGATGCCCCGCTGCTCACTGCCACCCTCAGGCTGAGCAGTAGTTCAGCCTGACAGCCCAGAACTCAGGGCACTGGGCCTGGGACCCAGCCCTTCTTCATGTGTTTGCTTCTTGCAGAGCCCCCATCTCTCAGCTCTACCAGCCAGCAGAGCACAGCTACCCTTAGTCAGCCTGGATGATGGGCCTGGAGTAGCCCTCAGCAAATTCTCTGGGGAAATTAGAATTTTCTTTGTCATATATGCATGCGTGCATGCTAAGTCCCTTCAGTTGTGTCCGCCTCTTGCGACCCTGTGGACTGTAGCCCTCTAGGCTCCTCTGTCCATGGGATTCTCTGGGCAAGAATACTGGAGTGGGTTGCCATGCCCTCCTCCAGAGAATCTTCCCCACCCGGGGATGGAACCCACGTCTCTTACATCTCATGCACTGGCAGGTGGGTTCTTTAGCACTAGCGCCACCTGGGAAGCCTTGTCTCATATAAAGAGCAAGTATTAGTTTTGGGGAGTGGGGGCCAGTGTCTCCCAATGAAAGCCTGTCCCTCCAGGGATGTCTCCACGCCAGCCCCATATCCCCCTCTGCTGGGGAGGATCCTAGCCCACTGCTTGTAGACCCAGCCCAGCACACCCCAGATTCCCCCAGCTCCTCACCCCGAGAGAGCAGACTCCTACCCAGAGGTGCCCAAGCAGAGAAAATGGCTAGAGAAGCTCCTTCTCCCAGCACCGCCGAGGCCTGGTGTGCGGGCTGGGCTCTGCATGGCTCGGGACACCGCTGAGTCCTGCAGTCAGCCCCTTCTGCAGGGCATGCGCACTCCACTGAGCCGACTGTGGTTAAAAGCCTGACTCTTCTGAGCCTCTCAGGGAGGGCAAGGAGGAGCCGAGCATTACTGTTTAGGCTGACCGATTCACTGCTTCCAGAAAGACAGGCTTTTGAAAGGAGCCTCTTATTTTGGTACTCTGTCAGTCCCCCTCTCACTGGGAACAACAAAGATACCTTGGCTGGAGTCAGAACATTTCTTGTTGGGCCAGGAGGCTGGGCCTGCTGTTTCACCACCCTGAGAGTGCCCCAGCCTCACATCCAGGCTGGTTGAGACCATGAGCAGAGCCTGGGCCTCAGCCTCAGTGCCGGACTGTGGGAGGAGAGTCTGAGCTGCCTGAGCAGCTGCGCACTTTCTGAGCTGCTCTGCACTTTGCGGAACAAACAGAATGCTGCTTCGGAGGATGTGAGAAGCCTACTCATCCGTTACACAGGTAAAGACTGAGGTCTTCAGGCCGGCTCTCTTCACCCAGTAATAGTCACATCCTACATCAGCCCTGAGCTCTTTCCATTTATGACATCATTTCACTCGAAAAGGGCATCGTCTCAATCCTCGGGTTTCCTACAGAGCTTCCAAGTCACCGGCAGGCCATAATTAGGCTCCCGGTGAAATTCGGACCGCAGTCCTCTTGGCAAGTGTGTGCATGCCGAGTAACATAACACCTGGAATCCTAAGACATCATTTCGGTGAGGATGTGGCTGTGAGTCTGTCTCTCTGAGCCTGGTCACCTCATGACCCTGCCTTTACATCCTGCACCCCAAGGACCTTATAAAAGTCCTGTAATTTCACTAGGCTTAGCTGTTAGTCAGCCTGCCTTCTCCCAGACATGGTAATTATGTCTTTCTCTAATTAACCCAAAAGGAACTGGGCCTCCACACTGCGGCCCACGCCAGGCCTGACCAGCCCATCAGGGGTGGTATTGCCAACTTGGTAAGAGCAAAATCCTGTCAGCCCAAATCCCCCAAAGCAGGTGGGTTTCCCTTCTTTGATTATGAGGGCATTCTTTTTTTTAAATTAAAGAATTAATTTTAATTGGAGGCTAATTACTTTACAATATTGTAGTGGTTTTTGCCATACATTGACATGAATCAGCCATGGGTGTACGTGTGTCCCCCATCCGGAACCCCTCTCCCACTTCCCTCCCCATCCCATCCCTCAGGGTCATCCCAGTGCACCAGCCCTGAGCACCCTGTCTCATGCATTGAACCTGGACTGGCGATCTGTTTCACATATGGTAATATACATGTTTCAATGCTATTCTGTGAGGGCATTCTTAACCATGAATAGCTAAACACCTGATCCTTCAAAGTGGCCAGATGGGGACAGTAATGTAACTACCTACCTTCTCTCCTTTCAGAATGCAAACTGAGCACCTCTTCTTGTATTCTACCTGTAAATTGCTCCTTCCATCCAGAGCTCACTGCAGAACTCAGACATTCTCAAATGCCCAAAAGCTCAAATGCCGTGTGCCCCAGTGGACCACATTGTTCCTCCTCTTGTGAGGCTTCTGCTTTCCCTCCTCTCTTTTCTATCTTGGTCGACAGCATCACTAATCAATCATTCCTCCATTTGGCAAGCTAGAAACCTCGCCATCAACCTCAGCAGCTCCTGATTCCTTCTCTCCTCTATTTGATCATCGTCAACCGTCAACAGTGCTCCCTCCAAAGTCTCTTTAATCCGCCGCATCCTTGCCATCCCCGTCCTCTCATGCCTGTACCTTCAGAACCACCCATCAAGCTCATCTTCCCTGCAGCATGAAACTTCCCTGCACTTTCATTTAAAAATAGCTACCTTTTAGGGACTTCTCTGGTGGTCTAGTGATTAAGAATGCAGGTTTGATCTCAGAGTCACATGCCTCGGGGCAGCGAAACCCACATGCTATAACTACTGAGTCCAGGTGCCCCAGCGAAGACCCAGTGCAGCCAAAATAAATGAATAGAAACAGCTACCTTTTATTTATAGCCTTCTCTGTACCGCCATATTATTTTATCTAGCCCTGGCAACATCCCCACGAGGAAGATACCATTACTTGTACTGTAAAGGGAGGGAAGCGATGGCTTAAGGAGGCACGTGACTTGTCAAGGACACAGTGAGTAAGAGGTAGAGGCAGGATTTAAAGCCAGATCCGCTGACTTCAGAGCCCAGCTCTTCCCACCCCAGGCTGGGGTCCCTCCGTCATCCTCCTCTCCAAGGATTCTGGGCTGCTGTGAATGAGCACATGAGAAGGAGAGACAGGTTCTTGGAGGAAATGTCCTTGAAAACTCTTCTTTGACCTTAAAATATAGTTTTGCAAACTCCAGCTTCACCTTAAAAGCCCACATGTGTTTTTACATTCTGTGTCCTAGTATGCATGTTTGCTTTAGTGCAAAATGTTTCTCCTCCAAATCTCTCCATAACAGAGACATTGCAGGGGGACACACCCTGCTGGCTTCCAGGCCCCAGGAGGGCTCCTGTGTGGCCCAGGGGTCTGGCAGCGGGTCTAGAGACGATGGGCCTATCGTATGCAGCCTGAGGTCTGGTCGGGGCTCAGCAGGCCTCCATGGTCTGCTGCTGTTGACCTTGAGAGCCTCGCTGCTCACCTCGGCCCAGCACCCCCGGCTCCCTCCAGGCCCCATTTCCCCCTCGTACAGATGGAGCCCGTGGTGGCCCCTCACATGAGCCCCATGGACTCACACCTGGGCCTCTGCCACGCCCTTCTCTCTGCCCTCTGCAGCTGCTGCTCACACCCTCCCTGGCCTAGCCGTCCACCTGCAAGCTGTCACCTCAACATCCAGCCGACAGGCGCCTTCTCTGGGTAAGCATCCTACCGGCCTTGCCACCAGCACCTCTCAGTCACATTGATGCCTTGGTCATCCCCCACCCCATGGCACTTTCCTCACCCCCTGACCATCCATTGTGGACGCCTTAATCCTCTACCTGACCACGGGCCATGAGGTCTACATCTCCAGCCCTAGCCTGACATCTCAATAATTTTTATGGGATGCAATTATTCCCATTTTACAGATGAGGAAACTGAGGCTCAGAGAAGTCATACGTCTTGCCCAGGAGTCCACCTGAAAGCATAAGGCCAGGATCCAACCAAGCTCAGTCTGACCGTGGATGTCACACCTGTGACCTCTAGACTTCTCGTCGTAAATTTCCTCCATCATCACGAGGGACTGACACGGGGTTGCCAATCCGTTCTTTTGACAAGTAAGGCCATTGGGAAGAAAGCAAAAACAAGAACAAGACAAGCTACCATCTGCTAACACCGCTGCATCATGACAGTGACAGCAGGAAGGGCATGGCTTCAGGAACGAAGGACATGCCTTCTCCAGAAAGGACAGACGCTAACCACACAGACACGGGCTGCTAGAGCTGATGGAGCTTCCCCGAGAGTAAGCATTCGGTGATCACAGCACCGTGTTTGCGGTGGATCGTTGATCACGCGTCACCCTACAAGGTCAAACAGCTTCCCGCGTCTTCCAGAGAGTGGCCTGAGCAGGCATGTCTGTATTACCGACTGGGTGACGGAGCTGCACTTGACCAAATGCTGGAGATAGCCTCTGCTTCCCATAAAGGAGACGGTGAGCGCGGGTGGCCTGGAGGGGATGTATTAAGAATAGCCCACGAGGACAAACCCTAAGGTTAAGGCAATGGGCTATGAAGATGGCGAGCTTGAACCCTTTCCTTGGGCAGCTTCTGGGGGTGGCTGCTGTCCCTCCCCATGGTGGGCAGTGCCAGGCAGTGGGCTCCTCCGCAGAGGGCAACCCTCCAATCGCCTGTCCTCATGTGTGCTTTTCCTTAAAGATTAAAAATTAAAAATCACTGCCGTGATGCCCTTCTCCCTGCTTCTAAGAAGCTCACCTTGGCTGGATGTGGCAGAACAGTGAAACGGGCTGAGCCCCTCCCAATGCCAGTCTCTCATGGACCCTCTTCACAGTTTCCAGACTCCACACAGAATGGCAGTGAAACCCTGCTAATGCTGCTGGGCAGCCTGCCCTGAGCTTCCTGTCCTCTCTCCTGTCTCTCTTCTGCAGTGCGGGCTGTGAGCCCCTCCTCTGGGTCCCCCTCACCCGTCCTTGCCCCCCGTGCAAAGCCTGTGTTGCAGCCGCTCCTGTGTGGGCCTGTCTTCTTACGAGAGAGAGGGACCCTGGGGCACTGCGAGGGGCCCGGCGCAAATGACGCACTCAAGACCTGCTTGTTGCAAGACCACACCACGGGGTCTACATCTATCCATTGTTTTGATTGGAGGATGTCAGCAAATTCTCCAGGCTTGATTATTCCTCCTGGACCAATACTTAACGCCACGGGGCTGCTCTCCCATCAGTGAGGACTGAACTAGCTCATTGCTTCTCAGACTCTTACTGAATTCAAATCTGCGGGGGTGAGGTACAGGACTGTATTTTATGGAAACTCCACAAATGATAGTCAGTCAGATTGAGGGACCACCAATGATGAACTCCCCATAAAGCTAAGGAAGCTTAATGCCTCTGGAATTCTGTGGTTCCAGAATTAGAGTACTGTTGAGCTCATTCAGCAACTAATTAACCAAGATAATGAGCACTCCTGTCCCAGCCGCATCCCTCCCTGTGCCCACCGTGTACTTTTCTAAATGCTTCTGAGCCCGCCCATCCTAGGGGGCAGCCCTGGAGTGTGCCACTCACCCTTGACAGAGCCCGACTGGCCAGCATCTCGAAGGCTTGTACCACGTTGATGTCATTCTTGGCACTGACTTCAAAATAGGGAATGTCCTTCTCTTTACACCAGCCTTGGGCTACCTCTTGTGGAACCTGCACGAGGGGAAGAAATGACCACCATTCCTGTATCATCATCGCCATCGTCCCTGCAGTCATCACGTCCGCACCACGATCACCACCACTATCCAAGCCCCACCGTCCCCACCGCCATGCCCATATACTGAGAACCTTCCATGTGGCTGTAAGCTTACCTGTGCTATTTTTTTTTAACACAAGCCAATGAGGTGGCTATTGTTAGCTCCATTTCACACATGAGGAAGACTGAAAACTGGCATGTGTAGGACAGAGCAGGATTTGAACACAGACTTGGAAGAACTAAAGCCCTCCTCACTACAGCATCTTCCCAGCCTGGACTGGGAGTGGCTTCTTGCCACCACCTCCTTCCTCAGTGCCTGCAAAGGCAGGTGGATGCAACAGACACCAGCCAGGGCCTGGGGGGAGGACCCCATTCTCCTGAGCTGGCTCTTTAGGCCCGTGCTGCTGGGCAGAAACCCAGGTCCCTGCTAACCTTTCTTTCCCAGGGGAAAGTCCTGGGAGCAGCTGATAAGCTTCTACTCTGGGCCACATGCTGGATTAGACGTCTGATCATACTAACTCATTTAATCCTCTAACAACCTTCTGAAGTGGGTCTTTTTAGCTGCACTTTATAGGTAAGAGGGCTTCCCTGATAGCTCAGTTGGTAAAGAATCCGCCTGCAATGCAGGAGACTCCAGTTCAATCTCTGGGTCGGAAAGATTCTTGGGCTTCCCTTGTGGCTCAGCTGGTAAAGAATCTGCCTGCAATGTGAGAGACCTGGGTTCGATCGCTGGGTTGGGAAGATCCCCTGGAGAAGGGAAAGGCCTTATCCTCCAACATCCTTGCCTGGAGAATTCCACGGACTGTATAGTCCATGGGGTTGCAAAGAGTCGGACACGCCTGAGCTTCTTTCACTCACTTATAAGTAAGACCCCTGAGGCTCAGAGTTTCAGCAGCTTGCCTCGGATCACACAGCTGAGAAAGGCAGAGCTCGGAGGCGGCCCCAGCCCCGCGCTCTCACGCCACCTGCACTGCCCTCTGCCGGGCCCTGCGCAGGAACTGTGCTTCTGTTGTCTCCCACTGGACCCTAGCTTTCTTGAGCTCAGAAAGAAACAAAGAAAGTGAAAGTGAAGTCGCTCAGTCATGTCCAGCTCTTTGCAACCCAATGGACTGTAGCCTGCCAGGCTCCTCTGTCCAAGGCATTCTCCAGGCAAGAATACTGGAGTGGGTTGCCATTTCCTCCTCCAGGGGATCTTCCTGACCCAGGGATTGAACGCAGATCTCCTGCATTGCAGGCAGATTCTTTACTGTCTGAGCCGTGAGCTCCGAGTCAGGACTTTGTAGCTCTTGGCCTGGCCCCACAAGCCTCTCTCCACAGGCTGAATGAATACACCTCTACCCAAATGCAAATGCCAATCACAGTTTGAGGATGTTGGCTTGGAGAAGGCTCTGGCAGCTCTGTGGGTTACCTCCAAAGACCATTGGCTCCCCTGAGTTTAATCAGTTATTTGGGGGAATAGGGAATGACCATATGTTGATATTTGCTGTGCCTTTATAACCATTATTTCACTTTGTTTAAGGGAGCCAAGGTTTTTGTCATAACAAAGAATGACTCAGCTCCTTTTCCTGAACACAGGGCAGCCAGGGGGAGATCTGAGACTATCCTTTGTCTCCTGCAGGTTCTGGAAAGTCTGTCTTCCTGGGGTTAAAGGAGCTCCACTGTTGCCTGTCTCTTTGGTCCTTGCTGTTCTGGCCGCAGGTCCAGGCACTGGGGTCAGCTGAGCGGCCTGCCCTCTGGGGCGTCTGGACGGCATCCCCACATCCCCTTCCTTCCCCAGCCTCCTGGGAGCTGCTGCGCTGGAGCAGAGCAGGGAGCAGCCCCAGCACTGGTCTTGGCCTCTGGTCCTAAGGTCCGCCCACCTCTTGGTGCGAGTGGCTCCCCAGCTGGCCAGGATGGTCGCCCCCCCTCCCCTGGAGCATAAGCATCTCTGACCAGGTGAACAACCAAGACGCCTCACAGTTCGGGCAAAATCCTGAGCTATGTGGATGAAGCGTCAAGGATGGCCAGGTTGCTGATTATCGTTGTCCTCACCAGTAACACACACATAATCGACCCTTAGAAATTAACATGTTGCCATATGTTGATGGCATCTTAGGAGTGCAAGGGGCTTTGTATCTTTTATAGTCCTTAAAAAGACTTTAGGTCAAGGACTGGACTTCCTCTTCTTGTTGTTCCCTCCTTTTTTATATCCTACCCCCTCCCCCTCCCCGCCCCTCCCCACCAAGTGACGAGCATCTTTCTGGGCACACTGTTGGTCCTTAGGGGTTGCAGTAAACATGGAAGTGAACTGAAATGAGCTCAAGTGCCTCTGCTTCTCCAGGAGGCAGGGAACTTCTTCGTATCTCATGGCGTGAGAAGCAGAAGCCCAGACTGGTGCCCAAGTTCACCCAGAGACAGAGCTAGGAAGATAAGCCCACATGTACAGTGATACACAGGCACAGCCCCTTCTCTGCCGCGGACAATGACCGACCCTGCCCGCTGCCTGGCGTGACAGACGTTTATCTCATTTCTCCCCGCTCCTTCTCTGTCCGGTTTTTACGGAGTGGTTAAATACATACTCCAGAATATCAGTTGAGATTGTATTGTGAATTAACATTCTTTTTATAATCCCCTCACGTCTTCCAGTCAACCTCAAAGTCGCCACGGGAAAAAACGACCCACATGGCACTTTTCACTTTTCCTTTCCAGTTCTAGCACCAGCTTCATGATTTTCAAAATCTTGTTGTCTTTTATTTATAAAATAACAGTTATATATCACTTAGGCTCTGACTGTAGACATAAACTCAGGTTGTGGTACATGGAAATGTGGGAAGGGTAAAAACTTTGGAAGTGTTACTCTGTTGATTTTTGTTTTGGCTGATGTGTGTGTGTGCTAAGTTGCTTCAGTCATGTCTGACTCTTTGCTGCCCTATGGGCTGTAGCCCACCAGGCTCCTCTGGCCTTAACAATATACGGGCTTCCCAGGTGGTGCTAGTGGTAAAGAACCCAACTGCCAAAACAGGAAACATGAGAGATGTGGGTTTGATCCCTGGGTCTGAAGATCCTGAAGAGGGCATGGTAACCCACTCTAGTATTCTTGCCTGCAGAATCCCATGAACAGAGGAGCCCGGTGGGCTACAGTCCATAGGGTCACAAAGAGTAGAACATAACTGAGGTGACTTAGCATGCGCACATACTATTAACATTTTATTTTTCATCAGCAGTCAAATGTTTGACAAAATTAGTCCGTCTTGCAGACATTTATCTATGATGCTTTTCCATCTCATATGCATCTAAAATGATCCATTGTGTGTCTTGAGATAGGTCAGATACATCTTAAACCAATAAAAAATAACAAAGAGTATCTTCAGAAAACATAATCCCAATGTTATGGATCAGCAGTAAATCAGAAACTGCCTACCTGAGAGCAAAGAATTTACGTCCTAGTGAATAAATTCCTCATAGCATAGATGCTAGCAGAGCTGTTTTTTTTAACAATTTTTTTTCCCCTTTACCTCTGTAAAACAGGTAGAGACTTTAAGAAAAACCTAAGTCAGCAATTTCTTTATAATTATCCTGGTGAGATATTGATTGATTGATTGAGGTAAAATATGCATAAATATAAAATATAAACATACATATAATATATAAATATAAAATGTAAATTTTATATAAGTATATTTTATATAATTATATATTTAATGTAATTTTATATATTATATATTCATATGTATATATAAATATAAAATGTATATTTATACATAAATCTAAAATGTATCATTTGGACTATACTGAGGCATCCAGTTCAGTGGCATCAGTACATTCACGTCTTTGTACAACCATCATCAATGCTCATTTCCCCAGCTCAGTCAGTAAAGAATCTGCCTGCAGTGCAGGAGACCCAGGTTCAATCCCTGGGTGGGGAAGATCCCCTGGAGAAAGGAATTTCAACTCACTCCAGTATTCTCACCTGGAGAATCCCATGGACAGAGGATTGGCAGGATACAGTCCATGGGGTCGCGAAGAGCTGGACACGACTGAGCGACTAACACTTCATCATGCCACATCTAGCATATGTGTTTTAAATACTCATTTTCTTTTTGTTAAGTAGGAAGAACTTCCCTATATTTCCAGCCCCCACACTGGAGATATTAAGAAGGTGGGTAACAATCTCTTTCATGTATTAAGATTACCATGTGCTTTATAGGCATCATTGCCTATGACCCTCAAATAACCTCATGAAATCTGAGTCTGGTGTCCATTTCATAAAGAAGCTGAAACTGCCCAAAGACACACATGAATCTGAGCTCAGAGAAGGTGGTCCTTCGGGGTCCTTATCCACTCAGCCCTGTGTGAGTGAGGACTATCTGCAGCCCGCGCTCCAAGCCCGGGCTTCACCTCTCAGGCTTGGCAGCATCCTCTGCCCGGTCTGTGCCCTTGGAGGACAACCACCTCCCAGCCTCACTCTGGATCAAAGTCCCTCTGTGTGCCCCACTCCCAGCCCCTCCTCTGCACTTCCCTGTGCTCGTTTCATGCCTGTGAGCACTTCCTCATCTCTCTTCCTCTGGCTTGCCCCCCTCCAAATCCTGTCGCCTTCTCCAGTGGGGGGGCTCTTTCCACACCCTGTTCAGCACAGATCCCAGAGATGGAGTTGGGCTTGCCTTGGGCTTCACTGCTTCTTTCAAACTTTTATTCTTCCTCTCTCTGCAGAAAAAAAGCTCATGCCCCCGCGGCTGGGATTGGATGCCTCTACCCCTCTGAGTCATCACTTACACCTCCCATCGGGTACCCTCATTCCTTGGATGCTTGTGATCTGGTGAAGCTTCCTTTCCACGCAGCCCCGAGCCTCGCACTTCCTTCCCCTCCCACCATCTCCACCTCCTCCCCATTCCGCCTGCCCCTCCAGGCCCAGCCCAGGGCCTCCATGAACCTTTACACGTGGTGTCTTTTTCCCTTCCTCCTTTTGCCTGCTCTTCAACCTCTGACAGCCCCCTGGTTCTTCAGCCTCTCCTGGTCTCTCCTCTTCCCTCCATGGGTCTCGGCGCCCTCCTTATTTGACTGGTACTGTTTCGTGCGCTCCAGCAGATATGTCACGCTGTCTCTTGGTGGGTGACTCCTTTGGGTCCTCTGTTCTTCAGCTGCTCTTGTCTGGAAAAACCTTCCCTCAGGTCCCTGGCCTTCACCCCCTGCACTGCTGTTGAAGAAAACCACAACCTGGACTCCACTCAGCTGGTCTCCTGGTCTCCTCCCGTAGCGGAGCCCTTGCTGCACCATCAGTCCCGGGCTTCGTCCTTGGCCAGCTCCTTCACCTGTTTCTCTCCAGAGTGCCTGGCGCAGCCTCACCATGATTCTCAAGACTCCTTCTTGCCTCCCTTCCTCCTCCCTCTCAACAGAAGATGCTGCCTCTTATCTCACTGAGGGAAAGTCAGACTCTCAGTCTTGAACACCCCTGACCTCCCATCCCACGACCTACAGAAGCAAGATGCTAAAATGGAAGTTGTGGCAGAGACACTACCATCTGATAGATGCTGGATATCAAGTTGGTTGGGAGAGAGCCCACCCATGGGACCGTGCACATTTCCAAAGGTTGATGAGCAAGAATCTGCTGAATGACTCCAAGCCCTCCGGCATGGATAGAAAAAGATTGAAAAGGAGGGTTTAGAAAAGATATTTTTTGCAGAGAACTGTGTTGGGGGAACACTCACACAAAAGGAAGACCGTATAAAGCTTCAACTCTGACCAAAAGAGGGCTTCAGGGAGGCCACGTGACAGTTGGTGGCTACAGTGGACAGGTGTCTAACTGCACCCGTGGGGTTTAAGGCGAAAGGCATCAGGGCAGAGAGAGGACGGTGCCCTGAGAATGAATTACCCTGGGCTATCAGTGCGGCCAGCACGCACCGGTGCGCCCTGGGAAGGGGAGCTCGCCAGCCTGTGGCTGTTATAAACCCCGTCAGGAGAGCATCTGCCGGAGAAGCTGAACTGGGATGGAGGATGGCTCTTAAACTCCTAAATTAGGAGCTGAGGAGACAGAGGAAGAATATGCAAGACCTTTGCCATGGGAGGTACATTTAAATGTTCCACTGGAGGCTTCTTAGGACCCAAAGGAGTCACCCACCAAGAGACAGCATGACATATCTGCTGGAGCGCACGAGACAGTACCAGTCAAATAAGGATTTCCCTGCCCTTCTGACCACTTCTCCTCTTTCCGCTTCACTCCTAACAGAGCCTGAAACCAGAACCATCCTGAGAAGGGGAGCACATGTGGATGCGTAAAGCTGGCAATGGGACCTGCCTCCTAGGCCACCGTGTTCTCACCTGCTGCTGGCCCCAGTGCGGAAATTCGAGACTGCTTGGCTGTGAATGAACTTAGGACTTAGACTCTTATTTGAGATTGAGGATTTGTAATTAGAGAATTGACATTAAATTTGCAACCTGTAGTAACCAGAGAATCGATGACTTCTGTATTTCTATTTCCAGCACAGGCTTCTCCTTTGAAGTTTCATTCTTATGTGTTCTAAAGCCTACTGGTCATCCCCAATCAGTTGTTTTACAAGCTCCTCAAACTCAGCGTGTCAAATCCAAACTCATCTTTCTCTCTAAACAGGAGGCTCTTCCTTATGGAGACAATGGCTTAGCTGGAAGCACCCTCAATCACCATCCACCCTTCATCCTTCCAAATGATGCCTCGGTTCTCCTATCACTTTTTACTTGAACCCCTTTGAAAATGTGGTTCAAATATGATGACTCAGTTCCCCATTTATTGTCTCTATTTGAAACACTATGACAGCTTGTTCAAACACTCTTTGTGGTGTCTTTTGGGTTTTGTTTGGCACAAGAACATCTTTTATAAATAAACTTACTTTTACTCTTTTCTTATTAGTAGGCAATGATGAACAGAGCTTGACTCAATGCCCGCAATAAGTAAATACCTACATAGATGTGGTCACTGCAGTCATGGGGCAAGCAGATCATTTGTTAAGCGGTTAGCCAGATGATGCAGAATATGCTTAAGCTAATAAAAATACAGATTACTACTTTCTCAGAATATTTGAAGATTCAAGGATGCATAACTACAGACTCCATATCTGACCTTGGGTAGAACTAATATTCTACCAAAAAAAGAAATACTATTCTACAGATTAATTCAAATCCCACCTGCCTACTTCTTAGGCCTTCATTCTTCCATTCCCGGTCTCTAGACAGAATTGCCTTTGGTTCTCAGCTCATATCATGATGCTATTTCTTACCTTTGCTGATGCTATTTCTTATGTTTGCTCATGTTGTTTCTTCAGCCTGGAACCCACTTCCTCTAGGAAGCCCTTTGTATACGCTGGATTTGAGTAGATGGTTGCCTTTTCCCTGTGGTCCCCAAGGTGTTCTCTATGATTGCTCACGATTTACCATATTGCATCATAATTACCTTTAAAATGCATTCATTACTAGACTCTGAAACTCTTAAGGGAAGGACTATGCCTGCTTCAGCTCTGTATGTGTGGGACTTAGCTCAGCGCCTGGCATGTAACTGGTCCTCACACGTTTGGCAAATGGATGAATGAGCCGATGGTACCTGCCGGTCTTCCAGATCGATCTTGTTCCCCAGCACCACCATGGGGTAGGACTGCTCCATTGGAATCGTTTTGGCCAGAACATCACCCCGCCAGGTTTCCAGGGCTTCAAAGGACTCCAGGTCAGTGACATCAAAAGCCAGGACACAGCCATCAGAGCCTTTGTAGAATGTAGACACCATGGAGCGGAATCGCTCCTGGCCGCCTGTGTCCCAGATCTGGAAGGGAAAGAGCAGTGGCCCCGTGGGGCTGTGATGAGTGGCTGAAGGGACGTTCAACCAGGCCACCTCATGTCAAAGCTTCCTTTCTGGGTAAAGACGCATGCGGTCCTCTCATGCACAGACATGACTCTGTCATTCATGTACACTACAGAGTCTCTGCACTAATATTTAGCTTCCCTGATGGCTCAGACAGTAAAGAATCTACCTGTAATGCAGGAGACCCAGGTTTGATCCCTGGGTCTGGAAGATCCCCTGGAGAAGGGAATGGCTACCCACTCTAGTATTCCAGCCTGGAGAATCCAATGGACAGGAGCCTGGTGGGCTCCTGTCCATGGGGTTGCAAAGAGTCAGACAAGACTGAGCAACTAACACTTTTAAGAGTACTGTCACATCTGAGCCCTCATTTTCTCCCAGGTCAGATGTGAAAGTACTCCTGAATAACAGGCTTTGCAGACACTGTCTGTTGCTGCTGCTCAATCCTGCTGATGTAGTGTGACAGCAGCCATAAGGTCACCAGGTCACAAATGGGTAGGACTGTACTCCGTTAAAACTTCATTTTCAAAAGCAGATGGAAGACCAGATTTGGCCCGTGAGTTGAAGTTTGCTGACCTATGCTCTGGACGATTCTATTTCTGGGCGCACATTGCTGTGTGAGTGCCTGTCCGGGAACTGTGGGGTGACTTTCAGGCACGTATGTTGAGGAGGGGATGGGAGGGCTGCTCACCTGCAGCTTCAAAGTTGTGTCCTCCAGTATGATAATCTTGGAGAGGATGCTGGCGCCCAGCGTGGTCTGATAGTCTTCGTAAAATGTCTTATGCACATATCGGTGGAGGAGGGAGGTCTTTCCAACACTGAGAGGAAAAACCAGGACATGTGAACACACACCCCCACACCATTCTCAGCATCTTGTCCGTCTCACCACCGTTTCTCTCTGAGATTTTGAATTTCTAACATTTGCAGTTTGAGGAGCAAGGGACTAGGGAATGGACTCTAGAAATAGGGACCAAAGTGAGCAGAGAAGTTTGTAGAGAGCTGAGTACCTCCCAGCAAAATGGTCAGGTCTTTCCTGTGTTTGGCGAGATGGAGGAAGGCAGACATGCTAAATGGTTTGCCCAGGTCACACACCCAGTTACTGTGGCGTTGCCGCGGAGCTGGGGTCAGAAACCAGGTAGTCTGGCTCCCGGCCTGTTTCTCCCACCTTGGCTCCCTTCCTTGGGGTGGAACACCCTCCCTGGTGCCACTTGAATCAGAAAGGGACCCGTGGAAGTGGGCAGCACATCCTGGATGTCTCACTGTCCTTGGAAGGGGCTGCTTCCCAGACCCCAGACCCCGAGCTGAACTTGGCTTACCCCAGGGCTCCAATGATGATGAGCTTGAGGTCCACCTTCTTCCGAGGATTCATGGAGGGGCTTCAGAATCTGCAGGGAAACAGAAGTTGTCCTCAAGCTGGCCAGAGGCCCCTGTGGCCTTTGTCACTGGGGCTGGCCTCTCCTCTCCCCTTCCATGTGCAGATCACTACCAGGAGCTTGGGTGGGCTTGTTCTGCGAAGGAGGCAGATGACTGAGCAACCCTGACACACTCCCTGCCCTCACTTCTCCTGGGGGTCTCCCTGGGGCTGGAAGGATGGTGCCCCCACGGGACAGGCTCTCCTCTCACCCTTAGCTCTACCCTCCCTGCTCTTGGAGGCAGCAGCCTGGAGCACCAAGGCTGGACTGGACTGAACAGAGGCCTTGCAGACAGACAAGCGCAGAGCCAGGAAGGAGGGCAGTTCGGGAAGAGGAGATGGAGGCGGGACAAGGGGCCCATTGTTCGGATGCAGAGAGGCCTCTGGTGCAGCGGTGCCTTCCCCCAGCCCGAGGTGCTGCTGCCTTGGCAGAATCAAAGGGCTCTTCTCTCATGCAGCTGGTGGGGGTGTAACTGGTACATGTTTCTGGAAAGCTGCTTGGCAGCAAGTAAGGAGAGCCTTAAAAATGTCCCTACCCTCCACTTCTAGGAATTTGTTCTAAAAAAATTATCTGAAATGCGGGCAAAGGATCTTGTTCAAGAATGTGCTTCCCCAGTGTCATTTATAAACATCCAACAGTTAAGAAATGGTTAAAAAAAATTATGGCACAGAGTGAACTCTTAAGCAGTCATTACAATGGAGTTTGTGAGCGTGTTATAATAATGCGGGAAAATGCTTATGCCATGGGATCTAAATGAAAAACAAAAGACACTGAACTGTAGAAACCATACCCCCATCCCCATCCCCAGTACTGAAATGAATTCCTGTGGTGTGCTTAGTCACTCAGTCATGTCTGATTCTTTGGAACCCCATGGACCGTAGCCCACCAGGCTCCTCTGTCCATGGGAAGAATACTGGAGTGGGTTGCCATGCTATCCTCCAGGGGGTCTTCCTAACCCCGGGATCAAACCCATGTCACCCGCATTGCAGGCGGATTCTTTACCATCTGAGTCGTTAGGGAAGCCCAAGAATACTAGAGTGGGTAGCTTATCCCTTCTCCAAGGGATCTTCCCAACCCAGGAATCGAACCGGGGTCTCCTGCATTGCAGGCAGATTCTTTACCAGCTGAGCTACCAGGGAAGCCTGAAATGAATTCCTACCTGCATGGAAAAAGTTCTAGAAGGAAATATATAAAAAATGTAAGTGATTAATTCTGGGTGGTAGAAAACGACATGATTTTAATTTTGTTCTCTATTTTTAGTATGTTCCATTTTTTTTTTTTTTTTTTTTTTTTTTTACAGCAAACATGTCAAACGTGTATTGTTCCTGTAAGAGGAAAATGCTTATATGTATGTTTATATATATATATGAGTGCATGCTAAACCACTTCATTTGGGTCCAACTCTTTGTGCCTCTATGGACTGTAGCCCGCCAGCCTCTTCTGTCCGTGGGCTTCTCCAGGCAAGAAAACTGGAGTGGGTTGCCATATTCTCCTCGAGGGGATCTTTCAGATCCAGGGGTTAAACCTGCATCTCTTACATGTCCTGCACTGACAGATGGGCTCTTGACCACTAGTGCCACCTGGGAAGCCTCATGTTTATACACGCTGCTGCTGCTGCTGCTGCTAAGTCACTTCAGCCGTGTCTGACTCTGTGCGACCCCATAGACGGCAGCCAACCAGGCTCCCCCGTCCCTGAGATTCTCCAGGCAAGAACACTGGAGTGGGTTGCCATGAAAGTGAAAAGTGAAACATATATACATACAAATTATATATTTATGCATATATAATTATTATTTTTAAGAAGATAAAGCAAAACTGTTTCAGGGAATTGTGCTTAATTTGCTCTTTCATTCTACCCCTATGTACACACACATATATACTATTCCCAACTCCTGGGTCTTCCGACTTTGCCTGGTTGAGGTATCAACTTGAGTTTCCCCGGTACTGGGAAAAGCTCTCCCTTGGACGTCCTGAGGGTTTGGTTCTAGTTCTCACTTTGCTGCTGGGGCCAGTTACTTCCTGTCTTTGAGTCTTGGCTTTCTGACTACAGAATGAGCCATCTGGGACCCAGTGACCCAAGGCCCCTTCTAGTTGAAAAATGCTTTATCTATTAGAGTTGTAAGTCGCTGGGCCATGAGAGACTTGCCCTGGACACTGGGAGGAGCAAAAGACAAAGCAAATAAGTGATTACAGCAGAGAGAACGTGGAAACTGACCGAAGCCTGGAGAAAGTGCTGTGAGGGGTTGTGTGTGTGTGTGTGTGTTTGTGGTAGCCGGCAAACCTGGGCCCTGCAGAAATGACACATGAGGTTGGGGGAATATTTCAGAGGAGAGAATGAAATAATCAAGCTCGGGGGATAGGTGAGTGGAGGACGTGGATGGTTTGCCTCAGGAAGGGTGAGGTGAGAGTGCGGGGAGAGAAAAGCCTAAGAAGGAATCAAGGTTAAGGGTCATGACTATCAGGCCAAGAATCTTGTCAAATGCTTACTCATTTGTCATACGTTTCCCACACTTCAGACAGGCAGAGGAAGAGAAGTCAGGCTATTAAGCAGGGCTGGTATGTTGTAACGAGGTCACTGCCCACCAGGAAGCCAGCTGCAGGATAAGTGACTCAGAAGCTCCTAAGGGCACGTGTCTCTAAGCATCAGTCACCACTCAGGAAAGGGAGAGAGGGTGGGTTCCTACCTAAAGGCTTTGGTGTAACCTGCTAACTTTGCCCCAGAAGCCAGTACAGAGCCCTGGGGAGTCAGAAAACAGCGGGGTAGGGGAGTGGGAAGGGAGCCAGCCCTGGCTGAGCATCCACAGGGGCTGCTCCGTAGGACTTGGAGAATCCTGAGCTTCAAAATGAGTACAACGGGGCTCAGAGAAGCCAAGTCACTCATAACTCATCTCAGGCCACACGCGCAGTGTATGGATGAGCTCATGTGTGAGCTGGAGGCCAGAGAGGCTGCTCTGTGCGTGTTGCCCCCTGACCTCCTGAGTTCGAATCTGTAGAATCCGTGTGCACTGAATCTAGGGTATTTGACTCAGGTCTGGTAAACCCCAACCAAGTCCTGGTAGAGCTGTAGGGGACCGAGAGAAAGGCAGCCAAAATGGTAAGAGGCACAGCAGAAGCTGAGGGAATGGGCCGCTGGACAGGAGCTCTCGCGTGCAGACTGACCACAGGGGTCCGTGAGCGTCCTGAAGCAGAGGAGTGACACATGTCACCACACAGCCGTCAGCACTCACTCTAGGCTAAGGTTTACTTGCCTGGTATTGTGCAGAGCACTATGTGAATATGGAAATAATATGCATATCATCATGAGGTTAATAACACATTAGTACATTATTATAATGCATTTATGACACAAATTAAGGGCTCAAGAAATGTTAGCTATCTGATGGCTATTATTTATACCCAAAAAATAGCCTGGGGGATTGATGCTACTATTATCTCTGTTTTACCACTGAAGAAGCAGGTGTTTAGAGAAGCCAGGTATGTAGTTCACCTCTAGAAGCCGTCTGTGAGTGGCAGAGCCTACGTTAATAGTTGCTGGGATTTGAATCCAGGCCTAGCTCCAGAGAACACACTCTTAACTGCTAAGTCCTGTCTACTGCCTTCTGTGAATCTGCAGTGAGGATCACACACCCTCTTGGTGCCTCTGTCAGAGTCTTGGGGGCTGGATGGCTTGGGATTGACATGGTGCGGCAGAGCTGGGGTTGAGGGCAGGGGAGGTAGAAGGCGTATGTGGATAACAGAAGATCAATGTCCACTCTGTGTAAAGAACTCTACAGATGATAATCAAAGACAACACAGAACATAAAAGTGAGCCAAGAATAAGTAACCAGCAGAGATCTTACAAATGATGAGTAGTAAGTTTTGAGCGGTACTCACTTTTTAGGGATATGCAATGTTAAAAAATACTACTTTTTCCACCCACCAGAACAGCAAAAATTAAGAAGATTGATAATAGGCACTTCCCTGGTGGTCCAGTGGTTAAGAATCTGCCTTGCAATGCAGGGGATGTGGGTTCGACTCCTGGTCAGGGAACTAAGATCCCACACACCATGGAACCGCTAAGCCTGTATACCACAACTACTGAACCTGCACACCAAAACTGGAGAGTCCGATGCTGCAGGGAAGGATCCTGCATCACACAGCGAAGATCCTGCGTGCCTCAGCTAACGCCTGGCACAGCCAAATAGCTAACTAAGTAAATAATAAAAAAGATTGATAATAACATGGGGAGAGGGGAGCAGAGGGTAAGATGTATGGGAAGAGTAACATGGAAATTCACATTACCATAAGTAAAATAGATAGCCAATGGGAATTTTCTGTATGGCTCGGGAAACTCAAAAAGGGGCTCTGAACCAACCTAGAGAGGTGGGGTGGGGAGGGAGATGGGAGGGAGGTTCAAAGGGAGGGGATATATGTATATCTATGTCTGATTCATGTTGAGGTTTGACAGAAAACAACAAAATTCTGTAAAGCAATTATCCTTCAATTAAAAAATAAACAAATTAAAAAAAACTAACAGTAAAAAAAAAAAATTAGTGTTGACAAATGGGTGGGGAAAAACTCTCATTTATTGCTGAAAGACTATGAATTGGCAGCATCTTTTTGAAGGACAATATGACAAGTAACAACATTTAATAGGAACATACCCTAGATTCTAATTCTAGAAGTGTATCCAACAGAAATACAACAGAAATACACATATGCTCAAATACACATTTTTGTAAAGGTAATTGCTGAAGAACACTGTAAACTAAATGTCCATCAGTAAGAGACTGTGGCATAGATTATGGTCATTCATACTCTGGAATACTAGGCAGTTTTCAAAGAAGTCAATTAATGAAGTGGAAAAGGATGATGATTCAAGTAAAATAAAATCACTGAACATTTTGTATAGTATGATCCCAATTGTATAAAAACGAACAACAGCCCTACGTATGTGATCATATGTTTAATATTATATTTATGCTTGTCCTGCAATACACAAACACTTTATTAATTCACTCCTTAAAAAAAAAACAACAACTGCCTTGTCCTGCAGTACACAGAGGCTTGCCTCATAGCTCAGTCGGTAAAGAATCTGTGTGCAATGCAGGAGACCTAGGTTCAATCCCTGTGTTGGGAAGATCTCCTGGAGAAGAAAATGGCAACCCATTCCAGTATTCTTGTCTGGAGAAATTCTCCATAGAAATGCTGAATTATAATGGCTCCAGTGTTACCCTCAACCATGCTCTTAAGACATTTGAGGGGACTTCCCTCAGGGTCCAGTTTTGGGCTTCAGATGGTAAACCATCTGCCTACAGTGTGGGAGACCTGGGTTTGATCCCCGGGTCGGGAAGATCCCTTGAAGAAGGAAATGGCAACCCACTCCAGTATTCTTGCCTGGAAAATTCCATGGACAGAGAAGCCTGGTAGGCTACAGTCCATGGGGATGCAAAGAGTCGAACACAACTGAGCTATTTCACTCTCTTTCTTTCTTTGCAACACACAGAAAGCTATGAATAGATACATACTGAATGATTAACAGGAGGTTGGGAAAGATAGATTAAAGGCTAGGAGCTATTGTTTTATTTTATATACATCCTGTTAAAATTTGTTACACTAGTCTAAGTTATTGTAATCTAAAATATCCGATAAAGATAATATTCCTTTAAAAAGAGCAGGTGGATGGATGGATGGCAGCCCAAAGTCATCTGACAGGATAGTCACATTTGTGTCTGGGGCAGGAGGGAGGCCTCTGGGGACCATGGCATGATCATGAGTTTCAGAGTCAGGATTTTCATCCCACCTCGGTATGCTTGTGGCCTCGGGAGAGTTTCCTAATCTTGATGAGTCTGTTCCCTTGTGGGTAAAATGGACACCCTTCATGGCTGAGGCTGATTCTGCAGGGTAGCCCGTGTGTCACGTTCTTACAGCAAACTGAAAGGACCCAGTTAAACGGCTAAGCGTGGCGGGGGACACAGGCCGGATCCGCAGTGCCCGCTGCTTTCTGTGGTGCAGACTCCCACCATGGCTGATTTCAAGCGACCGGTGTGGATCCTGCTCCAGTACGCTGAAGAAGGACCCCGGAGTCCACCTGGTGCAACCTCCCACACCTCCCCATATTCATGGAGAGATGGAGCCAGATGTGTCCCCAAAGAGCTTCCTTCCACAAGAGGAGGATTTCCCCCAGAAGCCGCAGAAAGAAGGCCCAGCTCCTCTGCTCCACGCCAGCCCTCCTGAGATTCATAGGGTGGCAGTTTTACTTGAGTCTTTTCTTCTCCAGATTCTAGCTCACCTCAGCTTCTACTGGGCTCCCTCGCCTACCACCACCTGGTCCTTCCCCTAAAGTGCCCTCCAAGTGTGCTGCCAGGCAGCTCCACCCCCCGCCCCCCTGAACGGCAAGGATTTGCTGCGGGGGCTGTTTACAACAGCGTGTCGCCCCCTCCCCTGCTCCACCCCTCGCTGTGTGTGGTTGACTCTGTTCCTCACCGTGCCTTCTCACAAGACTTTCAGGATCAAGCAATTCCTGGCCAAGAAACAAAAGCAGAAGAAATACCCCATTCTCCCAATGGATTCACATGACAGCTGGTAATAAGATCAGGTACAACTCCAAGAAGAGACCTTGGAGAAGAACCCAGCTGGGTCTGTAAGGAATCCCACGTGAGAGGGTCCCATGTTGATCCAGTATAAAGGTCACTGCCATTTATTGTATACATAGGATAAATCACTGCTAATCTGGACAGCTGGGCACATTCTACTGGGGAAAAAATGTTTTTTCTCTTTGTTTCTGTGCTTATGCATTGGTAGGGTGGTTTAATAGTAAATGTGTGTCCTTCTACTTGAAAAATAAGACAGCCTGGTCCTTGGCCCCAGGATAACTAGCAGTAGGAGTGTGACCAGACTGCATCCGTGGTGACAGAAGGTGGCTTGTGGGTAGACACTGGCTGGGCTCACCAGGGAAGCGTGTGCTAAAGGCTCTTCCCATATTCTCTGGGTTCTACCCTTGGCTGGGCTTTGGCAGTGGCTGTCCTTTTAAGATTCCTCCCTCCCAACCCAGCTGACTCAGATGCTTTAAACCAGTGCATCCTCCTGGAGGCCAGACTGAGTCATCACCCTCCACTGTTAAATAACAGAGAAAAGCAGATTTGGAAAGCAGGGCCCCTGTTCAGCCAGCCCAGGCCCACAGAACAGAGTCTGCCGGGAACTATTCTCCTGCCTGGCAGGACTTAACCTTGCCCATCTGCTCAAGCTACAGCATAACTCATTGCCCGGAGAGTAAGAAAGACAGTGCTGGTACCTCCCCACGCACCCCACCCCCTCCACGCAAGTGTTTTCAAGCCAGTCTCCTAAGGACTCTTGGACCTGCTCTGCTTTCACCTGCCCACTTTCCTCCTCTCTCTGCCCTTCTGGCCCCAACCAGGACCCAGACACAAGCTTCTGCCTCCTTGGTGTTGGGTGAGGGGTCACTGCTGCGGACAGGGAGGAGGGATGAGAGGCAGTGAGCAGGGGCAGACGAGCATACGGCAGCCAACGAAGCCTGCCCCCTCCTCCCACCCCATGGCAGTGCCTCCCGTCTCTGCTCCCACACCTTGGCAAATCACAGAGGTATCCACCCTAACACATAAATGGGGTTTACAATCTTGGGAGCAAGTTTGTCTTTGAAAAGAGGCTATCAAGAGAGCACAAGTCTTCATTGCCTCTCAGGAAGGCTTGCAAGTCCACCTCACCCACCCCAAACCTAGCAGGTTTAGACCTGCTCCCTTGGAGAAGTGTACCGAAGTCTTGGTTTCAGGAGGCTCAGCACTCCCGTTCTTTAAGTTCTTTGGGGGTATTAGTCTTATCTCCCCAAGTAGACTGTCAGTGCCTAGAGGGCAGGACAATGCCTCATACCCTTCAATCCCTCTAAAGAGGCTGACCCATGCCAGGAATATTGAGTCTTCAATAAATAGTCATCTATCCATCCATCCATCAGGATATGTACTGCATGCCTACCACACATCAGTACTATGGAGGTCGAAGATATAGATCAATCACTATCTCCGAGGCACTTGTGTGATGGGGAATGGATCAGCCACTCCAAAGCAATTATTTTTGTTAATATACAATGATGCCTGGCAATTATACGACACTTTGCAGTTAACAAAACGCCATCATAGCCCAGCGGGCTCCAGAGTTGGGAACAACTAGCTTGAGGTGAGCCGAGACTAAGCTCTGAGTCTATTCAACTCTGTTCGTTGACTCCCTGAGCCTGCAGAGCTACGCCGAGGAATATTCACGATTTAGAACAAGAGGGACGCTTTCCTACTCCAGGAATTTCCTGTTTCCCCATGAGACCCTTGGGTCGACCGGGTTCCATCGTGGAAGGTGCCCTGTTAGTGTGATGGGGTGCTGAAGGACCCAACCCCGCCGGCTCCCTCTCTGCCCTCCTCTGACTGTGTGGCCAGCCGCACCGCCCTGCCCCCTGCCTGCAGCCATGCAGAGCCCTGACCAGGCAGGCTCCCTGGGCTGGGCAAGCAGTCCTTTCTGCCTTGGCTTGCTGCCACCCCTGGGAGCTGCTCAGGTGTGGAAGGGTCTCTGGGCTGGATCTACGCTCCACAGCTGCCAGATTTGAAGCCTCCCTTTCCTCCACTCCTCCCCACACCCACAAACCCAAATACCTCTGGGGTTGCTGGAACAGACAAAAACCAGGAAAAGCTTCCACAGTCTTCAGCCTCCAATGGCAGGTGGGGGGTTCTCTCTGAGTCTGGAGGGCTCCCCTTAGAACAGCAGTCTCAGCTAGATCAAAGGAAAAAGGCTTTGGGAGCAAACTTGTTGAGGCCAAGTCTCTTCCTTCTGAGTTTTCCTCCTCTCTCTTTATGCACAAACTTGGGAAAGTTGCAAAAGAGGCTGGGCCGGTGTGACCTCAGCTGTGTGGGTGGAGTGGGTGGGGAGGATGGAAAGCTGGGCTTCCTAGCAGACTGGATCTGGGGCCCGCTGAGAACTGAGTTTACAGAGACTCTGGGCCCTGGGGCAGGGCAGGGCGGGCGGGGCGGATAGCAGGGATGAGGCAGGAGAGGCGTGAGGGTCTGAGTCTGTGGCTCAGAGGGTCTGTTACCATAAAAAACCTCTGGCTGTTTTTAGGAACTTCTGCAAATGCTGCTGGAAGCCAGCCAGTAAAGCTGCCCTTCTGTTGGTTGAATTATCAGACTCATGTGTGTCCTGCCGTCAGCCTGCTAGGGAGAGGTTCTGGTCCTCACACCTTGCCCTCACTCTTACGCTGCACACGCACACCATATCAATACCTCCCTCCCCACCAACCCCCCACCCCCGACACACACACACACACACACACAGAACCAGACTCGTGAGATGGGAGGCAAGTCCTGACATCTCCCCAGGCTTCTCAGGTAAGAGCGTGTGACCCAACCTGAAGTTCTTAGGAACCTACAGTGAGTTAAAATGTTAGTGTTCCCTGAAGCTCAACTTCTCTGTACACTAGTGCCAAATCAAATCCCAGAGACAGACTTTGGGGTGAAGCAGAAAAGGATAGCTTTAATACTTGGCCAGGTAAAGGGGGACACAGCGGGCTAATGTCCTCAAAATTGGGTGTCCCAACCTAAGAAGATGGTGAGAGGTTTTATAGTAATTGTTCAAAGAAGGTGTGATCAGCTCATGGACATTCTTGGATGAGGTAAGTAGAAGTCAGTACCCTCATCCTTCAGGTCCAACGGGTCTGGGGTCTGCATGCCTGTGGGCGGCATACCATTGATAATCCTTAACTTCTCTCACCTGGAGGGGGTTTCAGTACCTGCAAAATAGCTTAAAGATAGTGCTGTGTGTATCTGTTGATGGGGAAACAGGACTTTGCCCCAAGGCTGGTCTGCATTGCTTCTCCCTTGTCCTGCATCCCCTCCCTTCCCTAACTAACAACTCCTTGAAACTGCCCACTGGCGCTCAGGGTAGGTCACAGAGGCTGAATGAAGGCTTTTCCTATAATCAAAGAAATGAAGGACACAGAAAGATTCTGTGCCCTTGAAGCCATTAGGTGTCATTTCCAGGGCCTCCGAGGAGCCTGTGCCATAATCCTTATGTCCCAGTGCAGAGAAGAGTTCAGTGACAGCAGAGAAGTGGTTTGTTAGAATAGGATGCTGCTGAGGCTTACAGGTGGCAGCTGAGAAATGCCGCACCCGAGAACTTGGTGGGCTACAGTTTTATAATCAAAGGAAAAGTAGGAGCGGGAGAAGAACTGCTTTGTCTTTCCTGAGTAGACATCATGTTTCCATCACCAGCTCCTCCTCCAGGGTGAGCAGGGGAGTTTTCTCATCCCTATGGGGTCAAGCGAGGTCCACAGTTACTGTTTTTCCATGTGTGCAGAGAGCATGTCCTAGGGATCATTAACGCACTGAGCTCACTGGGCACTGCATGGTCTCTTGCCACCATTGTTTCATTGTTTGGTGGGGTGTCATGTGCTTCTGTTGCATGGTTTTGTTGCTAAGCAAGCCTGCTTGGTTTTGTGGTTAAGCAAACCTACTGTCTTGAGTAATCATTAACGAATAGGGGTCTCCCATATTTTTTTTGACAGCTCCCTAGTGGGGTTAACTATTCAGTCACCTACTTTGTCTGTTTATTCCCTATCACCCTAGAGTCCCACAGGGTCCTGCTCACTACCATTAGTGTGAGGTTCACTCGAGCTGCCTGTAACTATGCCTTGGGTAACTATGGTTGGCAGATTAAAGGGGAATAAAGCGAGTTTCAGTTCAGTTCAGTTCAGTTCAGTCACTCAGTCGTGTCCGACTGTTTGCGACCCCATGAATTGCAGCACGCCAGGCCTTCCTGTCCATCACCAACTCCCGGAGTTCACTCAGACTCACGTCCATCGAGTCAGTGATGCCATCCAGCCATCTCATCCTCTGTCATCCCCTTCTCCTCCTGCCCCCAATCCCTCCCAGCATCAGAGTCTTCCAATGAGTCAACTCTTTGCATCAGGTGGCCAAAGTACTGGAGTTTCAGCTTTAGCATCATTCCTTCCAAAGAAATCCCAGGGCTGATGTCCTTCAGAAAGGACTGATTGGATCTCCTTGCAGTCCAAGGGACTCTCAAGAGTCTTCTCCAACACCACAGTTCAAAGGCATCAATTCTTCGGCGCTCAGCTTTCTTCACAGTCGAACTCTCACATCCATACACGACCACAGGAAAAACCATAGCCTTGACTAGACGGCCCTTGTTGGCAAAGCAATGTCTCTGCTTTTGAATATGCTATCTAGGTTAGTCATAACTTTTCTTCCAAAGAGTAAGCGTCTTTTAATTTCATGGCTGCAGTCACCATCTGCAGTGATTTTGGAGCACAGAAAAATAAAGTCTGACACTGTTTCCACTGTTTCCCCATCTATTTGCCATGAAGTGATGGGACCAGATGCCACGATCTTCTTTTTCTGAATGTTCAGTTTTAAGCCAACTTTTTCACTCTCCTGTTTCACTTTCATCAAGAGGCTCTTTAGTTCTTCTTCACTTTCTGCCAAAAGGGTGGTGTCATCTGCATATCTGAGGTTATTGATATTTCTCCCGGCAATCTTGATTCCAGCTTGTGCTTCTTCCAGTCCAGCGTTTCTCATGATGTACTCTGCATATAAGTTAAATAAGCAGGGTGACAATATACAGCCTTGGCATACTCCTTTTCCTATTTGGAACCAGTCTGTTGTTCCATGTCCAGTTCTAACTGTTGCTTCCTGACCTGCATACAAATTTCTGAAGAGGCAGATCAGGTGGTCTGGTATTCCTATCTCTTTCAGAATTTTCCACAGTTTATTGTGATCCACTTGCAAATGAGGTGAGTCCAGATCCCAAGGAACCCCTCTAAGACTTATAATATGTTTATACACTGGGGATGTGCCTGCCCCCCATCCCCACATTCCTCCTGAGCTGGGATTTTTCGCTCCTCATGAGTCCATCCTTTGTTTAACAGTCCTCATTGTTAGAAAGTTCTTCCTTTGTCCAGTCTGAGTCTCCAATACCGCTTCATCGCTGCTTACTGTCTAGGTCTGTTTGGTCAACTAGACTACACATTTCTTAAGGATGGACTTAATATCCTCGAACCCACACCTGGCCACATGTAGTGACAGATACAGGGCCTGGAAAGGAGTGTTTGATGGAACAAAAGCTCTAGTTGAAACTCGTTTCTTCGTTTCACTGGCAAACATGCCTGGAGGGAGGGTGCAGTGATCTCCATGAAGTGTGATAATTGGACAGCATACATTAAAGTTGGAAAAATTCCAGCGCAAATTCCTCTTGGTCTACTTGAACTGAAAGGGTGTATCAGTTCACCCTCAGGACAACCACTGGTTTCTGACAGCCGATTTGCTTTTAAATGGGTGCCCTTTGGAATCCCCCGCCCCCCATTCTTCTCCTTTTCTGAGACCCGGTTTTAAATGACATGTGTGTGCTGGGGGAGGGGACAGGCAGGTATCTGTCAAGTTATAGAAGTACATTTGAGCCTCTTTAGAGAGCATGTAGAAGTGATCACGGGTCCCTAGCTGCTGTGGGCACTTGTGAGCAGGGGAAGTGGGCTGTCCTCAGCTGATTTTGAACGTGAGACTGAAACTTAAATTTTCAGGAGATGATTGCAGAACTGCCCTTAACGCCTTGGGAAGCCAAGTCACCAAGCACCTCTGGGCTCTAGTCTCTGCTTCCTCTGTCCACATGGATCAAAAGTCAGCAGCTTCCCCTCTCTCCCTCTGACGCAGGCTCCACTGGAAAATGGCATCCGGCCTCTGCTCTGTGGGGGACGCCCTGACTATGTGTTCATTGAATTTCCTTCCTTTCTTTCTCTTGCACGCATTCATTCAACAGTCAGACCCTTTGTGGGGACACAAAATGGATACTTGGCATTTTATCAGTGGGAATAAGACATGGTGCAAATAATGGTATAAGAAACACAGCTAAAGGGTTGTGATTTAAAGGATCTCAAACAGGAAAGCTTTGTGGAGAGGAAGGATTTTCATGGGAAGATGCATGCCTTGGGAACATGTGCAGATGCGTGGTATGTGGCCAGGGAGTGAGGTTCACTATGAGAAGTGGTCTTGGTGGGGGACGGCGTGGGCCCTGGGTGGCAGGGAGAGTGATGCAGGCTCAGCTTCTCTGCACACTGGTGCTGAATGGAGTCTCAGAGTCAGAGTTTCGGGTGAAATAGCAAAGGACAGCTTTATTCCCTTGCCAGGCAAAGGGTGACACAGTAGACTCCTGCCTTGAAAAACTAAGTGTCCCCCCAGAGGACTCGATAAGAAGCTTTGTAACAATACTTCCCAAGAGTAGGCTTGCTGATGAGAAGAGGGTGTGTGCAGAGTCTCCTAATCCTCTGGGCCCTTTAATCTTTGCCTCAGGTGGTTCCTGGTGGCTCCTCTCTTAATTAGCAACTGTTCACATCTGCCCTTTGGACCTCAGGAAAGGTCACGGAGGCTGGAGTCTTGCCTACAAGAAATGAGGGGGAAAGGGCCTCTGTGCTGGGAGCCCCACAGGGCCCCCCTTGGTTTCAAGAGGAGAGGCTGATCTGCTTGGCAGAAGAGAGATGGCACAAAAAAGGCACCTGTCAGGGCTGAGCGTTTCACAGGCGCACCCCACAGCACTGAGACACCAACCTGGATTTTTGTGGCACTGGGTCTAATATCTCATGGCTACAATGTCAACACCTGTTGAAAAGGAGTCCTTCTGGGGACTGTGCACCTCTGGTGAACAGCAAAGAAAGAATCTTGGGGATAAAACTATGAAGCTGAGGAAATGGAGGTGACCCTGTTTGGCCCAGGGTAGAAGACACGGGAGTGGAGGGAGGAGGTGAGACGGAGGCCAGGCCCTCCAGAGCCCGAGAGCCCAGAGCCTGGCTTTGAGGTGAGCCGTGAGGAGCTGCTGGGAAGCTGGAGCAGGGGCAAATGTGGTTAGAGCCGGGCTTCCGAAATGTGTCTGGGAGGAGGAGAGACCCGGTCAGATGGTTGGGATGCTCCGGAAATAGTCCTGATGAAAGGCAGTGACCAGGGCTGAAGGGAACAAGTGGCGGAAGCGATCTTGTGGGCAGATGTCGTGGCAGCCCTATCGGCCGGGTGTGGCTGCAAGCCCCGTACTCGGTGGGGAACTGGACGCTGCCTGCCCTCACTTTGGGCACTTGGAGGGTGCTTACGATTGCTGACTGAACCTCGGGGGTTGGAGGGGATGTGAGGGGTGGGGGAGCGGCCGGCTCTGTAGACGAGGCCACAGCCTGGGGGGTCAGAGTGTGATGCCACTCACCCTGGGGGGAGACAACGCAATTGGCAGGGGGTACGGGGCTCCTGTCAGTGGGACGTCTTCCCGACCCCAGTTAGGCTCTGTGAGGGCAGACTCTACCTGTCTGGTGCATGCTTCTGTGCCTAGGCCGCAGGGACAGTGCCCAGCACTCGCTCTGGGCTAAGCCTGCCTCCTCCCCGCTCCCCATCTTGTTTCTGGCCAGAGCAGTACTGGGGAGGGCTCCTGCCGTTCCCTGGTCTCAGACCTGTGAACACGACCACCTGGGTCAAGGGGCCTGCGGGCAGGGTGCTGACCAAGGACAGGGTGCTGGGCCTCCTCCCAAGCTGGGGGATGGCAGGAACCCTGGCTCCCAGGAGTTTCCTGGAGAGGCCGCGATTACAAGTCAGATATGCGGGGCCAAATCCCCCAAGAAAGGCTCTGAGCAACAGATCCAGGAGAAGAAAGATGCCCGCAGATAGGAGTTCTAACTCACTCATGGCCCTCACATCATCCTGCCAATGGTCCATTCTGAGTTCACCTCTTTGTATCTATTCCCCTTCTCTGTCTTTCTCACTTCCCTTTTCCACTTTCTTGCTTCCTTGGACTTGAACTTCCCAATAAAAAGTTAAATATAAGCTTCTGACTCAGGCATTTCGAAAAAATTTCCCCTTAGGGAAACAGGACTAAGGCAGGGCTCCATAAATATTTGCTGGGCAAATGAAAGACTTGTATGACCAGACTGGTGCAGGATGAGAAACAAAGATACAGGAGCTAATTTGAAAAAGTCACAGGTTTAGAGATTGTCTGTCAACTCGGGAACTGTCTCCATAGGCCATACCCAGCGGAGACGCCCCATCCCACAGTGGTGGGAAGGGGATAGAGAGAAGAGGCTGAGGCAGACGCTAGACACACTCACATTTAAGAAGCAGGAAAAGAGAAGGGACCCTCACAAGAGGCCTGGTAAGGCAGAGACGACCAGTGTTCATTCAAGCCCCCGTACACCGCCAGGCCACAACTTGCCACCCGTTCCCAGCCCCTGTAGACAGGTGTGACCGTGGACCACATTTTAGCTGATGGACAGAATGATGAACAAGACAGAGCGCCTGCTCCTGTAGACCTCAAGTCAAATAAATCCAGAGAAGTGTCCCGCTGGTACCTGGACCTCTTTCAGATCTGGCCTGGGAAGACTTCCTAGCAGAGCTGCTGCACTCTCCCTGTCCACAGGATAGTAGAATGACTCTGAGGTCCAAGGGGGTGAGGGAACCACAGCCACATGGAGTCCAGGGTTTGGAAGCATTGTCTTTTCAACTGGCCTCTCCATGAATGACGAATACACTTCGATTGTGTTAAGCCACTCGATTTGGCCGGGAGGTGGGGTTCTCTGTTAAAGAAGCTAGTGTTATGTCATAACCTAGCAAGTGTGGAAGAGACGAGGGCAGATGCTGAAGCTGAGGACTGGAACACACTATGGCCCTGAGGCCTGGCCTTGTGGCTCTAAACCCTGATGTCTTCCACACACCCCAGGTTTGTGTGGACGTTGGGTGAGTTCTTGCACACCTCGTCTCATAAGCACAAGTTCTTTTAAGAGCTCCCTAGCCAAAGTCACAGAGCTGTGCTTCTGAGGCCACTGATGTCCACACGGGGCAGTCATCCCAGCCTCCCTTCTGCGGTGATATGCACATGCCAGAGCTCTTTAGCTGAGAACAGTAGACACAGCAGGAAGGACAGAAGCAGAGAAGCCCTGACGACCTCATCGCTGAGGCCTCTGGAGCTGCCTCTGTGTGCCTGCCACGCACGACTCAGTGCTAGGCACCCCTCCACCCTGTGGGGTCCACTCAAGATTCCCATTCCCAGGCGAGAGCCTCAGACAGGGGTGACTTGAGGCCTGTATTCTTCCTGTCATGTCGGTGGTGATGATGGGAACCCCAGGCCCCCCAGGAGAGGCTATAGGACTTAGAACAGGAGGACGATGCCTCAAGGAAGTGATGCCTCCTGTACCCCTACAAACAATAGCGGGTTCCCTGGAATCCTCTTGGCAGGATCTTATCTCCATGTAGGAGCAGGCAGGAGGAAGGTGTTTGGATTCTTTGGGGGGGTCAGCAACCACTAATCTTTCAGCAGCTTATACATTTTTATTTTAACAAGAAAACATTGTTAGGGAGACTGGCTGGAATCAACCTTTCATCTTTACCTTTGACATACCCTGAACTGCCAGTTACCTGAGCGGGGGAGGAATATGAATCAGAAGCCGTGGGTGAGGAGCTGTGAGACATGCATCCTATTTTTATCTCTATTTTTGACAAATCGTGTCATTGTTTTATACTCCAATTTCCCCGTTAACAAAGCAAGGTAAGAAAACCTCCTCTGCCTGATTTATAGATTTTTTTGTGAGGGAAAGAAGAAAAAGAAAAGAAAAGAAGAACAAAACACCAAAACCCCTGAAAGGACTTTAGGGGTCCTTCTAAGAGCAATTAGTTATCAGAGCATTTGCTTTGGCTTGAATTTTGTTCTCCTGAAAGATAGGTTGGAGTCTGAAGCCCTATGCCTCAGAATGACCCTATTTGGAAATAGGGTCATTAAAAGTACAATTAAAATTGAGGTGAGGTCATTCTAGAGTGGGGTGAGCCCTTCATCTGATATGGCCGGTGTCCTTATAAGAAGCAAGAGACACAGACACACATGGGGACAGCATCAGGGGATGAGGGAGGCAGAGCCCAGAACGGCACAGCTGCAAGCCCAGGACGGCGAGGACTCCAGCTGCCACCAGAGGCTGGCTCAGGTGAGCAAGGATTCTTCCCCGTGATTCCAAGGAGGAGTGTGGCCTTGCTGACACCATCCGTCTTGGTTTCTAGCCTCCAGAACTGTGAGGCAATAGATACCTGTGACTTAGGCCACTCACTCTGTGGTGCCTGGCTGTGGCAGCCCTAGGAAATGAGTGCAGCATCCTTCCCAGGGCACGGTGAAGCTTGGCCAGAGCTCTCGGCCCATCCCTGAGAGGTGGTGACCTAGTGTCAGGCATGGAACAGGGTCCTGGATTTCAGAGATGAAGGTCACAAAGAACCAAAGTCAGTTGTGGAAAACCCAAAGCAGCTATTCGGGCTAAGCAGGTTTATACAGGCAGCAGGAGTCGAGTCCACACTGATGGAAAGCGTTACTTCTGCTTTGAGGGCCCAGAGTGTTCAGAACAGAACCGGGTGAGGGCAGCCTGGAGACTGAGTGCGCTTTCACTTCCTAAGACGTGACTGAAGCATCACCTTCACACTCAGCTCTACCACTCAGGCTCCTGTAACCACAGGTACCAGGCGGCTGCACGTAGAAATCATCCTCGAGGAGAAACACTGTGGGGGTGTTTTCTAAACGTTGGCCCCACCTCCACAGAGCTTGTGTTGTTAACCCCTTTATTACGCTCAGTGAAGTGAAGTGAATGGCACTCAGTCGTGTCCCACTCTTTGCAACCCATGGACTATAGAGTCCATGGAATTCTCTAGGCCAGAATACTGGAGTGGGTAACCTTTCACTTCTCCAGGGGATCTTCCCAACCCAGGGATTGAACCCAGATCTCCCACATTGAAGGCGGATTCTTTACCAGCTGAGCCACAAGAGAAGTTCAAGAATACTGGAGTGGGTAGCCTATCCCTTATCCAGCAGATCTTCCTGACCCAGGAAATGAACTGGGTCTCCTGCATTGCAGGCAGATTCTTTACCAACTGAGCTATCAGGGAAGCCTATAGTGAAGTCGCTCAGTCGTGTCAGACTCTTTGTGACCCCGTGGACTGTAGCCCGCCAGGCTCCTCCGTCCACAGGATTTCCCAGGCAAGAAATTTCTTACGCTGCTCTTGGTTTATTTGGATCAGATTATTCTCAATTCACTCTGAAAGCAATAATTTCTTTAAATATATGTATATATATATATATCTAGGCAAAAAGACTATACATATATTATATATATAAAGGCAAAGAAGACTAAGAACAAAACCAAAAAAGTGTGTGCATATATGTATAGTCATGAACTTTTTTGGTGTGTGCGTACCTACATGCTAAGTTACTTCGGTCATGTCCGACTCTACAACTGTATGGACTGTAGTCTGCCAGGCTCCTCTGTTGATGGGATTCTCCAGGCAAGAGTACTGGAGTGGGTTGCCATGCCCTGCTCCAGGGGATCTACTTGACCCAAGGACTGAACCCTCGTCTCTTACATCTCTTGCATTGGCAGGCAGGTTCTTTACCATTAGCACCACCTGGGAAGCCCAGATACTAATGTATGTCTTTCATAAAATCTAAGTGGTATAAAGTGAACGTTTGAAAAGCAGGGGATACCTGTATTAGAAAGGTTTATGGATAAATTTTTGATATGATGATTTACAATATAATGCTAAGAATTTGCTTCAAAATAATCCAGGTATGTGGGGCTGGAGAGGGGAGTGGCTGGTGGTGCAAGGTAAAACAGGCCTGGCCGTGTGTGGCTGTGTTGTAAAAATTGAGCTGGGGTGCACAGGGATTTACTGCATTGTGATCTCTGCTTGGGCACATGTTTGGAGATTTCCATCGTAAGACAGAAAGCAGTAAAGCCATAAAAGTTTCCCATATCCCTTAGGATTGTGGTTGTGGTTCCCACATCCCCTAGGACCTCAGAGTTACTCTACTATCCAGCAGCTCCGGTAAGAAGGCTTCCCAGGCCAGACGTCCACCATTAGCAAAAAAACAATAAAAAGTATGGGCATACAGTTAGTTCTTCCATCATGGAGGTGGAGTTGGTGTGCATGTGGGTGTGTGCGAAGTGTGTTTGTGTGTATGCTCTCATGCTGTTTCACTCTAATTTGGTTGCAGCTCTGGAACAACTGCATTCTATCAAGAATAACTTTTTGACAGCTGTGGAGAATACCCGGCTGAATTTCCAAGGGGGTAGGCACAGACACACGGCCCCTGCTAGGGGGCTGCTGGGGCCAGCACCACACGGGTATTCCCTTGGCCAAAGACAGAGGAAAAGCAGCTAATGAAGGTATTGCCTAGTGTCCAGAAGGACCCCGCTGGAGGCTGGATGTCAGAATCTCAAAAGCCACTGGCTCAAAACTTCATTCCAGCCGTGATCTTCTGGAGTTGGCAGGAAGAATGCAAATCCAGGGAAAGGAGGAAGTAGGGCTGACTAGAGGCTCTGCTGTGTGGTGGGCAGCTGCGCTGAATGGTGCTGGAAAGCTGCTTCACAGCTGTGGCTGGTGGGCTCTGAGGCGGGAGATGGATAAGCCCCAAGCTGAGCAGGTTCTGCCTGGTGCTCAGATACTGCAAACTAGAGGGAGAAACAGGCTGGGCCCTGCCCAGACAAGAGATAAAAGACTCCAGATTCCTTATTCTTGAAGTTAAGGAGACCTCCCAGACTACATACAGGCAGAAAAGCTCTCTGGAGGTCAGAAAGGGAGGAGGCACCACCCCACAGTAAGTGATATCAGCCACCCATGGAGCTCTTTACTAGAATCCATCTTGGCCAAGAGATATGTGTGCACACATGGGAGGACCCTGAACTACACTGAATACGGACTCAGAACCAGGCAGAGCAGGATGATTGGCCAAAGGAAACCCAGAAGAAATGTCCCATAAAAGTGATTCGAACTGCCATGAGAGTTTGACTCTCTCTGAGCCCGTGCATGTGTCTATCCGCACATACCTTTTTTCCTCCTAATAAACATTTTACTCGCTTCACTGCTTCCCATCTCTATGTGGAAATTCGCTCCTACACAGCTGATGAGCCAGGGCCGAGCCACTGGCGACTGGTCCCTGGTGATCAGTGGCCAGGACTCGGTGCTCTCACAGCCTTGGCCTGACCACAGGCTCCGGCTGGGAACTAAAACCTCACTTCCTCTGCTGCAGGCTGGGGCAACCCGAGATCAGTTTTTCTCCCCTTTTCATATACCTATCCATGTTCACTCAATGACGTGTTTGTACAGTTTCGTATATGTAGGTCTCGGCTTCTAAGTTCTACAGTTTTGATAATCGTTCATCTGTTGTACACCCCCATTTTACAACTGGGAAAACGCAAACCTTGTTGCATGGCTGGAACAGCAAAAGGTTTGCGTTGGAAGATCTTGGCTTAAATTCTGGTTTCTTTAGTTTCCAGCACAGCTCAACTTAATTCGTTAAAGTAGAGGCACTGCTCTGTAAGTCACTCACCACTGCTATTCTCTTGTTGATTTTCTGGGAAGAATCATTTGAGTGGCTTCTTCTTGCTTTAAGGCAAGTAGGCATCCATTTTTCCATGAGAAGAGTATGACCTCCCCGAACCTGCTTTTTCGACTTGGTGAAAACTTGAGGTCTAACAAGTAGGAGTTGTCGTTTCAACAACCATTTGAAATTTGAAGTTGCCAGTGAGGGTTTGGGAAAATTCACTGAGGGCTTCAAGAGTCTTCGTGAGAGGAAGGAGATAAAGATGCAGATTTATGACGGCATCCTTGACGGGTTGAGGTGGCTGTGATTGGAAACTGCTGGCATAAAAGGACAACGGCACCATCAGGGTCTAGGGAAGGTGTGTGGATGAGCGGGGACTCATACGGGGTGGCCACGAGAGAGTGTGGGGCACTGGAGGGGGAGGGTCGGCCCATGAGCTGAGTGCGGTGAAATGTCTAATTTGCCCTCAGCATGGTGTTCACAGTGACAGCTGCAGAATTCCTTTGTTGGAGGAGTTTAGCGGGCTTGACATGGAGCTGTGTTTTAAAGCAAAACGTTCATTTTCATTTGCTTTGCCTATTTGTACTTGGTGGCTTTGAGAAGAGGTTAATGGAGGTCAAGGTGTGGGGGTAGGCAAAGCCCTCCATTCACGCCTTACTGCTTCCAACCTGGTGCAGCCACCCCGATGCCACGTGAAACTCCTGGGCAAAGCCAGTGTATTAGAGTGTGTCCCCAAAGAAATGCCGTGTTGAAAACTCGGGATCACCGATTTCCAAAACGCCTGGCAGTTCCCTTTCTACCTCACTCTCCAAATCTACCAGTCCCCTGGAACAAGCATTTTCTTGTTTGAAGAGAATGTTAGCTTGAATGTTAGAAGAGATATAACCTTATTCTGCATCCCCACCCCCACCCCAGCAGCTCATATCTTGAATCACTTCACTCTCCGAGTCTCCGTTCCCTTAGCTGTAAAATGGGATGAAAGGATCGTGGTCTGTCTTGGTGGTTGAGGGATTAAACTTTGTCAGTTGAAAAGTGCCCCCACACTCCCCGCTGACAGTGTCAGGAAACCTCATTAAATGTCTTGTGCAAGGTTGCCTGCCGCTTCACAGCAGAACAGCAAATTAGAGGCAGCCCCGCGGCCTTCCCACCCCAGGCAGCTGGGCCCCTGGCAGACGGAATGCCTGAAACTGGGTCTGACGGGAGGGGGCATCCTGAGGGCAGGCGACTGTTTGAAAAGGGGAAGTGGCAGGCGGGTGAGGACGGCCTGTGACTTGTAGAATAAGGAAGCTGTCTCACCAGCAGGGTGTAGACAGTTGGTTGGAGGGTGTAGGGGACTCCGGGGATGGTAAAGGTGACTTCCGGTAAGGCACTTCCGGTAAGGCACGGATGTTGACGTACTCTACAGTGTTACGACAACACAGCACTGAGGACCCGCCCCGGTGCGCCTCCATCCTGACTCGCCTACTGCCGGCCCCTCCCCGCCACAGGCGGGCACTCGCTTCTCCATGCTGGGCGCTGCCCCAGTGGCCTGTGCGGCTGCTTGCTGCTGTCCGAGGGGCCTGTGATGATAGAGGTCCCTGGGTCCACAGTGACCTGGTGGCCCACGGAGCCAAACATCTTGGTACCTTCCGCCTGGATTCTGAGGGCAAAGGAAGCATCATCAGCCACTCCCTCCCCTCCCTTCTCTTGTCTCCTCCTAAGCTTCCCTGCTGCTGCTGCTAAGTTGCTTCAGTCATTTTTGACTCTGTGCGACCCCATAGACAGCAGCCCACTAGGCTCCCCCGTCCCTGGGATTCTCCAGGCAAGAACACTGGAGTGGGTTGCCATTTCCTTTTCCAATGCATGAAAGTGAAAAGTGAAAGTGAAGTCGCTCAGTCGTGTCCGACTCTTAGAGACCCCATGGACCGCAGCCTACCAGGCTCCTCCATCCATGGGATTTGCCAGGCAAGAGTACTGGAGTGGGGTGCCTTTGCCTGGCCCCCAGCAACTCTCACTCCCTGCTGGTTCTCTAATCCACTGAAGCACAGAAATAATTTCCATTTTGGTCTCTCTCACTACATGAGGGTTTCTCAATTTTTCTTTTTTGTGTGGGTGGTAAGATCTATGGCATTCTGGAAATACATTTACTTCTCAACCCAGTACACACACACACACATGCACACACATCAAAAATTTCATGAAACATGCTTAGTATGTGAGGTTCACTCTGATATCTTCACTTCAATGAAGGTACCTGTTTCATTAAAAAATGTAGGTCATGACCCCCTAAAATGGTGTCATGACCCACGATGGATAAATCCTTTCGGTTTGAAAAGCCCTCAGTAGACAGTAAACATTGGCGCCTTTTTGGTTTTTGTGTCTCTGCCAAGCACATGCCTGTTCTCTTGCAGGAATTTACCCCCAGCTGAATTGAAGCTTAAATTATGTTTCTTTGAATTCCTGCATTGTCTGGAACAGTGCCAGGTGTGTGGCAGGACTCTATCCCCACTTCTCTCGATTGTTCCATGCCTCTGAGTGTGTGTGTGTGTGTGTGAAGGTTCAGTCAATGCTGCCGCCTCCATGAAGCCCTTGAGGAGTTCTTCGGAGAGAAGTAGACTTGCCCTTTCCTTTGGGTCGCTTTGCTGGCCCATCTTATGGAGCACTGACCACCTTCCATTCTACACAGTAGTAGTTTGTACACGTTTCCTCTTCTGCAGTGCTTTACGAAGACAAAATCCGAGTCCAGCTTATTTCTGCACCCCACGCCACTTAGCCCCTGTCCTACATGTTCATTTGTTTTGAATGAGTGGTTGGCTGAGTGTTAGTATTTACTGTCTGCTGAATTGAAGATGTACCTCACGTGTAGGAAAGGAGCTGAGAGTTGGTGCCGTGTGCCTGCCGTCCTGCCCTGCACCTCTGCTCACATCTTACCTCTAGCCTCACACAACCAGCTTCTGGAATCTTCCCCAGTGACCAGTAGTTTCATTCAAGTCAACTCCGTTCATCAGATTTGAGTTCTGCCTGCTCTGTGTTCTCCCCTCCTAGTAACCACTCTGTGGAGGATCCTTATGTGTCCACTGCAATCTGCCAGGAGGCTTGCTTGGTCGTGTTGTCGTTTAGTCACTAAGTCGTGTCTGACTCTTTGCAACCCCATGTGCTATAGCCCACCAGGCAACTCTGTCCATGGGATTTCCCAGGCAAGAATACTTGAGTGGGTTGCCATTTCCTTCTCCAGGGTATCTTCCTGACCCAGGGATCGAACCCAAGTCTCCTGCATTGGCAGGTGGATTCTTTACCACTGAACCACCTAGGAAGCCCTTGCTTGGTGACTAGAACCCAACTTAGGTCCCCAGAGAGACAGGAATGGTCATAGCCTCTGAAAATCAGCTCACTCCCTGCACCACCTCCGTGTCACCACATGGAAAGAAGGGCAGATTGTCAAGGAAGGGCCGCTGGAAAACCTGAGAGCTGAGCCTCAGCCAGGCCTCTGCTTCTTGGTTTGGTCACTCACAGCAAGTACCGAGACAGGCAGAAATGTCAGCCTACCCTCTGAGATGAGGGCTTCTGACAGCTGTAAGTTGACAAGTTACAAGTGACAGCTGTAAGCTGATCAGCCTGAACCTTTGACAGGAAAAAAAAAAAGGAAAGAAAAAGAAACAGCTCTGCTCAATGATTCGTGAATATCCTCCTGCTTCTCCGATGGATGGGTAGGGAGGTGAAAAATGGAAACCACAGGTCTGGTCATGCCAAACTCATGTAGGACCAAGGCCAGCACCATCCTGGGATGTACATTCGCCATGTGACATGTGGCGTGCCCCCAATATCCCTTTGCTCCAAATATCTTCCCCACTCTTGTAGTGGTGCCTGGGATTTCCACATTATCCACTCCTCTGTGTTAGGCAAAAATGCTATTTGAAATCAACATGACTCACTGGAGCTTGAATATTTATTAATATTGTGTTTATTTTTTAGAATATGTTCTACCACCTAGCAGGATCCTGGGGAAATAGGACCTAAAACTGATTTGTTTTCAGGAGGAAAAGGATCAGTGAAATACAAAACTTGGGGCCCTATATGCAGAGCAGTAAAGGGGCAGGGGAAATGGGCATTTGTGGAAAACTAAGGAAAGTGGTTTTAGAGGTGCGAGAGTGGACGAACTGACATTTGTTGATGGCCTTTACGCAAGGCGCCATGCTAGGAATGTTCTCTGCCTGATCTTATTAATTCTCATGTCAACCTAGTATCCATTTGAGGAAAATGAGGCTCAGGGAGATGAAGTAATGTAAGCTGGGGGCTTTGAGTCCAGGTCAGTCTGATTGCAAAGTCTTTATTTTCCATCACAGTTTACTTCATTCTAGGCTGAAAGGGAGCAGAAAGCTCTGAAAGGAGAAAGTGGAGGTGTCCAGACAACTTGCCCTCTTACTCCCAGTTCTGCTCAGGAATGGTCCCCACTGCAGCCAGGCTGGAGAGGAAGCTGTTTTAAGGAGTTTTCAATTCAGTTCAGTCACTTAAGTCGTGTCCAATTCTTTGCAACCCCATGGACTGCAGCACGCCAGGCCTCCCTGTCCATCACCAACTCCCGGAGTTTACTCAAACTCATGTCCATTGAGTCGGTGATGCCATCCAACCATCTCATCCTCTGTCATCCCCTTCTCCTCCCGCCTTCAATCTTTCCCAGCATCAGGGTCTTTTCCAATGTGTCAGCTCTTTGCATCAGGTGGCCAAAGTATTGGAATTTCAGCTTCAGCATCAGTCCTTCCAGTGATTATTGGAATGAGTAAGGAGTTTTATTGGAATGAGTAAGGAGTTTTACGGAGAAGGCAATGGCACCCCACTCCAATACTCTTGCTTGGAAAATCCCATGGACGGAGGAGCCTGGAAGGCTGCAGTTCATGGGGTCACTGAGGGTCAGACACGACTGAGCGACTTCACTTTCACTTTTCACTTTCATGCATTGGAGAAGGGAATGGCAACCCACTCCAGTGTTCTTGCCTGGAGAATCCCAGGGACGGGGGAGCCTGGTGGGCTCCCGTCTGTGTGGTCGCACAGAGTCAGACACAACTGAAGTGACTTAGCAGTAGCAGCAAGGAGTTTCAAGGCTCTCCAAATGGGAGAGGTGAGGGGGAAACTGGGTTTCTGCTGAAATAGGATAAGCTCAGGACAAGTCTCCGTGGGAAGCAGTCAGAGGTAAGAAATCTCTCCCTGACCTTCCTGGGACCCCAGGTAAGAGTGCCCAGAGACAGGTGAGTCTCATGACCTTTTCCAGCTACAACATGCAATTTAAAAATTGTATAAAAATATTAAAAAATAAATAAAAAAATAAAAATTGTATAAATTGGCAAAGCACATATAAAATCAAGCCATTTTTAAGAGTATAGTTCAATAGTGTTAAGCATACCACATGGTTGTGCAACCAATCCCCAGAAGCTTTTCATCCTGTAAAACTGAAACTCTACACCCATTCAATAACTTCCCGCTTGTCCCTTCCCTGGTCTCTGGGGGCCACCATTCTACTTTCTATTTCTACTTTCACTACTTGGGGTGTGATAAGTGAAACGCTACAGTCCTTGTTTTTTTGTTTTTTTTTTCGGTGAGAAGTTTGTTTCATACTGTTAGAATTTTCTTCCTCTTTTGGGTTGAATAATATTCTATTGTGTGTGCTAAGTTGCTTTACTCATGTTTGACTCTTTGCAACCCCATGGACTGTAGCCCACCAGGCTCCCCTGGCCATGGGATGCTCCAGGCAAGAATACTGGAGTGGGTTGTCATTTCCTTTCCCAGGGGATCTTCCTGACCCAGGAATCAAACCCTCGACTCCCTTGTCCCTTGCATTGCAGGCGGATTCCTTAGCACTGAGCCACTAGGGAAGCCCAATATTCTATTGTATGTATATTACTCTTTGTTATTCCATCCATTAATGTGCATTATTTTATTGTCAGCTAGCTTTTGAATTTTTTCCCCACCTTCTCCCATTGGAATTAAGCTTTTTGAGGTCAGGGACTGTCTTTCTTGTTTCACTGTGTTCCCAGTGCCTAGCAACATGGTCAGCACACAACTGGGGCTTGATAAATATTTATTCACTGCATAAATAAATGTCTAATCCCAGGGATTTCTTCAATTAGTCTAGTGTGGTACTGGTTACAAAGTCTTTTCCTCAACAACTTTATGAGGCAAACCCCATTTTCTCAATACTCAGAGAGACTATGTTTCACCCCAAATCACACAGCTGGTACTAGCCCAAGCCAGAGCTCTAACCCAGGAGCTGTGACTGCTGAGTCTAGACATGCTGTTTTCCCTGTGGTTGTAACCTTAATCTGGTGAGCCTCACAGGCCTTCCCTGTTCACGCACACAGTGAACACGGATAGATTCACCAGCTCCTCAGCTGCCATGTTGAACACCAGGGTCCCCCCTTCTGTGGCCAAGCAGGGGTATCCCAGGCCCCAAATCCCATCGGACTCTGCATGCGTGGTTACTCTATGACACTCTCTCAAACTGCTGGCCGACTGCAGCCAGTCCTATGTAATAGTGAAGCCTGAAGGAGAATCATACAGGGGATCTCTTGTAAATAGTGCAGTCTCCCTCTGTGGCTAAAGCGAATTCTTCCCCTACTCAACTTCCCTTGATTAAATGTTTTCTCCGTGTTTCCATTCACTTTTCTATGTAAACATTTTTTATTGACGTATAATACAGAAATCACAAATATACACTTTCATTAACTATACACACACATAATCAAGCTCCTAAATTGAGAAATAAGACATTACAACTCCCTCCCCAGAAGGCCCATCACGCATCCCTTCAATTGTGATTTTCCTTAAGAGCAACCAGTTATTACTGGCTGTTAGAAGCCATCAACCCCTGGCTTCTAACAGCTTATACTTGTCTTTGCCTATTTTTGAATTTCATATGAATGGAATCATACGGTATGAATTCTTTTGTATCTAGCTTTTGTTACTCAACATGGTGTTATTGCATGCTGTTGAATTTTCGTTGTCTTTAGTATTCCATGGTATGAATGTATTGTCATTATTTATCCATTCTACCATCAACGGATATTGGAGGTGTTTCCTGTATTTGACTAGGGCTAACAGTGCTGCTTGTCTTTTGGTGAACATGCTTCCCAGGTGACTTAGTGGTAAAGAAACTGCCTGCCAGTGCAGAAGATGCCAGTTTGATCCCTGGGTCTGGAAGATTCCCCTAGAGGAGGAAATGACAACCCACTCCAGTATTCTTGCTGGGAAAATCCCATGGACAGAGGAGTCTGGCAGGCTACAGAGTCGCAAAGAGTGGGACATGGCTGAGCAGCCGAGCACGCATGCCTGTGTACATATTACTGTTAGATATATGGCTAGAAGTAAAACTGCTAGATGATAGGGTTTGCAAGTGTTTTGCTTGAGTGAATATGACAGAGTTTTCCATAGTGATTGTATCAGTTGATGTTTCCAATTGCAATGTTTTGAAAGGTTCAGTTGATCCATATCCTCACCAATACTGGACATTGCCTGTCTTTCCCCCTTCAGTCTTTTAGTGAAATGCAGTGGGAGGCATTGAGGTTGTAGTTTGTGTTTCCAGATAACTAATAAATTAGACATTTGGATATTCTCTCTTGTGAAGTGGGTTATCTCCAAGAATCTTATTGATTAGTAGGAGGTCTTTATTCTGAATCAAGTGCTTTGTTGGATATATGGATTATAAACATCTTCTCCCAGACTGTGGCTGGTATTTTCACTCTCTTAATGTTTTTTTTTTTTTTCATGAACAGAATATATGAATTTCAATGTAGTCAAATTTATCAATTTCCCCCCTTATATTAATAATTAGAAGTTTTTAAAACTTGTTACAGAAATTTTTGCCTACCTTAGGGTCATCAAAACATTGTCCTGTTTTTTTCTGAAATCTTTATTGTTTTACTTTCACATTTATATATATCTACAATCTATTGAAAGTTTGATAATAGGTGAGTTGATTCATTTTTTCCTTTCTTAGAAGTCAGATTTATTGAGAAATGATGCATACACATTAAAATTCACCCTTTTAAGTGTACAGTTCAGCAATTTTTGACAAACAAATACAGTTTCTGTTTGCTAATATTTTGTTTAAAACTTTTCATCTATATTTGTGAGAAAGAGACTGATCTGTAATTATCATTTCTTATGATGTCCTTTGCTGGCCTCATAAAATGAGCTTGAAATGTTCTTTATTTATCAATTGTCTGGAAGAGTTTGTGTAAGACTGGTGCTATTTCTTCCTTAAATGTTTGAAGGAATTTACCAGTGAGGCTACCTGGACCTGGAGTTTTCTTTGTGGAAATATTTTAAATAGTAGACTCAACGTTTAGGTAGATATTGCAGTGTTCATTCAATGTTTAAATAGCTATTGCAGTATTCATATTTTCTAATTTTTTTCTTGTGTCAGTTTTGATAGGCTCTATTTTTCAAGGCATTTGCCAATTTTTAAAATTGTCAAATTTGTAGAAATAAAATTATTCTTGATATCTTCTTATTATCATTTTAATGTTTGTAGGGTCTTTAGTAATGTATTACTTTTTATGTCTAATATTGTGTAGTGTGTTTTCTTTTCTTTTTTCTTTCTTGAACAGTTTTGCTGACCCCTGGGTTGGGAAGATACCCGGTAGAAGGAAATGGCAACCCACTCCAATATTCTTGCCTGGGAAATCCCATGGACAGAAGAGTTTGGTGGGCTACAGTCCGTGGGGTCACAAAGAGTTGGATACGACAGAGCAACTAATACTTTGACTTTGACTACCAGTTTGATTAATCTTTGTAAAGAGTTCATTCTTGGCTTTGCTGATTTTTCTCTATTGTGTGACTTTTCTATTTTATGAATGCTCCACTCTTCCTATTATTATTTTCTTCCTTCTACTTTCTTTGGGTTTGATTTGCTCTTCTTTATCTGTTCTCTTGTTTTCTTAATTATTTGTTGCTTGAAATAGATGCTGAGATCATTGATTTTCAGCTTTTCTAATACACACATTTCAGGCTATAGTTGTTTCTTGAAGGACTGCATTAGGCGCATCCACAAATTTTGACATATTTTTGTCATACCTTCATTATCTGTATCAGTCAAGGTTTTATAAGGGAACAGAGTCATTAGGAGCTGTATGTAGAATGGATTACATTCCAGATTTTTGACTCTATGCAGCTGTAGGTGTTGACTAACAGAGGACTCTGGGATGTTGCTTCTGCCCTGGTGCTACAGCCTCAGGTCTACAGTTTGGGCAGCCAGCAATGGAAGACAGAGGTCAAGTGGGAAAAGAAGGGAGAGTTCAGTCCTCCAGGTTGAAGGAGAACAGGAACCTACCCCGTTCTCTCACTGCCTCTAAGTCAACAATGAGGGGCCCTCAGCTCAAGGCACGCCGTCGGTCGCAGCAGCCGCCGCTGGCTCACATGCCAGCACTTCCTAGCTCTGGAGTAGGAGCAGGGGGCCTGGAACGAGGTCAGCTCTGCCCTGATCAGCCAGAAATCTAGAAAGTCTCTTCAGTGCTGCTATGAGCTCTGCTTTCCATCTCTGAAGCCCGAGAGGCAGATGGACTTGGAGCCTGGAGACAAGTTGGGCCCTGCCTTGGGCTCCAAAAATGTTTAAAAAAAGGACATGAAAGGGATTTGGGGACCAGCCTGGACCCTTGACCCCTGTCCTCAAGGGATCAAAGCCTCTTTGGCCTTTACCAACTTCCCAGGAGTCCTTCCCTTTGACATTAGGGAAAAAGCATGAGCTGGAAGTGGCTGGATGTGGAAAATTTGTTTTAGCACTGAATCTGCTGTGGTTTGCCCCTAATCACCCATACGTGCCATCAGGACTAAAGACAGTCACTATAGATACCTAGCCCTGAAACGCTCCCTCCAGACGCCCCAGGCAAGCCCACTTCTGTAGCAGGTGAGAACACCAAGGCACAGAGAGGTCAAGTGACTGACCTAAGGGCACGCACTTCACTTGGTGGCCAGGATTAGAAGCCAAGCCTGATCTTTCTGCTGCAGAATTGTCATCATGATCACCATGATCCCTTCCTCCCCTCCCATCTTCCAGGCCAATTAGTTCCCAAGTCCCCTTAACTCTGTTGCGAGTGGCAGGTTTGGTAGGCTCAGATGTGAGAAGAAATTTGTTGGTCTGTGAAGCCATGGGCCATCTGGCCACTGACCAGATCAAACTCATCCTGGGTGGTGTGCGAGGAGCTCCAGGCTCTGGTGGATTTGGAAGGTGTGGCAGAGATTAGAGGTAGGAGCGTGGGACTGTTTGTCAGAACCTGGGATTCTGTTATCTCTGGAAACACTCCTGCCCCTGCTGCAGGTTTCCGATCCTCCTAGGCTGGAACCAAATACTGTTGTGGAAGATCTGAACACTTTCCCTAGGGAACAAAAGCCCTTGGGCATGTGGGTGAGGTGCGTGCAGTGCGTGTATGTATCTGTGTGTGTGCTCTTTACAAAAAGGGAGAGGGCAGAGCACTGGGGTGAAATGGTACCATGTGGGCAAAACCAGGCTGTAGTATAGGCAGTGATCCAACCTCAGCGGTCTCAGCACTGGGAGAGGGCAGAGAGCAAAACCCTCAGGCCTCGGGGATGGGGATTGGAGGCAGGGGTTTTGTCTGTTAATAAAATATTTGAAAGCTGAGAGTGGTGGTGACTCTATCCAATCAACTTCTTTCTGGAGCTTCAGCTTCCAGACGGTAAATTAATAATAGGAGGACAGTTGCTCAGGGCTCTGAGGAAATTGGCTTTACCAGGGCTTGATAACCCCAGAGACTGTGCGCCATTGTAAGATATAAGCTACCCTCCCCTTCCCGCTCAGTTGGCTCCTGACCACCACGCGAGGAGCAACCCAGGATGCTTTTGGCCCTAGTTCATCAGCTCAGCACGGACATGACCAGCTGGAAGACATCCCTACCTCATGTTCCTGAAGTTGATGACTGAAGGTGAACCTACTGCACTGCTGTGGTATAGCAGGAAGAGGGCCCGGATGGGGTGCCTGGATCAAGACTGGGCTCTGCCACTCTCTCTACACATGACTTTGGATAGATCACTTTCCTCTAAATCCAGTTTCCTTGTTTATAAAATGAAGCTCATGGATTGGGTGATAATAACAAGGAACATTTTGGTGTTAACATTTAGGTTATGTGTCCGGCTTTGCCCTAAGGACTTTACAAGCCTTAGCTCATTCAATACTCACAGGCTTATTAGGTATTATTTTAAAGCCCATTTTACAAATGAGATCACTGAGGCAGAGAGGGTTTAAGTCACGCATAATGTGCCATTTAAACCCAGGTTTCAAATCCAGATTTTCCTGATTTTAAAGTTGACAGTCTGTATTAGATACTCCCTAGGGTTTTGCATTCAAGAATTTCTTCCTGGAAGAGAAAAACAGAGAGAGGATGGGAAGGAGGAAGAGATAAAGAGAGAGGGAGAGAGACTAATTTCCTACATGGTGGAAATTTTGAGGCCTTCTAATTGTAAGAAGAGTGAAGGGTGTGTGCAAGGTGGAGTATGGTGGTAAGGAGCTATATGATGAGAAATCTTGTCACTGTTTACTTTTTGCAAATATTTTCTGTTTTGCTTCAAGGGGCCTCTCAGGAAGAATCATTATTGTATTTCTGACAGGTGCAAAAAATCCCCCCATGCATTCCTCTGCTTTTTACCTGCCCCCTGCCCCAACCCAGACACAGAATTATGAAAACCAAAATTTTAAGGCATTCAGACCACTGGTTTACTGCTATGAAGAGCATCTGGCACTGAATGGGTACTCTCCCCCATGGCTTGATCTGCTTTGATTTGGCAAAGCCTCCTGCTTTTGCACAACTGGAAATAAGAAGGATCCAAAGTCACTAACATCTCACCATGTCAAGAATTCAATTAGTTGAAGTCATTTCAAAAATCACTATCAACTCTATTCTGGGAAAATGCCCTTCTGACCAGAAATTGTTGGGTGAAGAGTCAGCCAAGGGCACAGGCGCTGGGGAAGCTTCTCACTGGAATACTGCATGTGCAGGCGTGTGCAGGCGGGTGCGGATGCACGTGCACAGGTCCCTGTGCCTGAAGCAGGAAGAGCAGATCATGTCTCAGATTTTCCAGAGAACAGGACACACGTCAACACCACCAGCTTCTGTGCTTGTCACCGAGCCCAGATTTCTAAAGCAGATAAAACAGCGTTTGGCTTCCAGCGCTGCCATTTGTGTGACACTGCATGACAGTGGAGCTGTTTTGGAGTTTCAGTTTCCTCTGAAACAGAAAGGGAAGAATTCCTTGGATGATATGAGGATTCCAGGAGACCATCCTCAGGATGAGGACTGTCTATGTGTCGTTCAGTCCAGTGCTTGACCCTGAGTAAGCACTCAGTACTGATACTCTGGCTAAACCACATGAATCAGGACAGGCACCCAGCACTGACTGAGTGCCCATTTAATGCCACATACTGCTCTAAGTGCTTCATTTTTTTATTTATTGAAAAAATTTTTTTGTTTTAATTGGAGGCTAATTACTTTACAATATTGCAGTGGTTTTTGCCATACATTGACATGACTCAGCCATGGGTGTACATGTGTTCCCCATCCTGAACCCCTCCTCCCACCTCCCTCCCCATCCCATCCCTCAGGGTCATCCCAGTGCACCAGCCCTGAGCACCCTGTCTCATGCATCGAACCTGGATTGGTGATCCACTTTACATGTGGTAATATACATGTTTCAATGCTATTCTCTCAATGACTTTACTAATGTAATCCTTCAACAACCCCACGAGGTAAATAGTCTCAAAAAAAGTGAAAGTGAAGAGGGAAGTCACTCAGTCGTGTCCAACTCTTTTCTACCCCATGGACTGTAGCCTGCCAGGCTCCTTGGTCCATGGGATTTTTTCAGGCAAGAATACTGGAGTGGGTTGCCATTTCCTTCTCCAGGGGATCTTCCCAACCCGGGCCTTGGATCAAACCCGGGTCTCCCACTTTGCAGGCAGATGCTTTACCCTCTAAGCCACCAGGAAAACCCCAGTCTCAAAGAAGTAAAGGCATTTGTCCAAGGCCAAACAGCTGATAATGATGGAACCAGGCTTGAACCTGGGAAGTCTCACTATAGAGCCTGTGATCTTCCACAACACTAGGCTGCTGTCTGGAGCATATATGTACCATAATGCTATACATATTAATGGACTCAAATTCATTGTGGGGATCACACACAATTTTAATTGTTCAAGGGTGTTATCAAGGTTTCTGCGTGTTCTTAGTTTTTACTATGTGATCAGGGGATCAACCATTTACAGTCTGTGCTGTGCTAAGTTGCTTCAGTTGTATCCAACTCTTTGTGACCCGATGGACTGTAGACCTCCAGGCTCCTCTGTTCATGGGATTCTCCAAGCAAGACTACTGGAGTGGCTTGCCATTTCCTCCTCCAGGGCATCTTCCTGATGCAAGGATCGAAAATGTGTCTCTCATGTCTCCTGCGCTGGCAGGCAGGTCTTTACCTCTAATGCCAACTGGGAAGCCCATTTAAAGTTTAGAAAATGAAAATGCTCCCTGACCCTTAGTTTCCTTATCTGTACAATGGGAAAATGGGGTTGTTAGGAAGATTAAATAAAAGCATTTGTGAAAATGTGAAAACACACAGTAAACAATGAAATCTGTGCCCTCCTTTGTTATCTTCCTGGGTCTTCATGTTCATCTTCCTAGTGACAGGGCCCTCACCTCAGCACTACTCCTTACTTGAATGCTTTCATTTTTTTCTATCAGGACTGCTAGAGCCTGTGAACCAGTTCCCATCCTGCAATTTTCTCAACTGTCCTTTCTCAACAGCCTAGGGCTTAGGCTGTAGCTAAATAGAATAAAGGCAGAATTTGGTTTCTGGTTCAAGAAGATGGAGTAGAAGAACATGCACTGTTCTCCTCCTGCGAAAGCACCAAAATCTAAACTAGCTATTGAACAAGCATCGACAGGAGGACACTGGAGTCCACCAAAAAGGGATAGCCCGTGTCCAAAGACATACATGATCGTGACTCAGCTGGTAAAGAGTCCACCTTCAGCGCAGGAGACCTGGGTTCAATCCCTGGGTTGGGAAGATCCCCTGGAGAAGGGAAAGGCTTCCCACTCCAGTATTCTGGCCTGGAGAATTCCACAGACTGTATAGTCCCTGGGGTCACAAAGAGTTGGACACAACTGAGCAATTTTTACTTTCACTTTCTTGTCCAAAGACAGAGTAGAAGTCACAATGAGATGGTAGAAGGGTTGCAATCATAATAAAATCAAATCCCATACCCTCTGGGTGGGCAACCCAAAAGCTGGAGAACAAATTACTGAAGAAGTTCTCCCATTGTTGTGAAGGTTCTGAGCCTCACAATATGCCTCCAAGCCTGGGGATCTGACCTTGAAGGCCAGTGGGATTTGATTACAGGACTTCCACAGGGCTGGGGGAAACAGAGACTCCAGTCTTGGCGGGCACAAGCAAACCTTGCACATACCAAGATCCAGGGAAAAGAAACAGTGGCCCCACAGGAGACTGAATCAGACCTACCCGCTAGTGTTAGAGGGTTTCCCGTGGAGGTGAGGGTTGGCAGGGGCTCACCACAGAGACAGAGGAACTGGCAGCACCAGTCTGGAAGGTGCCTCTTGGCCTAAGTCCTTTCAGAGGTTGCCATTAACCCTACCACAGTGCCCTAAAGACCCAGGGCTGGGTCGCCTCAGGCCAAACAACTAACAGGGAGGGAGCCCAACCCCACCCATCAGCAGATGGTTAGATTAAAGCTCTACTGAGCAAGGTCCTGCCCACTGGAGCAAGACCCAGTTTTCCCCAACCAGTCCCTCTCATTAGGAAGCTTACACAAGCCTCTTAGCTTCATCCAACAGAGGACAGACAGAAGAAGCAAGACGAACCACAACCCCACAGTGGCCAAACCAAAAACCACGTTACAGAAATTCAATGAGGATGAAAAAGCAGAGAGTTATGTCCCAGATGCAGCGACAAGATGAACCCCCAGAAAAAACTAAATGAAGTGGAGACAGGCAATCTTCTAGAAAAAGAATTCAGAGTATTTATAGTAAAATGATCCAGGAGCTTGGGAAAACAATGGAGAAGATGCAAGAAACGCTTGCCAAGAACATTTTACAAGAATTACAAGAACTACAAGAACTAAAGAATTACAATTACAATTACAAGAACTAAAGGACCAACAGCCAGAGATGAAAAATACACTAGAAGGAATCAATAACTGAATAACTGAAGTAGAAGAAAGGATAAGTGACCTGAAGGGTGGAATGGTGGAAATCACTGCCATAGCACAGAATATAGAAAAAAGAATGAAAAAAAAAATGAAAACAGCCTAAGAGACCTCTGGGACAGCATCAAATGCAGCAACATTTGCATTATAGGGGTCTCAGAAGGAGAGGAGAGGGAAAGGACCTGAGGAAATATTTGAAGGGATAATAGCTGAAAACTTCCCAAACATGGGAAAGAAAATGGTCAACTAAGTCTGGGAAGCAGAGAGTCCCAGGCAGGATAAACCCAAGGAGGAACACACTGAATCATATAGTAATCAAACTGATGAAAATGAAAGGCGAAGATAAAATATTAAAAGCAACAAGGGTAAAATGACAAATAACATACAAGGGAACTCCCATCGGGCTATCAGCTGATTTTTCAACAGAGACTCTTCAAGCCAGAAAGGAAAGGCATCATACATTTAAAGTGATGAAAGGGAAGAACCTACAACCAAGAATATTCTACCCAGAAAGACTCTATTTCAGATTTGATGGAGGAATCAAAAGCTTTCCAGACAAGCAAAAGTTGAGAGGATTCAGCACCACCAGGCCAACTTTACAAATGCTAAAGGAACTTCTCTAGACAGGAAATACAAGGGAAGGAAAAGACCTACACAAAATAAACTCAGAACAATTAAGAAAATGGTAATAGGATCATGCTGCTAAGTCGCTTCAGTCGTGTGCGACTCTGTGAGACCCCACAGATGGCAGCCCACCAGGCTCTCCCTTCCCTGGGATTCTTCAGGCAAGAACACTGGAGAGGGTTGCCATTTCCTTCTCCAATGCATGAAAGTGAAAAGTGAAAGTGAAGTCGCTGGGCTTCTCCATCCATGGGATTTTCCAGGCAAGAGTACTGGAGTGGGTTGCCATTGCCTTCTCCATATATATCAATAATTATCTAAATGTAAGTGGATTAGCGGAGAAGGCAATGGCACCCTACTCCAGTACTCTTGCCTGGAAAATGCCATGGACGGAGGAGCCTGGTGGGCTGCAGTCCATGGGGTTGCTGGGAGTCGGATACGACTGAGCAACTTCACTTTCACTTTTCACTTTCATGCATTGGAGAAGGAAATGGCAACCCACTCCAGTGTTCTTGCCTGGAGAATCCCAGAGACGGGGGAACCTGATGGGCTGCCTTCTATGGGGTCGCAGAGAATCGGACACGACTGAAGCGACTTAGCAGCAGCAGCAGCAGCAAGTGGATTAAATGCACCAGCCAAAAGACACAGAGTGGCTGGGTAGATGAAAACATGTGTGTGTATGCACTGCCACTTACCACACCACTATACTTCACCCCCCAAGTTGTATGTAATTATTTTATATTGTTAGGTTAATCATCTTTCCATAATGGCCTACAATTATAATTATCTTTCTTTCTTTTTAAAAAATTAATTAATTTATTTTAATTGGAGTCTGATTACCTTACAATATTGTAGTGGTTTATGCCATACATTGACATGAATCAGCCATGGATGTACACGTATCCCCCATCAACTGATAAACATCTTTTACTATCGTGATTATGTAACTTTTATTCAGTTAATACCATTGTATCGTGATTGGTCAACAGAAAATGATAGAATTCTATGTCACTAAAGCTAACATTTAATAGAAAAACCTGTAATCACTTTTCAAAATTCAGATGCATATCAAAATTATCTTGGACTTTTTTGAAAAATACAAATACCCAGGTATTGCTTTTTTTCACCACATCTCCAAATGTGTTTCTAATGAGCAGCCATGTCTAAAAACAACTGGATTATATGATGATCTTTTTTTATATAGTTTGGTTCACTTATTTTATTTCACATTTAGTATCCCCATTTCATTTAGTTTATGTTTTCCAATTTCTTTCCCTTTTTTAAATGTCCTTTCTCAAGTCTTTATCAAGCACAGCAGAAAAGTTTTTGTATAATAGTGTGTTTAATGTATATATTTTAGAAAACTTAAAGAGTTTTTGCCTAGCTAAAATATTTATGACATTTTGATTCCACTTTTTTTACTTATTTTAAATAGAATGCTAGATTTCTAGTTAAAAAAATAGATATGCAACAAGAAACCAAGTTTTACTGTATAGCACAGGGAACTACAGTCAATACCTTGTAATAACTTATGTGTGTTAGTCACTTAGTCGTGTCCGGCTCTTTGTGACCCCATAGACTGGAGCCTGCCAGGTTCTTCTGTCCGTGGGATTCTCCAGGCAATAATACTGAAGAGGATTGCCATTTCCTTCTCCAGGGGATCTTCGTGACCCAGGGATTGAACCTGGGTCTCCTATACTGCAGGCAGATTCTTTACCGTCTGAGCTATAGGGAAGTCCCATAATAACCTATAATGGAAAATAATTTCAAAAATAATATATGTGTATACGTATAACTGAATCTCCTTGCTGTGCACCTGAAATGCTGTAAGTCAACTGTACTTCAATAAAATATACATATTAAGAAAAAATAAAAATAAACAGAAGCCACTTCAATGAGAAGCCCGAACATTGCAAGTAGAGAATAGCCCCCATTTACTGCCACTAGAGAAAAGCCTGCACCCAGCAACGAAAATCCAACACAGCCAAAAATAAATAAATTTATATATAAAAAAAGATGCTTGTCTAATCTTCCTTTCAGGTGTAACAAGCTTCTTTTATCTGAGAGCCTCCAAGTGGAGCCCCATCACGAAAGTCTTGGCAAACACTGTTGATTTATCCACACAAAAATCAGGACACCCAGTCCTACTGACCTGCTTTCAGAGATAAGAAATCAGGGCCCTCAGAGAGCTCTTCCCCTAGAGGGCAAGGCGCAAGCCGAGGAGTGGAGGGTCTTCCGTGCCTAACTCCCACTGTGCTGGCCCAGATGACGGTGGGGCAGAGGGAGCTGGAGCGCTAGGGAAGGAGTGGAGACAGCACTCCTAGGCTGCAACACTGAGCTCGACGGGACGGAGGAAAGGGAGCGTCTAGGAGGGCGCCTGGAATGTGTAGCGGAGAGGTACTCAGTTCTGGGCACAGTGCTGCTAGCTCAAGGTTTTTGTTTTTTATTTTTTTTCCATAGAGTATTGTTTGTGATTGGAAGGCTTGGGAGCAGGCATCAAAAAGAGAGTGAATAATTATGGTATATCTATGCAATGGAATGCTGAGGAACCAGAATAACAATGAAAAAGCGCCAACGGAAAATCTCTAGTATATATTTTTGGGTTAAAAAAAAATGCCTTAGCAGTACTCACAGTATACTGCTGCTAAGTCACTTCAGTCGTGTCCGACTCTGTGCGACCCCCTAGACGGCAGCCCATCAGGCTCCCCCGTCCCTGGGATTCTCCAGGCAAGAACACTGGAGTGGGTTGCCATTTCCTTCTCCAATGCATGAAAGTGAAAAGTGAAAGTGAAGTCGCTCATTCGTGTCTGACTCTTAGTGACCCCATGGACTGCAGCCTACCAGGCTCCTCCGTCCATGGGATTTTCCAGGCAAGAGTACTGGAGTGGGGTGCCATCGCCTTCTCCAACAGTATACTACCATTGGTATATAGTAAAAAGGGGAAGGTACATATAGTCCCATTTGTTTATATATGCATAAAATACCTCTGGAAGGATATACCAGAAAGTTGGTGGTGACGCAGAAGATGGATGGGACCCAGGTTGAGCTGCCAGAGTTTGTCCCCTGTGGACAGATCCACCCAAACAGCAGGAGTGAGAGAGGAGCTGAGCCCTGCACAGATAAAAGGCAGAGGCCGTGTATTTCTCATTCTCGAGGTCAAGGAGACCTTCCCGACTAGCATGCACAGAAAGGCTCCTTGGAGGTCAAAAAGGGAGTGATGTCAACTACCTGTAGGTCTCTTTGCTAGAATTCGTCTTTGCTAAGAGATTCATGCACACACATAAGAGAATCCTGAGATAAACCAAATATGGACTCAGACCCAGGCAAAGCAAGATGATTGGCTGAAGGAAACCTGGAAGAAATGCTCCGCATGAGTGACTCGAACTACCACAAGGGCGCGACTCTCTCTTTGCACCTACCCGTGTTTCTAGCCACACACACTCCTTTTCCTCCTGATAAACACTTCACTATTTTCCTTCTCTTTGTGGAAACTTATTTCTTGTCAATAGCCACTGGTCCCTGGTGCTCTAGTGGTTAGGATCCAGCGCTCTCAGAGCCGTATCACGACTTCAACTTCTGGGAGGAAAATTGAAATCCTGCTTCACGCCCTGCAGGCCAGTGCACCTGAGACTAGCAGCCCTGGGCCCTTTTCGGAAGCGGAGCTGGATGAGTAGGGGCAGGGCGAGAAGGAGGCGGAAGCGGAGCTGGATGAGTAGGGGCAGGGCGAGAAGGAGGCGGAAGGGGAGCTGGATGAGTAGGGGCAGGGCGAGAAGGAGGCTTGTCATTGCACATCTTCTGGTATTTGTTGAATTTTGAATCATGTGACTATGTTACTTTATTAGTTTTCAATCGCTGCTGTAACAAGTGACCACAGATGCAATGGCTTAAAACAAGCCAAATAAGTTATAGTTCTGTGTACCTGAGGTTTGATCTGGGTTTCTCTGGGTTAAAAGCCAGGTGTCAGAAGGGCTGTGTTCCTTTCTAGAGGCTCTAGAGGAGAATCTGTTAGCCTGCTTTTCCAGCTTCCAGAGGCTGCCCACATTCTTGGGCTCAGGGCCCCTTCCGTCCTCTTCAAAGCCAGCAAAGGTGCGTGTCTCTGACATCCTTCTATGGTCCTGCCTCCCTCTGACCACAGCCAGAGGTCCTTTTTACTCCTTCCAGTTGTATCAAGACAGAGGTGACACGCATCACTGTATAATTTTCAGGGGTACAGCATAATGATCTGCCATGTACACCATGAAATTATTACAATAGTAAGTTTGGTGAATAGCCATCATCTCATATAGATACAAAATGAAAGAAATAGAAACAAACTTGTGATGAAAACAGAATTACTTACTCTTGTAACAACCTTCATATGTATTATAACATATGTGTGTGTGTGTGAGTTCAGCCATGCCCAACTCTTTGCAATCCCATGGACTTAGCCCACCAGGCTCCTCCGTCCATGGAATTTTCCAGACACAAATACTGCAGCAGGTTGCCATTTCCTTCTCCAGTTATAACATACAGCAGTGTTAATTATATTTATCATTTTGTACGTTACTTTCCTAGCATTTATGTCTCTTATAACTGAAAGTTTGCATTTTTTGACTGCCCTCATCCATTCCGCACCCCACCCCCCACTGCCTCTGGTAACTACAAATCTGATCTCTTTCTGAGTTTGTTTTTGAAATGTAACTGACCCACAGCACTATGTTAGTTCCTGTCACATAGCACATGCTGTGTACTTAGTCGCTCAGTCCTGTCCAACTCTTGGCAACTTCATGGATTGTAGCCCACCAGGCTCCTCCAGGCAAGAATGCTAGAGTGGGTTGCCACCCTCCTCTGGGGGATATCCCAACCCAGGGATCGAACCCAGGTCTCCCGCATTGCAGGCAGATTCTTTACTAGCTGAGCCACCAGGGAAGCCCAAGAATACTGGAGTGGGTAGCCTATCCCTTCTCCTGGGGATCCTTTCAGCCCAAGAATAGAACCGGGGTCTCCTGCATTGCAGGCAGATTTTTTTACAGCTGAGCCTCCAGGGAAGCCCATTACATAGCATAGTGATTTGATATTTCTATACATTTCAAAATGATCACCATAATAAATATAGTTACCCTCTGTTACTATACGAAGATCCTATATACAATCGTATTCCCCACACTGCATTCCATACTTGTGATTCATTTACTTTTAACTGGAAATTTGTACCTCAATGTCCCTCGTTTGTCTGTTCTCCTCCGGCAACCACCTGTTTGTCCTCTGTATCCATGACTCTGCTTCTATTTCATGTTTGTTCATTTGTTTTTTACATTCCACATATAAGTAAAATCATATAGTTAGTATTTGTCTTTCTCTGTCTGACTTCTTATTTCACTAAGTCTATTCCTGTTGTTGCATGTGGCAGGAGTTCATTCTTTTTTATGGCTGAGTGTATTCCGCTGTGGGCTTTCCAGGTGGTGCCAGTCGTAAAGAACCCGCCTGTCAATGCAGGAGACATAAGAGATAAGGGTTCGATTCCTGGCTCAGGAAGATCCCCTGGAGGAGGGCATGGCAACCCACTCCAGTATTCTTTTCTGGAGAATCCCATGGACAGAGCAGCCTGGCGGGCTACTGTCTGTAGGGTCACAAAGAGCTGGACATGACTAAAGTGACTTAGCACGCAGGCACACGTGTTCCATTGTAGGTACATATACCACATCTCTTTTATCCATTCGTCTAATGATGGACACTTAGGCTGCTTCCATATCTTGCTGATTGTCAATGGTGCTGCAATGAACACTTTGTACTGATCCCTTTCCTGATCGGTGTTCTCACTTTCTCTGGACACATGTCCAGGATGGGCATTGCTGCGTTGTGTAGTCGTTCTATTTGTTGGGTAAGCTCCAATCTGTTTCCCACGGTGGCTCCCCCAGCTTGCATTCCCACCAACAGTGCACAAAAGTTCCTTTTTCTCCACATCCTCATCAATACTTCTTATTTGTTGACTTAAAAAATATTATCTAATTGGAGGATAATTGCTTTACAATGTTGTACTGGTTTCTGCTGTACAACATGGATCAGCCATAAGTAAACACATATTCCCTCCCTCTGGAGCTTCCCTCACCCCTGCCACCATCTCACCCCTCTGAGTTCACAGAGCACCAGGCTGAGCTCCTTGTGTTATACACTAGCTTCCCACCAGCTACCTGTTTTACACATGGTGGTATGTGCATTTCAGTGCTACACTCTCCATCCGTTCCACCCTCTCCTTCCCTGCTGTGTCCACAAATCCGTTCTCTACATCTGTGTCTCTGTTCCGCCCCACAGATAGATTCAACAGTACCATTTTCCTAGATTTCATATTTATGTAGTATTCCGACAGGTGTGGGGTCTTGGTTTTGATTTGCATTTTCGTGATGATTAGTGATGCTGAGCCAGCCAGAGATCCTTTTAAGCACTCTGGTGCTAGCAAGCACTCGATCAATTTCAGCTATTCTTTTCATTAATTTGTGGTCCTTCAGCAAATATAGCTGGGAAAGATGGCTCACGGAGCCATTAACTCCTCGGTATGAATTAGTTTCTCAGCAGGAATAGTTGAGGAAGGACCTCAGAATGGGAGCAAGGATGGAGTTACAGAGAGGGAGAGCTTAAAAAAAAAAGAATGCTAGGGAATCTAAAGCAAATCTCTTTGTGGTTTTGCTGAGGCCCACCCCGGCACAGCATGAAGATAGCGCTGCAAGCAGCCGTTGGCGTATCTCCCTCTGAGCCCAGCCAGGCGGTGGAGGAAATGAAGAGGCACTCCAGGGAGGGGCAAGGCCAAGAGGCCAGGGCAGAGCCGGGAGAGCGGGTGGTGAGCGCAGCTGCCCTGTGACATGGACGGCCCCTCGCGCTGCTGCTGCTGGCCCAGGACACAGGTAACCCGCTCTCGGAGGGCCGGGACTGCTTTCCGTTTCCCGCTGGTCTGGCATCTGGGCTCCACAAGAATAAAATGGGCCTTAAGGGATTAGAGAGCAAGGCACCTCCTGCTTCCCTTACGCTGCTCCCTAGAGTACTGTGCGTAATCTGACAGCTGTTTAGATTCCCAAACTTCCAAATCAGATGCATAATCTGACAGCTGTTTATGCGAACAACAGGAAGGAACACCATCCATGGGGTTAGAGCATGTCTAAGTCTCTTAGGACAAGGGTTGAACTGCAGGTAAATGTATTATTAAGATGAATGCCGTCTGTTTCATTTTACTTTCTTTAATGTGGCCACGAGAACATTTGGAATTACACATGTGGCTGCCGTTGTATTTCTATTGGACATCTCTGCTCTGTACTGCCCTGGTCTCCCTTCTCCCACCTTTCCCTTTTCCTCTCAACTCTCTGATCAGACTAGAGATGCCTTTTGTCCTGGGAATCTCAAGTCTTCAGAATCTGCTTTTGGATCTTCTATTTTCAGTTGTTAAGTCACTGATTACACTTAGCAATGCTTTGCTCTGTAACAGACCCTTGGTTCTAGGATAAAGGGATTCGGATGGCAGCAAGTAGCAGGGGGATGAACTTTTATTAAGCAGCAGGGCTACCAGCTTCATTAATGTTATCGCCTTTAAACTTATTTTCCAGCCAGCTCTGTGGGGTGGGGATATTTACTTTTTCAGATAAAGCAACTGGGGCTTAGAGAGCTCTGGTAAATTGCCCGAGATTACCCACCTAGTAGGACGGGAAGAGTCAGAAGTTGAAAGCTGGTGTGTCTGGCTCAAGTGCAAGTTTCCCCTCCACCCTGACCAGCAGCACAAGCTTCATTTTTGGCCTCACTTGAAATGAAACTACAGGAGTTTCCCCACTACCTGTGGGTCCTGCCTGAATTTGAAAGGGACTCACTAACAAGACCCCGGATGATGCATTATCATAGATTTCAAGGTGGTGCGAGGAACCAGCCCAGGACTGGGCTTCTGAACACCTGGGTTCATCGGCTCCTCATGTGGTAAGTGGCTTAGGACAGGTAGCTTTTGCCTCTGTAAAATGAGAGGACCTTCACACCTGTGATCCTAGGTCTGCTCGCTAGGGAAATAGAATTAGGCTGCCTTTGTCACTTAATCACTGATGGTTTACACCTGAAATTAGAGGACTTTTTTCCTAAATAAATTTTTTTTTCCAACAGTCTGAGAAACTCTTAATTCCGCATGTGCAAATTTCTTTTTTCTCCCTCATGTGCAAATTTCTGTTGAATATGCTGAAAATTAAAACCTGGAAGGGGAATCCACATTGTGTGGGTGGGCAGGAAACCTCAAATTATTTTCAAGGATCAGGGGGCTTTTGATGCCCTCCCACACGGCTGGCATTTTCCTAGTGGTTTCGTGCTGGTGCGTGTCATGGGGGAATTTTGATCTGGTATCATTGCTCTAATGACTAGAAATTCTCATTATCTGTTTAGCAGATCAGAGAGGAATGCCAGTCTCTCCAAAACCTGCTTATTAATTCTCCCTGAAAAGCCGTTTTACGAGAGCGGCATCAAAGCCAGGCACCCCAAGGAGGGCTCCCTTTAGGCCTCTTGACAACAGCGTCTCTCCTGTCAGAGCTGATCTTAAGGAGTGAGTCAGGTCTGGCCCAGGCCTCGGCCAGCTGCAGCTCCCATGCTCCCCTAAGCTTAGCTTAGGCAGCTAAGCGTCCTAAGCCCCCAACTCCCAACTCAGGACTTACTCAAACCTCTTTATTCAATGCCCTCTGATTGCTGCTAAGAAGACCTGCTGCTGCTGCTGCTGCTAAGTCACTTCAGTCCTGTCCAACTCTGTGCGACCCCACAGATGGCAGCCCACCAGGCTCTCCCGTCCCTGGGATTCTCCAGGCAAGAATACTGGAGTGGGTTGCCATTTCCTTCTCCAATGCATGAAAGTGAAAACTGAAAGTGAAGTCGCTCAGTCGTGTCCAACTCTTAGCGACCCCATGGACTGTAGCCTACCAGGCTCCTCCATCCATGGGATTTTCCAGGCGAGAGTACTGGAGTGGGGTGCCATTGCCTTCTCCTAAGAAGACCTAGGAAGGACAATTTTCCAAACGAGTCACCGTTTCTTATTCCCAGTCTCTGAAGGGTGAATTGAATTGTCCTGCAGTAGGTAGTTCTTCTAAATGGATTTCAGGGTGACTATCTTTCCAACTTGGCAGAGTCTTAAATTAATTCATTGACAGTCTTTGAGGCCTTGACATTTGAAAAAAATGAGCCAGGGAATAAACCCTTTATTTAAACCCCTTTGAAACTTGGCTCTGGAGTTCCAAGGTGGGGTGGGAAAAAGTGACAGAAAGAACTGTTAGGAAGGATTTCAAAACCTACTTCTTTCTTTTTTCTTTTATTTTTAAATTAAATTAAAAAATTCTTATTTGATTTTTAAGCGTTACTTTTCATTTACAGCTATTACAAAATATTGGCTATACTCCCCGCATTGTACAACACGTTGCACCATGAGCCTTTGTTGAGTATCTTACACTCAACAGTTTGTACCTCCCACTCTCCTACCTCATGTTACCCCCCTCCTCTCCCCACTGGTAACTTCTAGTTTGTTCTCTGTATCTGCAAGTGCTTCTTTTTTGTTATAGTCTCTCATTTGTTGTATTTTTTTTATTCCACATGTGAGTGATACTGTACAGTACTGGTCTTTCTCTGTCTGACTTATTTCACTTAGCATAATGCCTTTAAGTCCATCCATGCTGCTGCAAATTGCAAAATTTTGTTCTTTTGTATGACTGAGTCATACTCCATTATATGTATTTATTATATAGTATATATATCTTTACTCATTCATCTGTTGATGGACACTCCGGTTGCTTCCCTATCTTGGCAAGTGCAAATAATGTCACTATGTCACTGTGAACACTGGGGTGCTGTGTGTCTTTTTGAAACAATAAAACCCATTTCTTTCTTAAGTGCAATTATTAGCAGCAAGTGATTTGTCTCTTGCTCAACATATTCTGCTGCTGCTAAGTCACTTCAGTTGTGTCCGACTCTGTGCAACCCCATAGACGGCAGCCCACCAGGCTCCCCCGTCCCTGGGATTCTCCAGGCAAGAACACTGGAGTGGGTTGCCATTTCCTTCTCCAACGCATGAAAGTGAAAAGTGAAAGTGAAGTCGCTCAGTCGTGTCTGACCCTCAGCGAACCCATGGACTGCAGCCTTCCAGGCTCCTCCATGGGATTTTCCAGGCAAGAGTACTGGAGTGGGTTGCCATTGCCTTCTCCACAACATATTTCAGGGACCCATAGTTCGGGACCCTTTACTAATATTGTGTGGCTGTAAATAAAAGGAGGGAAACATTTTATTTGAGCAAAAGTTTAGTAAGTTACTTCTGGAAAACAAACCACAAACTAGCTTTTAAAAGCATCTTTCAGCATGTTGACAATGGAGTTGGTCAAAGTAACCTTCAAGTTAAGTTTTTCTGTGAGAATCCATAAGAAAAGACCATGGGTGGGTAACCTAAACTTGTGAGGCAGCAGCTTCAATGGGAAGAACAAGATAAAGATGTTTTTCACTTTTGCTGAAGCTAATTATTATTATTATTTTTTTGAAGTTGCTCAGTCGTGTCTGACTCTTTGCAACCCCATGGACTGTAGCCCACCAGACTCCTCCATCCATGGGATTTTCCAGGCAAGAGTACTGGAGTGGGTTGCCATTTTCTTCTCCAGGACATCTTCCCGACCCAGGGCTTGAACCCTGGTCTCCCGCATTGTAGGCAGACGCTTTACCGTCTGAACCACCAGGGCACCCTTAAAAGACTACGTCCTTCAGAAATGGGAAAAATGGATGAAAAAAAAAAAGGCAAAAGTGATAAGGCTTAATCTTAGCAAGGCTACAGGGGCATGTCATTACCTCCAGGGAGCAGCTTGGCAGTTTGAGAAAATGTGGAGGGAAATTCTGTGTGCTTTTAACTGGGTTGAGAGTCTTTCAAGGCAGGGAGCACATAGTAGGTGCTCATTTCGTGCTGAATGAACAAGACGTGGCAGGGCGGCACCTCTTTGCTGACTTGCCATTTTCAGCCCTCTCGCCTGCTCCTAAAGCTGATGGAAGAGCTCTCCATCCTCAAAGACAGGGAAGAAAGGAGTGAGGGCTGCATGTGCCTGTTCAGGGGTCCACAGAGCGATGGGGAGAAAGTCAACGCCCCTTTCTAAGGACTCGGCCACGTCTCTAGTTGAACGCAGCTTGAAATCCTGGCAGTGTGCCCTTGGGTGTGGCGGGTGGGGATAAAGATGAGGGAGGCGGTGAGAAGGGTGATGGTGAGAGGCATCACCCAGGAGGGTGATGCTGGAGGTGCCAAGAGGCCATCAGGGGGTCCTGGTAGGATCCTCATGCCCCCTCCCCAACAATGCACCAATGATGTGGCAAGTCCTTCCTCTGGGATGCACACATAAATGGAAGAGTCAGGAAAGCTGGCAGGGTGTCTGGTGGATGATGGAGGAGGAGGCCTGGAGGATAGGGGGCTAGAACCTGAGTCCTTGCTCCAGCAGCAGAGTCTTCCCAAGCCACTGATGAAGCTCTACCTGGCTCCCTCCCTGGCTCCCTGTTTCACAGAGGTCCCTCCTGCTTCACAACAGGTATTTACTTAACATCTCCTCTGCATATGGCTTTGAATTTCAAAATGAGATAAATAAAGTGACTGCAGTGAGGATCAGGCGCTGGGTGCACTAGATTAATGTGACATTTACTGAAATGTGTTTTAAAATAGATCCCAGGAAAATGAAGATGGTCTAACCCTTGCTCATCACATATCAAAATATATTCCTGGCAGGAAAACAGGTTCATTGCAAACTGCTTCACTGACCTACATTAGAAGTAGCAGACGTTACTAGAAAGAGGTCAGAACTGCAAGATAAATTAGAGCTTTGTTAGATGCAAGGAGAGATGCTCCATAAATAGAAAGGGAAAGCTAGGGGTTGTGAAAAGAAGTTCTACTGTCAGGAGAATTTTTTTTTTCCTCCAGCTGCTGGGTTCATGGGCAACTTCAATTATGCCCGGGCTGCCTTTGGCCATTCCATTCGCTTCTGAACACTTCTTTTAAAGAACTACCTTCACTTCCCAAGGTTTCCATTATCATGGTACTGGAGGCCTTAGAGTTTTCCACTCATCTGCCCCCCAACCCAACTCTCCCAATTCCAACTCTCTTGCCTTGTATCATCACTCCTGTGAGGGCCTGATGCCTTGGGGAATGGGGGAAGCTCTCTCCTCTTCTATATTTTTCCTGCTCTTCTCTCTCAACACAGTGTACGTTTACTGCAGAAAAATTAGAGAGCACAGAGGAGCAAGAAAGGAGCCTATGAAGTCATGAGGAAGCTCATCACCCAGAGAAAATAATCACTAGCACTTTGGGTGTTTGTCTTTCCATGATGTGGACCCGGAGATGGCCGTAATAAACTGCTAGGTGGGGAAATGAAGAATACGCAGTGCACACATGCAGACCCACACACATACGATGTGTTCATTTTGATGGAGAGTGTTTGATATTCTGTTGTGTTGATCTGCCTTTGGTTGACTAAGCAATATGATGTGAGCATCTTTTCACAGAACACTTCAATGGTTAAATCTTATTCCACTTTATGGATGTCCCACAGTTGACACAGAAGTCCACCATCCCTGAGTATCAAGGATGTGTCTTCGCTGCTGCCCTTAAAAATGGTTTGGCAGTCACCTGTCTTAAGGGCTGAATCTCTGCACACATCCCTGGCAAGTTCCTCAGGATAAATTCCTCTAAGTGGAGTTGCTGGGTCAAAGAAGTGTGGTCATTTCCAGCACTTTTTGATACACATCACCAAATTGTTCTTCACAAAGATTTTAACAATTTGCCCATCTGCCAGAGAGTGTCCAGAACACTAGCCAAGACTGAGAATTTTCATTTTTAAAAAATATGGTTTTAACTTATTCTATCTGTTAGTGAGATAGTACTTATTTAACTGTACTTATTTATGTAACTGGCCATTTGCATGCATGTTTGTCTAAACATTTCTTGAGCATCAGGTAGGTGCCCGAGTCTGGGTTTCCAGCAGTGTGCAGTGATTGGTGAGTCCTGGCTCCTTTGGGAAGGGGTCTCAGTCTAGTGGGGAGGCCGGACAAGGTTTCAGAAGACTTCAGCTGTGTGTGACGAGTGCTGTGGTCTGAGATGCTGTGTAGGAGAATCTCTTGGCCTAGTGACCTTGAGGGGTAGAGACTGGTGAGAAAGAAGGCTTCCTGGAGGAAGGGACAGATCACTTTAGTCCCGGTGGAAAAATAGGAGACAAAGAAGGGGCCTACATACAGGGAAGGATGGCCCAGGGTCTGGGAAACGAAGATCAGTTTGGTGGTGGCATTGAGAGTAAAAGAAACTGCTAAGCGACAAGGCTGGAGATGCGGGCAGCCAGGTGGCGACAGGCGTCACAGCCTGCGTAAGGCCTTTGGACGACAGCCGGCCGTCGCTGGGAGGCACTGACCGTTAGCAAGCAGGTTTATCCTGATAATAATAATAACACTTTCTGTGATATGTCAATCCTTGCTCGTTCCAGTATCTTGGTCACTAGATTTGGCAGTGTTCCTTGTGACACTGTGGGTGTTAAGTGAAAAAGTAGTGAAAGATGTTAAGTAGTTTTCTACTAATTTTAATTGTGAGAAACTATGTTTTCCACTGGTGACTGATATTGCCAAGGTTATTATATCCTGAGAGCTACAATGGTGTTAGTAAAGTGTGCCCAATAGATTATAGATGCAAATACATTGAGGCATTTCCTGTGAGTCAACTAGATTTTTCTAGCATCAATGTCTCATCATTGGCGCATTTGCTACCGTGGTCCTCCATTTTGGCCTGTTTTTTTTTTTTTTTTTTTGCTTTGGCTGTGCTGTGTGGCTTGTTGGATTGTATTCCTTGACCAGGGATAGAATCCAAGCCCCCCGCAGTGGAAGCGCGGAGTCCTACCTGCTGGCCTGCCAGAGAATTCCCTTAATCATGTATTTTTAATGGTTGTAGAAGCTCATACTTTTCATAATTTTTTTTTCAAATTATACATGTTGTCTAGAATATTGCATCTTTTAAAGAGCTATTGCTGTTTCCACTATTTTAATAGAAGAGAATTCTTTATTTTGATGTTGACCTTTGGATTGTAAAAGGACCTGTCCTAGGTTCACAGATAAAATGAGTCTTCTCTTTCCCTTATTTAATATTTTCTATTTTGGAGAAGTTGGCATCAATGTCAAAAGACTACAATTTGTTTGGCATCAATAACATATATTTCATTAACTGTTTTATGAATTTGGTTAAACTGTGTCTTTTAAAAGTATTTTTAAATCCCTGTGATGCTTTCAAATATATTGTATACATTAAATTTTGCTTTTTTCATATTTATGTTGTCATAAATTTTATGGCAAATTAGTGTTGAACAAATGTATTTTAAAAAATATATTTTCAAGAGCATAGCTTTGGCCTGTGTTTTAAAATTTATATTTTTATTAATATCAATGATTTCTGAAAGACTTTCCCATAATGCCTCTAATTGAGTTTTTCAAGTCACAATGTTTTCAATTGACTTTTTCATCACTTATTTGATGGTTGTCTCAAGTTTGTGTTTGATTACACTGTTTTCAATGCTCTCCAATGTTTCTCTGAAGTCTCACAGTTCTTGGATAATATAACAGCATTTGACAATGTTGAAAGAACTTTTGCTATATTACTTAGTACTAGGCTTAAATAATGGGCAGCCTTAGAACTTTGAGGGGATTTTATGTTGAAATCCATTAAGTTTGTCATAACTTCTTTGTCATTGTTGTATCTGCCCCTCAATTATGATTATGGCCTAGATTCAGTGTTTTTTTGTTATGGTGTTGACGGTCTACTAAAAATCTTCCTCTAGCTATATAATTTGCTGTGGAAAAAAAATTTCTTTGATGTCATATAGATATATTGGCATTCTGAAAATTTACAAATCTAAAAATAAGTGTTTCACATGGCTTACATCAAGAGATATGTCTTAGATGTTTAACTGTGTAATATTTAACATTTCTTGCTGTTGCTGTTCAGTTGCTCAGTCGTGTCTGACTCTTTGCAACCCCATGAACAGCCGCATGCCAGGCTTCTCTGTCCATCACTGTCTCCCTGTGTTTGCTCAAACTCGAGTCCATTGAGTTAGTGATGCCATTCACCCATCTCATCCTGTCACCCCCTTCTCCTTTTGCCCTCAGTTTTTCCCAGCATCAGTGCAGTGTCTTTTCCAATGAGTCAGTTCTTTGCATCAGGTGGCCAAAGTATTGGAGCTTCAGCTTCAGCATCAGTCCTTCCAGTGAATATTCAGGACTGATTTCCCTTAGGATGGACTGGTTGGATCTCCTTGCAGTCCAAGGAACTCTCAAGAGTCTTCTCCAATATTACTGTTCAAAAGCAGCAATTCTTTAGCACACAGCCTTCTTTATGGTCCAACTCTCACATCCATACATGACTACTGGAAAAACCAGTAGTAGCTTTGACTATCAGAGAAGGCAATGGCACCCCACTCGAGTACTCTTGCCTGGAAACTCCCATGGACGGAGGAGCCTGGTAGGCTGCAGTCCATGGGGTCGTGAAGAGTTGGACATGACTGAGTAACTTCACTTTCACTTTTCACTTTCATGCATTGGAGAAGAAAATGGCAACCCACTCCAGTATTCTTGCCTGGAGAATCCCAGGGACGGGGGAGCCTGGTGGGCTGCCGTCTATGGGGTCGCACAAAATTGGACACGACTAAAGTGACTTGGCAGCAGCAGCAGCAGCAGCTTTGACTATAGCTTTGATTTTATGGACCTTTGTTGGCAAAGTTATGTCTCTGCTTTTTAAAACACTGTCTAGGTTTGACATAGCTTTTCTTCCAAGGAGTGAGCATTTTTAAATTTCATGGCTGCAGTCACGGCATTGATTTTGGAGCCCAAGAAAATGAAATATGACACTGCTGCATTTCCCCATCTATTTGCCATGAAGTGATAGGACTGGTGTTGGAGAAGACTCTTGAGAGTCCCTTGGACTGCAAGGAGGTCCAACCAGTCCATCTTAAAGGAGATCAGTCCTGGGTGTTCTTTGGAAGGACTGATGCTAAAGCTGAAACTCCACTACTTCGGCCACCTCATGCAAAGAGTTGACTCATTGGAAAACACTCTGATGCTGGGAGGGATTGGGGGCAGGAGGAGAAGGGGACGACAGAGGATGAGATGGCTGGATGGCATCACCGACTCGATGGACGTGAGTTTGGGTGAACTCTGGGAGTTGGTGATGGACAGGGAGGCCTGGCGTGCTGCGATTCATGGGGTCTCAAAGAGTCAGACACAACTGAGTGACTGAACTGAACTGATAGGACTGGATGCCATGATCTTAGTTTTTTGAATGTTGGGTTGTAAGCCAGCTTTTTCACTCTTCTCTTTCGCCTTCATCAAGAGGCTCTTTAGTTCCTCTTCACTTTCTGCCATCAAGGTGGTATCATCTACGTATGTGAGGTTGTTGATATTTCTCCCAGCAATCTTGATTCCAGCTTATGCTTCATCTAGCCCAGCATTTTGCATGATGTACTCTGCATATAAGTTAAATAAGCAGGGTGACAATATACAACCTTGATGTACTGATGTACTCTTTTCCAATTTTTGAACCAGTCTGTTGTTCCATGTCCTGTTCTAACTGTTGCTTCTTGACCTGCATATGGTTTTCACAGGAGGCATTTCTTAACAATATTCATTTGTTAAGAATTATTCATTGTTAACATTTCTTAAGAATTCAAAACTCTTTTGGTCAACAAATCTCCTATTTTTTAATTATTTGACTTTTGTTTTTTCATTCACTAAACAGTGTGTATGCTATTTGGTGTTTGTATCCTGGATAAATGTTCTGCTCTATTGCTATTATTATTCTTTTATGATTTCTGTAAATGAAGAATCTCATTTGAACACTCATATATTTTCTTGGGTGATCCTCTGAATGCTAATGTCTTGCTAAAGACATAATTGTGTTTATTATGTGTTCAACAAGAGAATGCCAATATTTTCTTTATCATACAGAATCTGTTTTCCAGCATTAATAATTACATATTTTTTCCAATCAGATTTGAAATTTGAATATACAATACTACTATTAATGTTCATTTCAGATTCTTCACACACAAAAAATAGTGGTAAATGCTCTCAATCTTTGTGCTCTTTCTTATTTTCCAGTTGATTTATTTCATTCTCAAAGTGTTGGCAAAATGCAAACTCCTTTGAAATATAATAAAGTAACCAGAATCTGGGTTTCCCACGTGGTGCAATGACAAAGAACCCGCCTGCCAATGCAGAAGGATGCAGGAAACCTGGGTTTTGAGATGATCCCCTGGAGAAGGAAATGGCAATCTACTCCAGTATTCTTGCTGAAAAATTCCATGAATAGAGGTCTACAGTCCATGAGGTCACAAAAGGTCTGAAGCGACTGAGCACACACGTATGCAAACAGAATCTAGTGTATTTTTTCGTCACCATTTAGAAGAATTTTTGTCCATTATATTTCCCTAACCTTCCAATCTGCATCATCTTATGTAAAGTAAACATTTCCTACCCGAGATGGATAGTTTTCAACAAGAGTGAGCCTTTGTTTCACATTCAAACTACAAGGCTATTTATTTGGGTTCTTTGCATTTTTTTTTCTAGTTTTCCTTGAAATCTATCAGTTGTGGTTGACAATGGAATGAAAATGTAAATCCAGATCCTGCTCACGTTTCTGTGACACATTCCCTGAAATCTATGACTCTGAACTCTTGTCTGTATCCTTTTGTTATTTTACCTTTTCTCTCCCTAATTTTTTTCAACAATGCATACCATTTTCTCCTTTTTTTGGCTGCATTGAGTCTTTGTTGCTTTGCATGGGCTTTCTCTAGCTGCAGCACGGAGGGGACTCCAGGTGTGGTGGCTTATCTTGTTGCAGAGCAGTAGGCGCGAGGGCTTCAGTAGTCGCAGCGTGTAAGCTTGGCAGTTGCAGCTCGTGGGCTCAATGGTGCATGGGCTTAGTTGCTCCGTGGCATGCAGCATCTTCCCTGACCAGCGATTGAACGTGTGTCCCCTACGTTGTCAGGCAGATTCCCATCCACTGTGCCACCAGGGAAGTCCACAAACCATTTTATTTCTTTCCTTCTGTAGGCAGGTTTTCAATTTCTGTTTTTGATATCTTTTTTCTTTCCAATATCATGGGGAAAATAATATATGAGCTTAGTCTCTTATTTTAGAATGTGTAACTTTAAAAAGTATTATGTAGCAAGCTATGAAATGTAACTGCAGTTAATTTTTGTCCTAAAGAAATGTCTTCTATATAGGGCAGAAGGAAAGTAATAGAATATTATTATTCTATTATCTCAGCTGTAAAAAGAATGAACTCCTGCCATTTGCAGCAACATGAATGGACCTAGAGGGTATGATGCCAAGCAAGATACGTAAGACAGAGAAAGACAAATACTGTATGGTTTCACTTACATATGGAACCTAAACAACAAGACAAATTAACAAAGATAACAAAACAGAAATAGAGTCATAGATATAGAGGACAAACACAAAGAGGCTGTCAGAGGGGAGAGGGAGAGGAGAGGAGAAAAATAGGTGAGAGAGATTAAGAGGTACAAAGTACCTTGACTTTGCAAAGTAAATGAGTCATGGGTATGAAATGCATGGTATAAAGAATATAGTCAACAATTATGTAGTATCTTTGTATGGTGACAGAGGATGACTGGACTTATTGTGATCATTTTGAAATGTATAGAAATATCAAATCACTATGCCGTGTAACAGGAACTAACATAATGCTATATAGATCAATTATACTTCAGAAACAAACATAGAAAAAGAGATCAGATTTATAGTAACCAGAGATGGGAGGTGGAGGAGGGGGAATTGGATGCAGGCAGTCAAAAGGCACAAACGTCCAGTTATAAAATAATACTACAACATGATAAATATAATTAACACTGCTGTATGTTACATATGAAAGTTGTTAAGAGAGTAAGTAAATCCTAAGATTTACTTAGGATATTTTCACAGGGAAAATTTCTTTTATATTTCTTTAATTTTGTATCTGTATGAGATATAGATGTTCACTAAATTTACTGTGGTAACCATTTCAGGGTAATTATTATACAGCAATCTCTAATTTATGAATATACATAATTACTTTGTAGGACTCCCCAGGTAGCTCAGTGGTAAAGAATCTGCCTGCCCAAGCAAGAGTCAAGGGTTTGATCTCTGGATTGGGAAGATCTTCTGGAGGAGGAAATGGTAACCCACTCCAGTATTCTTACTTGAAAATCCTGTGGACAGAGGAGCCTGACAGGCTCTAGTCCATGGGGTCTTGAAGAATCAGATATGACTGAATGACTGAGCACTAGCACAATTATTTTGTATATATGTAATGGAAATGAACATTCATTATTACAAAAGTGAGTTATATCATATTTAAAATCTGGTAGATTAAAATTAGCAACTCTGAATTGCTGTTCAGGTGGACAATTTGAATTATAAGGCAAAATTTTAAATTTAGCCAATACACAAATACTTATATAGGATTAAAAATTTTTTAGATAAAAATCAAAACAGCAGTTGGAAAAGCAGCTCCTTGTTTGGAAGCACTAGTCATTGTAGATGTTTTCAGTTAACGAGGTCTTCATCAACCTCTTTCTGCTTTACTTACGAAGCAAGAGTCTTTTTATTTCCATCTGTCAGAAAATTATCATAATAAATGGATTTTTGTTAGATAATTTATAGTTATTTTTCAGAAAATTATTGTAGTAAGGATATAAATCACCTACCTTTGGAATCAGTAGTCAAAGATATCTATGATGGGAGTAGTCTCCGTAGATGTCATGACCTTGAGCAATAAACAACCTGAGCAACCATTCTTGGCTACTCTAAACATTTTTATGGCCAATACAGCTAATAAAGCACTCCCATATACAGAGAAACAACCTGTGTAGGAAATGAAGGAAAGGCTAAGTGATCCTGAGACATGTGTTTGGATGCTCCTCCTGAGGTTCGCAGAGACATTGGGCAATTCACTCCTCATTCCCTGGGAATCCTCGTCAATTCATCTACAAATGGGGATAAGTGGTATGCCTAATCCTTCAAACTGCTACGTGGAGGCCAGGGAGATGTTCCCAGTTCTGAATAGTAAATGAAATCATGAGATGTGTATGAGAGATGTGTTTCCATTTTCTACTTGATAAAATATGCTTTCCTTAAAAATTGTATTGTTTTAAAATCAAATGAAGTACATGTGCAGAGCCAGTAAAAGCCAGTAATTCCAATGAATTTGAAATCATTTCCTGTTAAGTCACCTGTGGACAGTTGCTGATTTTACAGGTCCAGTGCTGAACTTCTGTAGGAGCCTAAGGGGTTAACATTCTCATTTTCTTAGGAAGCCAAATGTTAAGGTAACTGTTTGCAGCTTGCAAATAAGCCACTGTGCAAACTGAACACCTAAAGATGATCTTTACAGCAACCCCCGTCCAATAAATGGCTCTATAATAAACCTCAAGAGGACACAGGGTTTCTATTTTGAGAAATGAAAATTTGCAAAAACAACCAGAAGAGCGGTTAAAGTCCCAGAAATGGTGAGAATAGTGACATCAGAGGAAGCCAGGGGGAAGTTTGGTTGAACATCCTCCCGCTCTTTTCCTGATGACCCCCGTTGATTACAGCAGTATGCCTGGCCAGACTGGAGAAAAGGAGTGTGTCCCATCTTTCCCCTCACACAGCAGGCATTTACTGTGGGCCTGCTATGTTGCAGGCGCTGGCCATGGGCTGGTTGAGTGGCATCAGACCTGATCTTGGTCCACACAGGGCTCTTGAGTTCTCCTCTGTGGACTGTCTTTCCCACACCGTGTTTCCCCAGATTCTGGCCCTCTTTCCTTCCAGCAGCCTAGGTGATCGCTTGCCTTCAGCCTCAGGTGTCCAGGATTCCTCCTCTTATGAATAATTTCAGATATTCACCAAGGGAGAAATGACTGCATACTCCTTTGCTCCTGGCACCATGGTACGTCCAGAGCCTCAGCACTGCCTATAGAAAGCCTTCCTATTGTTCAGAATCGGCACAAATGGCACCTCCTCCATGCAGCCTTCCCTCATTGCCCAAGTTTGGAATGGTTTGTCCTTCCTCTCTGATCCAATAGCCCTTTGTTGGTAGATCACTTGAGCACTGACCACACACCTGCTTTTTCTTACAGCTGTTGGGGTGGGTGGTCAGTGGAGACCTTTCCTGGCAGATTGGGCTGGGAGGACAGGGGATACCACTCTCTGAGCCCAGGGCCCATGTCTAATTCCTCTCTACCCCTGTAGCCTGCGTTGTTCTGCTGGGTACATACCATAAAATTTTTTAAAATTTTGGCTGGATTGGACTCTTTTCTTTGATTTTAGTTTCCCAGAAATAGCTTGATCAAACTCTTCTGTTAGTGGTGCTCTGCCATCATGGGTCCAGGCATAGCTCTTATGGTCCATTTATTTAATAACTTTTGGTCTCCAGACTTATTCCCTATCCTCTGTCCTGCGCTCCCCTCCCCCATCCCTCACTCAACTACCTTAACCCAGGCATGGATACACATTTTTGTTTTAATAAAATGCAACCTTCTAATGCATCTAAATAACACCTAAGTGTTCAAGTGCGTAAGCTTGAACACTTGACGTTGTTTGGGATTGAATTTGCTTTTGGCCAAGAGAATGAAACACTTCGTTAGAATTTCAGGCCCTAGCCAGCAGTGTGAATTTGTCTGGGGCAGGACAGGTGACCCCCGGAATCCAAGGGGTACACAGTCAGCAGCTTAGTCTGGCACAAAAGCTCTGCTTCCTCTCTCCGGTCACCCCACCTCAGAGCCTGTCCCCCACACCAGGGCTCTGTCCTCTCTGGCAGAGCCTGTCTACACAGCTGCCATAGTGCCAGCCAGGAGGCCGCAGAGAGTTCTCTTTTCCAAGAGATTATCTATTCTCCTTGACACATATGGCTCTTTGAAGAAGCCCGTTTCTGTTTCTCCTGCATCTTTTGGTTTGTGCTCCTTGATCACACCCTTGGTAAAGTGCCCACACCACCCTATGGTGAAGAAGCTCAGACCAGCTGTTCTCAGATTTTTTGGTCTCAGTGCCCCTTTATACTCTTAAAAATTTGCTTTACAGCCTACATAAGCAAATTTTTAAGAGTATAAAGGGGCACTGAGACCAAAAAATCTGAGAACAGCTGGTCTTGGAGAAGGAAATGGCAACCCACTCCAGTGTTCTTGCCTGGAGAATCCCAGGGACGGCGGAGCCTGGTAGGGTGCCGTCTATGGGGTCACACAGAATCGGACGCGACTGAAGCGACTTAGCAGCAGCAGCAGCAGGCTGTATCTATCTGCATTTACCACATTAGGAATTAAAACTGACAATTTAAAAATAAGTTTTAACTAATTTTTAAAGAAGTACTATAACCATTACATATTAATACAGTTAACACACTTCTATGAAAAATTAACCATATTTTCAAAATCATGAAAAATTTAGTGAGAACAAAAGTGTTGCTTGACATTTTTGCCAATCTCATGATTAATATCTAGCTTGGTAAAAGAGAACTAGATTCTCAGATCTGCTTCTGCAGTCAGTCTGTTGCCATATCACATGTCACGTAGCCTTTGGAAAACTCCACTGGACCTTGAGAAACACAGAGAGTGAAAATAGCAACTAACCTCTTAGCACTATGATGACAGAGTTTTTATGCTCCCAAACCTCTGAAGGGCTCTCTGGAACCCCCAGGATAACCCCTAGGATATTCCCAGACCACACTTTGGGAACTGCCTGCTGCGTTAGACCATTGGTCTCCTTATGTTAAGCAGACTATGGATTGTGGTTGTTCAGTCGCTGAGCCATGTCCGCCTCTTTGGGACCCCATGGACTGCAGCACTCTAGAGTATGGATTGGGTCTCAGTAATTCTTGTTTGAAGCATTTGGAAATACCTGTGCCATTGAGAGTTATTCTACCCTCATAGTCACCCGGGGAAACACCCCACTTGTTCTGCTGATGGCATTTGGGTTCTTATAGAGGACAGCCTCCTGAGATGAGGCAGCTCTGTTGAATATCCTTAGTGCTTCCAGATCTTTGTTCTTTGAGAAGCATTTTGATTTCGGGAAATAGCCAAAGGCGACATGAACTGAAATCTGGCAAATTACTTGGGTAGTCAGTTGGGTAACATTACATTTTTGGATTTTAAAAAGTAACACTGACTTCTTAATATTTGGATTTCAAAGCTGCCTTAACAAGCTAATGTTACATATATATTCATACCTGTGCAGATGATGTTTGAATATGTTTAATAATTGCGCCATCCTTTGAAGAGTAAAAATTGGAAACAAAGCCTTAATGTCCACAAGGAGACCAGTTAAATAAACCATGGACATCCATGGACTAGAACACTTGGCAGATGAAAAAAAGAATGAGAAAGCGCTTTACATATTGATAACGAATTAACTCCAAAATGTATCACATGAAAAGGCAAGAGGCAGATTAATATATATAGTATGCTATCATCCACAGGAAAAAAACTGTATTGCTTGTATGCATCTATACGTCGTGTGTGTGTGTGTTTGCTCATATACATAAGGTGTTCATGAGCAAACATGAACACCTTATGTACGCTGGTTACCTCCAGAGAGAGGAACTAGCTGCCTGGGGTGAAGAGTAGAAAAGCATCTTTTCAAGGACTATCTTTCTGTTCCTTTTAAGTTTATAGTCATATGAATGTTCCTAATAAAATAAAAACTTTCAGAAGCCCCAAACTAAAAAAATTATGATGTTCCCTCCTTCTTTCAAAATTAAAAATAAAAACAATTCTTAACACTTAGAAAGGCTATTCGCCACAGAGGAGTTCTTAGTATTACTTGAGCAATTAGGATGATTATTAGAAAAACAATACAATGTACACGGGAGGCACATCCAAAGAAGACACTAGAAGGGGAGGAACTAGTCATTCTGTTCAGTCCAGTTCAGTCGCTCAGTCGTGTCCACCTCTTTGCGACCCCATGGACCGCAGCACGCCAGGCCTCCCCGTCCATCGCCACCTCCCAGAGTCTACTCGAACTCATGTCCACTGAGCCGGTGATGCATTTTGTAGTCCTACCTTATTCTTTTCACCCTCGCCCCATTCCCCAAAGGGGGAAACTGAGTCCAGATGGGCTTAGTGACTCATCTATGTCATTTGCGCTCTGGGCTCCGACTCCTGCCTTGTTAGGGGATTTCCTGACGGCTCCCGCAGGTCTCTTTGTGGGGGTGTGGCCGTGGGTGGGGGGTGGAGGGGGACAGATCCTCTTTCATTTGGTGCTAAACACCATCTCTCCCCACTTCCCACCCGCAGCAGGGGTCGTGATGGCACCTCCTGGGCAGTGTCCTCTGCACCCCGGCCCCTTCGGCTCTCCATGCACCCAGGCGGGGCCGCCTCCTCCAGGCTCTGCTGGGACACTGCTCTTGGTTCTGCAGACAAAGTGCCTCAACTTCCACAATCGGCACTTCCCAGATCAATCATCACTTACTTTATCATCCAGTTTGGTTGGTTCAGATGACTTTAAGTAAGTAAACGAGTGTTAGTCATTCAGTCGTGCCTGACTCTTTGCGACCCCATGGACTGCAGCCCACCAGGCTCCTCTGTCCATAAGATTTCCCAGGCAAGGATACTGGAGTGGGTTGCCATTTCCTTCTCCAGGGGATCTTTCCAACCCAGGGATCAAACCCAGGTTTCCTGCACTGCAGGCAGATTCTTTGCCAACTGAGCTACAAGGGAAGCCCAGATGTCTTTGGGCTGTCTTAAATCAACTTCTCCTTCAAAGGATAAAGATTTACCATCAATGAAGGGATTGAAAGTCTGTGGTGGAGACTTGCCAAGGTTCTGATAGAGGCTGAGTGACCCTGGTTGCATTCCTCGGAAGAATCTTGGGCATTTATTCATTCATTCACTCAATGAATGTATGTTGAACCTATTACTTGGAGAGGCACTGTTCTAGGCTCTGGGTATATGGCGATGACCACAAAAGGGAAGCTTTCTGTTCCTGTGGAGCTTATGTTCTTGTGATAAGAGACTGACAGTAAGCAAGCAAACTAATCAGTGGTTGTGGTAAATTCACATTCTAGTTAAGAGATCAGAGGGCGATGGGGCAGAGAGGCTGGGATGCTGACTTTGGACCGTGTACTTGGGGAAGGCCTGTCTGAAGATGGCCTCTTCAAGAGAGAGAAATTATCTCAGGGCCCTAAGGCCCTCCTTTCCAGAGGTGAGAGTCTAACGTTCTCTGCATCAGACAGGTTCCTGTGGAAGAATGAAACACAGGGAGGAGAAGAGAATTGTTGATTTCCAGGGGCCTGTGTCTGCCAGTGGCTGCTAAGTACCTCTGAGAAACTCTGCTTTGAGCTAAAAGGAACCCCCTGTTCTGGGAAGATCAGTATATGGAACAAAAACCTCTGGGTGGACCCCTGGGCAAGATGAATTTGACCAACCATATGTTCCAGGACTCCAGCGGTAAGTCCTAGACACCACCACTCAGTTGCTTAGCTTGGGTAAGATGAGCAAAATGCCAGCTCTGGGAAAGTGGCTACTGGCTTCTATTAAATAATAGTCTGACCATTTAGTTCTTGAACAACACTATGACCATCTCACAGATGAGGAAAATGAGACTCAGAGAGGTGACATGACTGTCCTAGGATCACACAGTTAGCAGTACCTGAGACCAGGCCACGGGACCCTCAAGCTCAGATTCCTTCACGATGTCATCCTTCATGCTGTTATGCCCACCGACCTTCCTCGGCCTTCCCAGGACAGGCCTTTGCCCTTTTCTGGCCCTAAATAGACCCTCTCATGTTGTCTGTCTTCCTTGCTGAGAACAGATGTGCCCTGCCTGGCCAGCACCCTCCAGCTGGTACCCCAGGCTACTGTCTTATCACTCTGGGCTTTTGTACGACATTCACCACCGCCTACACACTCAAGTCCTGTGTCTCGGTATCTCATCTTGAGTAATTCCCTGCTGGCGCTGTGGGCACTGAAAGATCTGGTTTCCAAGTCCCCTCCCTACCCTTTGCCCAGACAGTGGGCAGGGTCTGTTAAAGAGAAACTTGGTGAGCCAGCTGTCATACTTAGAAGGGGGACAGGAAAGAAGGCCAAGAGGAAGTGAAACATGGAGGTGCCTGACCCAAATCCACCCAGCCTCCGTGCTCCAGGAGCTGTAATTCTTGGTGCAGTACTTCTGCCTTCAGATATTATGTATTGTCAGTGGGTATTAGCTTGCCCTAGTGATCCAGTAGGTTCCCTCTTCCCCACTCCAGCAGCAGTCTCTGCATTTGGGTATCCAAGTATCCAGCTCCCAAGATATGTCTTGAGAGCTGCGCTGAACCATGCAGCTCTGCTTTAAGGGGGAAGGAACAGGAAGAGGCCTAAGTACAGGCAAGAAAGCTTTGAGTTTAGAATTGAAAACATGGACTCCAGCACTTAGTAGCAGCAAGTAACTGACCCTGAGGATCTATACAGTAGGAGGTTGGGTTACATGTGTTTTAAGATTCCCTCTAACTCTGAGAATCCAGGGTCAGACTGAATGGAGAGGGGATAAGTTTAGTGTCTCCATCCCTTGATGCAGGAGACATTTTTGAAGTGTGGATGATAACACCATCACCTCCTCACCAAACATGGGCAGGCAGTAACAGCTGGACCTCTGCCTGGTTCCATTCCAACTGCCCGGTGTCCTGACCATTCCCCATCCCTCACATGTGTGCCTCCCTGGGGATGCTCGCCTGCATCCTCCTGATTGTCTTTTTTCTGGACATCCTGCCATGGCTGTTGACCCTTTGTAAGAATGGCAGAACTCAGGAGTACAACAATAGCCTGATAGCAAGCTGCAGTGTACCTCAGGTCAGAGAGATATGGGTTCAAGTCTGATCTCTGCCACTGTCTAGCTCTATGACCTTGAGCAAGTCTGATCTCTGCGGGCTGGTTTCCTTACTGTGAGGTGGGTATAATGATTGCTTCCAGCTTCTTATCTGTCTATGAAGAGTGAATAAGATAATGAATGTGCCGGGTATATATCCAGTCCCCAGTGTAAGGTAGCTAATATTACTGTTTAGGGTCCCATAGAGTTCATTTGGGTATGTGTTGTCTTGGTCATTTCCAGCTGCTATAACAAATTACTGTTTGGGTGGTTTATAAACAAAAGACATTTCTCATAGTTCTGGGGGCCAGAAGGTCTAAGGTAAGGCCCTGGCACATTCAATGTCTGGTGAGAGCCCGCTTCTGGTTCTTAGATGGTTGTCTTCTTGCGGTGTCCTCACAGGTTGGAAGGGGGCAAGGAGACCCTCTGGAGTCTCTTTTATAGAAGAACTAATCCCATTCATGAGGGCTCCACCCTCTTGACCTACTCACCTCCCAAAGACCCTACCTTCAAACACCATCACCTTGGGGGTTAGGATTTTAACACATGAGTCTGGCAGGACACAAGCATTCAGTCTCTGCTGCTGCTGCTGCTAAGTCGCTTCAGTCATGTCCGACTCTGTGTGACCCCATAGATGCCAGCCCACCAGGCTCCCCCGTCCCTGGGATTCTCCAGGCAAAAACACTGGAGTGGGTTGCCATTTCCTTCTCCAATGCATGAAAGTGAAAAGTGAAAGTGAAGTCGCTCAGTTGTGTCCGACTCTTTGTGACCCCATGGACTGCAGCCCACCAGGCTCCTCCATCCATGGGATTCTCCAGGCAAGAGTACTGGAGTGGGGTGCCATCACCTTCTCCGATTCAGTCTATAGCATGTGTTAAAGAATTACTCTCAAATTTCCTTTCCCTTTCTGCAGAGAACATCACCACCTCAACGTCAGGCCCCACAGTACCCAGCAGGTGGGTGAAAGAAGGGCTGGTCCCTGGATGAGTATCGGGGATCTTGGAAGGGGGTCTGCTTGGCCCTGTGTGGGAACTGGTGTGGGTGGGACCTTGGCATGGAGATCGGGGCAGAGGGAAGAGGGTCGACATGGAGGCAGGAGATGGTTGGCTGTTGGGGAGGTGGAAGCCCAGCAGCGGGGAGGCCCCAGGGCCACCTTGTGGATGGTCCCCACAGCCGGCCAGGGCACTGAAGTGTCCTCGTTCTCTCGTTCACTTCCCTCAGCCTAGACACGGCAGCCACAGCTGTTTCTGGCTCCATTGGTGTCGTGGCCCTCATCTTGCTCCTGGTGGGACTCTTTTCCGTGACTCTGAAAAAATGGAGGCATGAGAGTGAGTTGACCAGCTGGCCCTGGAGCTGAGTATGAGGACAGGGGGGAAACTGAGGGCAGGAACGGGGTGTCTTTCCTCTGGGGCAGCCTTGGTGGAGGAGAGAAGGGGGAGGCTGTAGTTCTATTCTTTGGAGTTGCCAGGGACTCAGCACAGAGCAACAAGATTTGTTTATGGTACAAACTCTTTATGCTAAAAGTCACACATGAGCAATCTGAACAGACATGGTTCAAATGCATCAACTAAAATAAATTTTGATACCAAGTAATATCTAAATAATAACCAAAATCATAAAGGGTAAAACAGTGCTCACTCTCCCTGTCTCTTCCTGGGCACTTAGCCCAGTCTCAGGGGGCCAATGGGTTGAATGTGGTGGCTTTGCATTCTGAAGTTCAACCCTAAGTCCAGCAATCAAAGAAAGATGGCTACCACCCCAACTTAGACTGACTCTGAATTTATTAATTTTTCTAGGACTATTTAAGAAACAACAGAGGCATCAGACCAACTTTCTCCACAAATCCTTGGTAAGGAAATGGCTGAGTCATACCTAGAGGGTCTCCTGGTTATCTCTGCTAGGATTTCATGCTGTTCCTAGGCAGACACCACACAGGCATAGTGGTGATGAGGCAGAGAACAGCCCTAAAAGAAATGTTTTTGAAGATCAGAGCTTGCTCAGCAAGAACCCGAGGTTCCACTTGCTGTCCTGTAGGGACCCCGGTAGCCTGTTTTGTCTTTGGGATCACTGGTGTCTCTAACCTGCATCCTGTCTCTAAGGAGCATTCCTGCCATGCCGATGCCATATATTCCAACGTGATCAACCTGGCCCCCAGGAAAGAGGATGACTTCGCTGTCTATGCCAACGTGCCCCCTTTCAACCACCCCAGGAGGACATCACCAGACCACGTGGAATATGCCTCCATTGTATTTCACTGATGAGAAGCTCGTGAGATGCTTCAGAGTGGAGAGTCAGACCTGTGCCTATCTGTATCCTGATGCGGCTTTTGCTCTAGATATGTGTGTATATGTGCGCATGTGTGTGTGTGTGTGTCTTTGCACGTGCGTGTGTGTGTTCATGCATGCCCATGCTTAAAAACCATAATATGTATTCTGATGGAGGTAAATGACTTGGTATTTCTTCTAATTTATTGGAAGCAAGGTGCAGTTCTAATGGAAAGGGGTGACATCTGAGTGACAAGGGACATAGTCATTTCAGCCACTCTGAGCCAGAGGCAGGTTCCTGAGAGAAACTGGCCGAGAGAAGAGCTGTCTCTCTCCCCTGCCCCTCATAAGGCCAGGGCTGAGGAGCAGGGCTCACCCCGCTCAGGGACCTGATCCCGGATTTTGTCTCTGCTGTCCTGCCCTGTAAGGAACTGACACCCTGTAGAGGTTAACACATGCGTTACACTCAGGTCTGTGGCTGATCACCATGCACATCTTCACAGCAGTTTTCCAGGGCCATGCAGCAAGTGTGGAGGGAGGCGGCGTTGGGGAGCTGCAGGTCCGTGTGAAGTGCTTCTTCCTAGAGGAGTGAGACTTGCCAAGCTTCCACAGAGAATGCAGTGCCACTTGGGATCGGAGCTGGGTAAGAAGCAGTCAGTGGAAGTGGGTACATGTTACTGCTGACCAGGGTCTGCTCCTGAGGTTTTGGAAGATGTCTGAAACTTTGCAACCCATTCACTCTTTCTTTCCTCCATTGAAAAACATGCATTAAACACCACCATGTTCTAGTCCCTGGGAACACAGCAGTATTCAACAATACAACAGACAAAACCTTATTCTCATGGCACTTACCTTCTAAGAGGGAGGCCAGGCAATGAACAGATAAACAAACAAGTATACAGACTGCCACATGGTAGCATGTGCTGTGGACCAAAATAAAGCAAGTCTTGGGGGGTCGGGAACACCAGGTGGGAGTGGGTGGCTGTTTTGTGTTAGAGGGTCAGGTGCAACCTTGCTGACATTTGACCTGAAGGAAGTGAGAAAGTGAGACCTGAGGATAAATGGAGAAAAGCACGTTAGGGAGAAGGAACAGCAAATGCGAAGGCCCTGAGGTGGAAGCGTACTTTACATGGTCCAAGAATAGCAAGGATGTTAGTGTGTCTGGAGTGAGGAGGGGCAGTTTGGGGGCCTGAGGCTTGTGCAACGAATCAGCACCTGAGTTTGGGAATCAGTGTTCCAAGGCAGTGTTTCCCACAGCATGCTCCATGCAGTGTAAGCATAGAGACAATGGTCCTTTGGCGAGCATGCCTCTGGCTATACCACTCTCTACACTCCTGTTGCTCACATCTGTTAATCTCCAGATAGTCCCTTCATTCACAGAGTACTCCTGGTCTCTACCCCACCCTAATCCTGTCATCCTCCAAGGCTATTTTGTGGGTGGTCTGCACTACCGCTGAGTTGAAAGTTTCCCAAAGTGCGTTCTTTCAGTTATGGGAGGTTTTAAAGGGTGTTGACATGAAGAGAGTAGATGAGGTCTATGAACAAATAAGTTTGGGACTGATGAATAAGTTAAAAATCCATTAGTGGTAAAGAACCTGCCTGTCAATGCAGGAGACAAGAGATGTGGGTTTGATCCCTGGGTCAGGTTGATCCCCTGGAGAAGGGAATGGCAACCCACTCCAATATTCTTGCCTGGAAAATCCCATGGACTGAGGAGCCTGGTGGGCTACAGTCCATGGGGTCTCAAAGGGTTGGACACGACTGAAGCAACTTAGCACACAAATGCAATGGAGAAAAGAAAATTTCATTTAAAAACAAAGCTTATGGAAGCCACTTTCATCTTTGAGGATGACGTGGTTCACATCGTTAAGAAAACACCTATTCTACGGATCCATTCCATCTATAGGGAGTGGAGAGGGGAGATGAAAGTAGGAAGGAAACACAAAGATTTCCAAGCCTCTGCCTTCTTTTCTATTGATAATGGAAAGTTCAAGAGCAGGCAGCGCTTTGTCTTTAGCACAGCTGTATGATGACCAGGAACCCTGATTTGCTGGGGATTTTCCTGGTGTACAACTGTGGTCAGCAAAATTATTATTAGGTCCCCTTTCATTCTCTAAATTGTCATGGTTTGGATGATAGATTATGTGGTCACCTGTTCACAAGATTTTGAAAGTGCAAAAGCAATTCCAAGACCAATAAGGAAGGGAAAGCAAAGTTGTTTTGTACAATAAAGTGGGAACGGAATCGGGGTGGGAGTGGAGGAGGCTGCACGTACGGTGCCTTGGGGAGGTGAGACGGCAGTCTGGAGGCCAAAGGGAGCTAAAATCACATAAAGATTTCCACCACCATAAACCATGGTAAAGCCCACTGAACACAACAATTCCTAGTGTGGGTATTTAGGGGAAGGGGGCATCATGGAAAGGGAACCAAAGTCTACATCTAGGTCAGCATAGAGCAGAAATAAAGGGAAGTGGTAAGAGGTGCAATATGAATGGGCTGGACCGTTCAGAGGAAGGCTGGCTCAGAGCCGGAAGAGAACACGAGAACGCAAACCCTCTGAAAATTCTCAGAAATCTCAGGGAGGGCACCAGAGTTTCGGAAGAACCTACAGTTGGGAGGTTAACAACGGTATTTAATGGGTAGTTTGACCTCAGCATGAATCTGGGTTGTAAAATTTAAACAGCTTCCTTTATGGTGAGACTTCTCAGAGGCTTCAATATGTAATCTACTTCATGAATAAAGTCCTTCATGAATAAAGCTCTCTTTTGTTTTCCTAGGGAGCATCCCATAGGACAGGAAGTAATCCTCGTAACATCCTGTGGGAAGGCTTCTTTAAGGGGCCACCTGCCCAGGAGGCCCTATCACAGGGATCTCGGGTGGTGTGGGCCTGGAACGGCTTGCAGTGAAGCCTCCGTTTCCAGCCAGAGGTAGGGGTCAGGTCATGGCGGTGAGAGCACCAAATTCTGGCCACTAGACCAGTGGTCAGTGACAAGGCCCTGCCCCTTCAGCTTTGAGGCAGAATTTCCACAAAGATGGAAAGTAATGTTACAAAGTATTTATTAGGAAGAAAAAGTACAGTGCTTATGGATAGACACACGAAAGAGAGAGTCACACTGTCGTGGTGGTTTAAATCATTTGTATGGGACATTTCTTCTGGGTTTCCTTTGGCCAGTCATTCTGATTTGCCTGGTTCAGAGTCCGTATTTGGTATATCTCAGTGTCCTCCTGTGTGTGCACATGCATCTCTTAACAGAGATGGATTCCCCCAAAGAGCCTATGGGTGGAGCTTCACTTAGGATCACTCTCCTTTTGACCTCCAGGGAGCCTTTCTGCGCGTGTGTAGTCGGGGAGTTGTCCTGACTTCGAGAATGAGAAACACATGGTCTCTTCTATCTGGGCAGGGCCCAGCTTCCTCTCTCAATTGTCCTGCTATTGATATTTTGGAGTTTCAGCTTGCAGGGGATGAATCTCCAATTGCTTTACCCTGGGGGAGGGGGCACCTACCTCCTGCCTCAAAAGGGGGATCTCAGCCTAACTCTGCTTCTGATTCTACCCAAGAGTGAACAGTGGTCATTATTAGTCTTCTATGTGGCAAATAGAATGGCTGTGAAGCCAGGACACTTCCCTTTTCCAGCCTTGATTTGTACCCAACAGTTCCCATTTTTAGCTTCCCAGGTGGTTCTAGTGGTAAAAAACCTGCCTGCCAATGCAGGAGACATAAGAGACGCGGGTTCCACCCCTGGGTCGGGAAGATCCCCTGGACAAGGGAATGGCAATCCACTCCAGTATTCTTGCCTGGAGAAGCTCATGGACTGAAGAGCCTTGGGGGAACTGCAGGCCGTGAGGTCACAAAGAGCTGGACATGACTGAGGGGACTGAGCCCCATATTTAGTGAGGCAGCCAGAGACATCTCTCTGAGCAGTAGCTCTCAGCTGGGACAATTTTGCTCCCCCTCCCAGACATCTGAAAATATCTGGAGACACTTTCTATTGTCACAGAGGAGTGGTGTGTGTGTGTGTGTGTGTGTGTTCTACTGGCATATATAGAGGCTAGGGATGTTGTCAAAATGCTCTGGAAAGCCCCCTACAAAACAGAATTGTCCTGCCTAAAACGTTAGTCACGCTGCTGTTGAAAAACCCTGCTCTAGGTTTTTCTGGAGCCTGTTGTGTGGTTCCAATACATAGCTAAGATGAAGATGCTGACCAGCCTCTCCATGTCCCAGCCTTGGGACCCATGATGATTCCAACAAATTAAAACAAGCCCCCCCACCCCAAATGATTTAAAAGTCTCAGCAACTAGAAGGATAACTGAGCAACCATCTTGATTTGCCTTGGATTGTTTCTGCTTTAGCACTGAGAGCATTGAGTTTTAGCATCGAAGAGTTTGGGGAACCCCTCAAGTCTGGCCTGCTAGCAACTAGAACTCTCTACTGCTGAATTAGCCTTTGTGATCTTATTTTATTTTTTAAATTTATTTATTTTAATTGGAGGCTAATTACAATATTGTAGTGGGTTTTGCCAAACATCAACATGAATCAGCCATGGGTGTAGATGTGTCCCCCATCCTGAACCCCCCTCCCACCTCCCTCCCCATCCCATCCTCCAGGGTCATCCCAGGGCACCAGCCCTGAGCACCCTGCCTTATGCATCGAACCTGGACTGGCGATCTGTTTCACATATGATAAGCAAACAGCTGCATTTCTCAGTTAGGATAGGAGAATTCTGGACAGTTACAGCTGAAGCCCAGAGTGCAAGTGAGATGCACACTCCAAGGAGGCCCAGGGCGTGGGCACTGAGACGAGTCCCTCCAGCTCACCTGCAAAGCAAGTTGTCCACAGCCCTTTGGCCTGGTGGACGAACCCACTCACACCCACAGCTCCTGCCTTGCATCACTCTCAGAGGAGTTGCTCAGTGCGTTTTGCTGAGACAGCGAATGGGTGCTGCTCTTTTAGAAGATTCTTCAGAAATTCTGTAAAGTAGGTTGAGACACTTCTTTCTAGACGTTTGGTCATGTGGTGGTTGATCTTTGTCTTGGGGAAGTACAGTTCTGCAAGACTCTGAACACGCTCCAAGAAAATGTGTTTGCTTTAACATGGACAGGGATTTGCAGTATGAAACACTTAGCAAAGTACTGAGAAAAATCTCTTTCTGTGACTGGAAATGTGGTTCACTTGCTCTGTTAACGTTTCCATCAGAGGATAGAAAAGACCAGCTTCTCAGTGCCCAGCAGAGAGGAATATTTTATTACTGACAGTATTTGAAATTAGTGGTGCATAGTGATAACAAAAGCAGACTGCCTTTAGTCGGTTTTATTATCTTCTAAATCCTCTGCAGACAAGGCACCCTTTTAGTGCCTGCTTCCAGGATGGACAGCTCTGAGTGCCACCTGCCCCTACCCACTACGTTCACCACTCTCTTGGTAGCTATCAGTCTCGATCCTTCACTTAGCTTGTACAACATTTGACAAGTTAACTAATTTCTTTAAGCCTTGATTTTTTTCATCTGTTAGATGGTGAAAATAATTTCACAGATTATGGAAATAATCTGTGACTCCTTTGAAGATAGGTATCATCTGATGGTGCTTATGAAAAGGTTCTGTAAATTGTAAGATGCTGTAGAAAAGGTAAAGGATGATTCTCCACTGATTATATGACAATTGATTATGTTACAAGGAGTTATTTCTCATGGATCTGTTCAATGGACTAGATCAACAGGACAATTTTATCATCATTAAAAGAGCATGGCCACTATGCATTTACACATTTTTGTTTTCGAGAACCCACCTCAAGTACTACTCAGCAACATCTCCTCATAAACGGGAACTCAACAAATAAATAAATCACGTCGTCCCTAATTTTTCACTTCCTTAAGAGCCAGTGATCTAAGAGGAGTCAAGCTCATGCTCGTGCACAGCCATGTTGGACCCTTTGTAACCCTTTGGACGGTAGCCCTCCAGGCTCCTCTGTCCATGGGATTCTCCAGGCAAGAATACTGGAGTGGGTTGCCATTTCCTCCTCCAAGGCATCTTCCCGACTCAGGGATCAAACCCATGTCTCCTATTTTGCAGGATTCTTTACCCACTGAGCCATCAGGGAAGCTACTGTTTCTAGGCATAGATGTTAAAAACTAGATTTACTGAATTCACCAATATTCCCTGGAAATACCTAGCTGGAGCCATCTTGACTGTGTACGGAAAGTGGGGGGGACAGTCAGAGGCCCCACAGAGTTAGAAGGATGTTCTTGAGGCTTGGCATTAGGCACTCCCACCCCTTTCCTCTTGTGTCTTTGCCAGGCCTTCGGAGTGTCCTTAGCAAGCTCCACCTGTCCCTGATAGAACATCTCGGGGACCTCTCCTGACCCTTTGCCAGGAGACATCTCTGCTCCCAAAGGTGTTAATGCCATCAGCTTGCCAATGCCCCTGAAATCTACATCTCCAGCTGTAGACATCGGTAGACACTCATCTACCTGCTTACTGGACTTCACCTCTTGGAAGAATGACAGCAATAAAAATGAAAAATACTTTCGTAGTCTTCGCTTCGTAGTCTTCGCTGTGTGTAAACACTAATGCGGGCTTAACAGAGACATTTGAAGTACCTCACATATAATAACTCATATAAGGTTCACAGCAGCACTTGAGAAAGCTACTATTATTCCTATCTTCAAGAAATGGGTCACAGAGAAGCTGCGTAGCGACGCTAAGCAGGCGGAGTCGGCCTCGCTTCGGGGCCCGGTGCTCATGCACCGTGTGTCCCGGCCCCTGTGTGTGCACCCTCGCCACGACCAGCGGAAAGGAGCCTGCCGCTCCCCCGCCGCTCTCTCCCTCCCCGCCAGTCCCCCACGGCCTGAAGGGAAAAATCCGAGTCACCTTGCAATTGTCTTTCTCCCACCTCCATTCCAAGTAATTCAACCACCAAATCCTATCACTTCTACATCCTGCATGTTTAAAAAATCTGTTTAATTGCCTCTCTCTCTCTCTCTCTCTAGTCTAACTTTGCAACCAGGGGTTCTTCAAAAACAAACTGCCAGGGGCATTTATCAGTTCACCTTTCTTCAGCTAATCAGCTTCCCTTCAGTGGTTTCCAGTTGCCCGTTGGATAAATCCTAACTCCTTAGCCAAGTCTACAAGGCCCTCTGTGACCCCACCCGTACCCACCACCTTGGCCCCATCGCTCCTCATTGCTGCCCCCCCCAACCCCCCCCCCTGCTTCATTTCGGCTGGCTCTGAGTTTTCCAGATGCTCTGGTTCTCTCTCTCCCCACTGAGACTTTACTCACGCTCTTCCTTCTGCCTGTAACCCTTCCCCTACTCCCTAGGTCATAGTGAGACCTTCTCTGACTGAAGACTGTGATAAGCCCTTCTGCTGTTCCCCAGCTCCCTTTCACTTTCCAGGAGATAGCATTCACCACATCTGAGTGTAATTTCTCATCTGAAGTCTATGATCCCAACTGCTTGAGGGTAGGGATCGTGTCTGTCTTCTTTCTCTCTGGGTCCTAAATGTAGAGCCAGGTGCATCTTCAACTACCAACAAATATCTGTAGCATGAATGAGTGGCAGGACTGTTCAGAGCGAATAACACACCGACCACAATAGCAAAGCCCTTGCTATTTGATAAAATATCAGCTTTATCGAGATAGAGTTCACATGCCACACAATTCATGATTCTACAGAAGTATGCAATCATCACCACAATTTTAGAGCATTTTCATCACCCCAGAAGAAACCTTTTCTCGTTATCAGTCACTCTTCACTTCTTCCTATGTTATTTTAAAAAGATAATAAAGCCTGGTATTTGCAGAGTGTTTCATATGGGTAAACAGAGCCCATGTGGGTTCATTGAATCTTGAACAATTCTGTGAGGTGGGCATTGGACGGCATCTGTCAATGAGTTTTAACTTCAGTTTATGGAGGAAGACTTTTAATCAATAAAAATTTTTATCTAAAAGGAAGGGGAGAAGTGGTGGAGGTGGAGGTGCCCAGGAGGCTGGAGTCTTCTGCTTGCAGACTGTTCATTCTGGATAGGTACTGGCCGGGATCACTGACTCAATGGACATGAGCTTGAGCAAGCCCCGGGAGTTGGTGTTGGACAGGGCAGCCTGGCGTGCTGCAGTCCGTGGGGTCACAAAGAGTCGGAACTGAGCGACTGGACTTGGGAGCCCACACGTGCTGTCACGTGAACTTGGGGTGCTGCACTGCATCTGACGCTCTGGGGGGTTCAGGGTCTGCAAAGCTCACTGTTGAGGACGTTTAGTAGTTGGAAGATGAAGATGGTAGAGAAAGAATACACAAAGCAAATAGATTTTGAGATAATATTACAAGATCTGAATCTGAATCCTGATTCTGCTACTTATTACTTATTCTTCTACTTATTACAAACTCTCTGACTTTGGGAAAGTTAACCTTCCCATTTATAATACTTTAGTCACCTAATGAGAAGAGCCGACTCATTGAAAAGGACTCTGATGCTGGGAAAGATTGAGGGCAGGAGGAGAAGGGGATGACAGAGGATGAGACGGTTGGATAGCATCACTGACTCAATGGACATGAGTTTGAGCAGTGAAGGATAGGAAAGTCTGGCATGCTGCAGTCCATGAGGTCACAAAGAGTTGGACACGACTTAGTGACTGAACAGCAGCCAGCCTTCCCAATATTCAGCTTCTTTACTTTAAAACAGTATCCATAGTATCTTCCTTGTATGGTTGTTGTGAGGATTAAAGGAGCTAGTGTATGTGAAGCAACTTCATATATTGGTGCTCAGTGAATAGTAGAACAATCAATCAGTTGTTTCCAGTGTTTTTTGATGAACAGATTTTTTAAAAATAAACTAAAGCATGCATGGAAGTAACACTATATAATTGCTATCCAGGTTGTAGTGGAATAGACACACTCAAGCACAGCTAAAGGAACACACATGCTGAAAGCCAAAGGTCTCTGTGACACAAAGGCCAGAAAGTCACTTTCCTTTGACTTGGACATCTACTTCTGCAGCTTTATTCAAAAGAAGTAATCTAAAATTACCAACAATAGCAGCAAAATCACTATGTACAAAGTTACCCATCACTGTGTTGCTTCAGTAGTAAAAACACTGGAAACAACTGATTGATCGTCCAAAGGATGCTTTGGAATTTAGGGATATATAAGCAAGGCAGGGGGTTGGGAGGGGAGTGGGGGTGAGCAGGCAGGGGGGCTTCCCAGTTGGTACTAGTGGTAAAGAACCCACCTGCCAATGTGGGAGACATAAGAGAAGTGGGTTCAATCTCTGGGTCAGGAAGACCTCTTGGAGGAGGGCATGGCAACCTTTCCAGTATTCTTGCCTGGAGAATCCCATGGACAGAGGAGTCTGGAGGGCTACAGTCCACAGGGCTGCAACGAGTCGGACACGACTGAAGCGACTTGGCATGCACCCACACAGCAGGGCTGGGTATTAGGCAACCGTTAAAAAGGCCATGAAAACCTTTTGGGCACAGAAGAATCCACATGGTCAGACACCCCGAGGTGGGAGGGAGCCTGGAAGAGTGTGAAGAAACAAAGACAAATACCCGAGGTGCAGCTAAGAGGGTGGATCTTGTTCAGGGTCTAAGTTCAGTGGGAAGCCACTGAGGAGTTGTTAGCAGAGAGGGGCATAACCGGAATTGCGGATTTTAAAAGCTCATTTGTCATAATGTGGAAAACAATTTGGGAAACTGTTTCAAAAAACCCACAAGTATGCCGGAAAAGCATCCTGCAAAATGGTATGAGGATGATTGAAACAAACATTTTTCCTCTTTAAAAAAACTCCTTAATCAAAAAATAAAATGAGAATAAAAAAAGATTTTAGAAAAATTCCTTAATCTTGACCCATCACTTTTTCTCCCTTAAAAATGGGGAGAGATCATTGACTTTCCTGCAGAAAGTAGCTATGTTCTGTGAGACGCTGTGGCCCACGAATATTGGAGGCATCGTGCAAGGGCGTGCAAGGCCTGGGAGGGATGTGGTCTTACAAAATGTATAAGGGGTGGGAGGTGAAAGTGAGTTATCGACCTCCATCAGCCGCTCCTTCTCCACCAGGTGATAAGCTATCAGAAATAGCTTCCTGTTGATGTTACAGATGTTATAGCTTCATTTATCACTGTCTGATCTCCTCTTGAGTCCTGCCTTTAAAGATGTCAGCTCATTTTGATATTTGGCAAAACTAATACAATTATGTAAAGTTTAAAAATAAAATAAAATTAAAAAAAAAAAAAAGATGTCAGCTCAAAGCAAAGTGGGGAGGACCATATCACTTGGAGCTCAGCAGATAGGGGCTTGGGTATGGACCTCCCAAGGAGCTCCAGCAGAAATCCACTGACCATGACCTCTGGGAAGGAACAGGCTAAGGGCTTTTGTGAGAAAATTATTTCATCTTCAGCAAGTGTTTGCATGTAGTTAGGCAGTGAGGTGTGGGCAAACTCTAGGTATGTATAAGGAACAGAATGCTTAAATGCATTCACTCACTTACATATGCCACAAACACTGCTTGACTACCTCCTAGAAGCAAGCAGAGTTCTGGTGACTGGGGACACGGTAGAGTTGATCCTGGGTGGCCTCGGCCTGCAGCTGAGGCCCCTGCTTGAAGCATGGCTTCAATTTCTGGCCGGAGATTGAGGCCGGGCAACAGCAGGGAGAGTGCTGAATCTCAGCCACTAGTCCACCAGAGTCAGAGGCCAGAGGCAAGGCCCTGGCCCATCAGCTGTGTAGAAACGAATTTCCATGTAGAGACAGCAAGTAGTGAAACAAATAAATTGTTTATTTGAAGAAACAATGGTATAGTACATGTGGATAGACTCAAGAGCGGGCTCAGAGGGAGAGTCGCACCATCTTGGCAATTGGATCACGTTCAGGGGACATTTCTTCTGGGTTTCTTTTAACCAATCATCTTGCTTTGCTGATTCTGAGTCCATATTTGGTTTATCTCAAGGTCCTCCCATGCGTGCACACACATCTCATAGCCAAGATGGATTCTAGCAAAGAGGCCTGACATCACTTACAACATCACTTACTATGAGGTGACGCTCCCTCCCTTTTTGACCTCCAAGTAGTCTTTCTGTGCATGTGTAGTCAGGGAGTTCTTTTTAACTTCGAGAATGAGTAATACGTGATCTGTGTCTCTTATCTAGGCAGGGTCCAGCCTCCTTCATCATCCTGCTTTTATGGAGTTTCTGCCCTTATGGAATTTCTGTCCACAGGGGAGAAACTGTTCAGCCTGGGGCCCATCTATCTCCTGCCTCTGAGTCATACATAGACCCTGGATTTAGAGCAGAGTCATGGATGATCTAATCAAAACTCCCTGCAAATGTATATGAAGAAAATGTAGTCCAGAGAGGGCAAAGGCCTCTGATCTCCAAGTCACTGATGTCCAAATCAAGTAGACCTTCTAGTGTTACAAGACTATCCCAGTGAAAGCACACACACAAAAGATCACAATATGTCGTGTTCAAAGACCCTTAGGAGAAGGCAATGGCACTCCACTCCAGTATTCTTGCGTGGAAAATCCTATGGATAGAGGAGCCTTGCAGGCTGCAGTCCATGAGGTTGATAGGAGTCAGACACGACTGAGTGACTTCACTTTCACTTTTCATTTTCATGCATTGGAGAAGGAAATGACAACCCACTTCAATGTTCTTGCCTGGAGAATCCCAGGGATGGGGAGCCTGGTGGGCTGCCGTCTATGGGGTTGCACAGAGTCGGACACGACTGAAGTGACTTAGCAGCAGCAGCGGCAACAGCAAAGACCCTTAACAACTACATTTTTAAAACTACCTTTTATTTATGTACTTATGGTTGTGCTGGATCTTCATTGCTGCTCACGGGCTTTCTCTAGCCCTGGCGAGTGGGGTATGCTTCTCGTCGTGGTGGCCTCTCTTCCTCTGGAGCACAGGCCCCAGCTGCGTGGGCTTCTGTAGCTGCTGCACGCGGGCCCAGTAGTTGTGACACATGGGCTTAGCTACTGCACAGCACGTGGCATCTTCCTGGACCAAGGATGGAAGCCACGTCCCCTGCACTGGCAGGTGGATTCACATCCAGGGATGCCCAGCTACATGGAACTGTGAGCCTTTGAGTGGCATCATGGAAGGTTCTGGTCCAAGAATGGTCCACACAGAAGAGCAGAGCAGAGTGAATCCTGCACAGCCCTGGATGCTCACATATCTATCCTGGGTTCAGATAAAAGAGAAAACAACGTAGTGAGTCAAAAATCTTAGCTTGATTCCCGTAGGTTAACTGTAGCTAGAGTTAAGTAGCAGAAGACCCTGACACTCAGGAGCAGAGAGCTGTTTGTTGACAGTGTAAGGATGAACCTGAAGGGTGTGGAAAAGCCAGTTAGGAAGTTATTCTGTAAAGCTTCCAGCATGCCCATGCATTCCTAAACTTTGAGTAAGAAGGTTGCTTCCTATTGCTTCCCCAGTGGCTGGGTGCCTGGGTTGGGAAGATCCCCTAGAGAAGGAAATGGTAACCCGCTCCAGTGTTCTTGCTTGAGAAATCTCATGGACAGAGGAGCCTGGTGGCTACAGTCCATGGAGTCACAAAAGAATCAGATACAACTTAGTGATTAAACAAAAATAATTCTTAACATAGCTATGAGAGAAAAGAAAACTAGCTACAGATATATTTCCACAGTGAACTGATAACACATTGCAGATGCGGAAACACGGAGCAGGGCTCAGCCCGAGAGGTGGACTTTTAACTTTAAAGAATAAAAATGTAAATATTAATAGCTGCTATATGCTGTTTACCAGGGGGCTTACCCAATTGCTCAGTAGGTAAAGAATCCTCCTGCAATGCAGGACACACAGGAGGTGTGGGGTTGATCCCTGGGTTGGGAAGAGCCTCTGGAGGAGGAAACGGCAGCCCACTCTAGTGTTCTTGCCTGGAGAATCCCCTGGACAGAGGAGCCTGGTAGGCTACAGTCCCTGGGGTCACAAAGAATCGGATACAACTGAGCCTGATGAGCTGTTTACCGGAGAAAAGAGCATCTGTTAAATACTTTGCCTACGTATTTGTATTAACTTTAAAAAACCTTATGAAATTTAAAAAATTAAACATTTATTATTAACCTGTGAAAAAACTGAGAGAGGTTAGGTTACTTTTCCCAAGTCACTCAGCTATCGGGTAACTGAGCCAGTTTTCAAATCTGAATATATCTGATTCAGGAGCTCTTATTCCACACTGGTTATCTTGTCCAGAGCAGGGAGGCGACATCACAGAGGCCTGCAAAGTTCTGCTTTCTTTGTTTTACATCAGGGTCATTTTATCCTCCTCCTGTTCTCCAGTCCTCAGTTTAGTCTCAGAGGGTTAGCCTGAGACCCCACACCCAAAGCCTGCTGTCAACCTTCCTTCCCTTGCTGGCACTGTCTGTCTTGCAAACTGCCCCAGCCGTCTCAGGTTGGCCCCGTTCAGCGTTTAACGGCAAAGCACTTAAAATCATCCTTATCAGTTGCCTACATCCCATACACACACTCTTAAATAAGCTATGGCCACGGCATACACAGTTTCGGAGGTGAAGCAAGCGGGAAGGGACCTTTGCCGATTTGTAGAGACCCACTTCTTCATTTCATAAAGGAAGAACATGAGCTTGCTGGTGGGAAAGTGATTCGTCCGAGTTCATGCAAGCAAATGAGTGCCAGAGCTGGGCCTTGAACCCAGGCCTCCTGCCTCCTCCCGCAGTGCCCTTTCCACTCCACCAGGCTACGCGTGTACTCGTGGTATTTAAATTTGTGTTCACACGGAGGGAAAGAGACTACTACTCTCCACAGACATAAACTGCACGGAGCAGAAGGGCAGAGCCCTGCCAAGAGAGATAGGAGGTGTTATCTGTTGCTTCACCCCGCTTTTCTCAACCGAGCTAGATCATTATCTTTGAGTAGCATGCCCCCGCCCCGTTGGAAATGATGAAACATTGGTGACTGACCTCCAGTGGCTGATAAGCTTCCGGGTGGGGCTGGGGGGTGGTGAGGGAGATGTTTCCATCAGGACACCGCTGAAACACAGGCTGGGCCCAGACCTTTCTCATGGTCCTGGGGGTAAGTATTATCTGGGCAGTAGGATTTAAAATTAGTTTAAGGGGTGTGTGTCTGTTTGTGAATATAAATGTACTCAAATTTCAGAGCGGATTCTTTGTTTACGTGCTAGGATGCCAGGGTGTGGAATTCAGTTGCCATCCTCTTGGAGTGAGCTTAAGATTTGGCACTGTGCACTTCACAGACCTCAGTGTCTCTCTCTTTTTGACTGCACCTAGAGGCGTGTGGGATCTTAGTTCCCCAAGCAGGGATTGAACCTGTGCATTGGGAGCGTGGAGTCTTCACCGCTGGATCGCCCGGGAAGTCCCTGGACGTTACTTAGCCTCTTGCTCCTGAGACCTGAGAGCTGTTGGCAATAGCAGCATCAGCCTTCAGGGCTCCAGCTGGAAGGTGACTGTGGAGGCAGACAGAACCAGATCCAAAGAACTTTGCAGAATGTTTATAAGCCTCAATTTCCTCATCTACAAAATGGGTATAAAACCAGCCATGGTACAGTATTGCTATGAGGATCACACACAATGGACATTTAGCGCCCAGTCCGGTGCTCCAGCAATAGTAGCTATAAATTAATGACTCTTTTCAAGTCATCTGTGAACCAGATCACAGAGAATACCCCGCTACTGAGTTTTTCCCTTAAGACTCATTCTGAGCTACAAAGAACAGGGAGGTTTTGTGGGAAACAAACCAGTCTGGCAGTTTAAAAATGTAATGAATGAGAATGAGAAAATGTATGCTGTCAAAGAAAAAAGCCATGCAAACATCCAGACCAGGAAAAGCCATGCAAACATCCAGGCAAGGAAAAGCCAGCAACAATGACAGCAAAATACAATAGTTGACCCTTACATAGAGCTTCCTATGTCCTAGGAACTGCTTTAAGAGCATCATGTAGATTAATTCATTCAATCTTCACAACAGCTCTGAAAATACAGGTGCTATTCATAGTTTCTCTTTACGGTTGAGAAAACTGAGGCACAAAGGTGTTGAGTGATTTGACTGAAGTTGGTGACAGAAAGCTCTTCTGGAGAACTTCAGCACAGAAGAGTGTTTTTAGAGCAGGCCTCTCGCCATCGTCTCTGCAGCCCGGGGAGCTCAGGAGCGTAGACTAGGCACTCAAGGAAGATGTGGTAATTGGGATCCTGCTCTTGTTCCTTGTATGGGCCTTGTTGTGTGGGCTTCGACAACCGTACCCAGTACGACGCCTTGAGTAGGGTCAGCTGCATGATCGGCAGAGCCCAGTGCAAATAAACATCTGGGGTCCCTTTTTTAAAAATTATTAAGAATTTAAAGATGGCAACAGCAGAGCTCTAGGCCCATCATGGGGCCCTTCTGAGCATGAGGTCCTACTGAACCGAATAGGAGGTAAGCCCGTGGCCCTGAGACCCAGCAGTGAGGCAGGAACAGGGCTGGAAGCTTCCATGGTCTCACTTATCCCTCTTGACAAATCCTGTGAGAGAGGCCTTTGGCTTTCTGATTAATGGAGGAGGGCAATTAGGCTCAGGGACATTAAGTGCCCCACTCCCCACCAAGCTTAAACAGTATTTATTAATGGAAACAGATTGAATTGCAATGTGTACAGAATGTTATTAATACAAAGTGCTTTTCCCCATACATCGCATCTAAAATTTAGAGTCTAAATATTGTGCCAGAAATCTTGGAGCTAAGTATGGACTAGACCTGGTTCCAGCCACTAAAGCGCTCACAAACTGAGCATACCCTGTAGAAGGTGTTCAGTTTCTTTAAAATCTAGTTGGTCCATTCTATAAAATTTTGTTGGCTGGCCCCTCCAATTTACCTGGAGCTTTGCAGAACTAACAAAATGACTTCTGAATACTGCTTAAGTTACTTGCAATTGTCTTGCTAAATTAGTCTTGGCTCTAAGTTGCAATCATCTCAAGTCAGTCAGTTCAGTTCAGTTCAGTCGCCTCTTCAGTCATGTCTGACTCTTTGCGACCCCATGAATCGCAGCACTCCAGGCCTCCCTGTCCATCATCTCAAGTAATTGTTTGTAAAAAGGCTTTCCATCAAATTATTAATCAGAAATTTAGGATGATTTGTTTTCTTCCTAAAAATTGGAAGTGCCTGCACCTATAAAGCCACGTGACTGGAGATGTGGCTTAGCTGATTGAGACTCATAGTTGCTATGTCTTGTGAATTTGAGTCTTATCATCTATGTCACTTTAAGGGACTTCTAAAACAATGAAATGTCAGAACTAAATCTGTTTAACTCATCCCCTTTAGTTTCTAGACAGGGAAACCGAGGCTCAGAGAGAGGAAGCAAGGTGTCCAAGGTAGCTGAGTCTAGAAAGTTGAGCTACAATGTTGACCTGGTTTTTCATTTCATATTCCAGATGTGTCCCAGCTGCCTAGGGCGGGGTCCCTACCATGGTGACCAGAGCTGAAGCAAATCTAGGGACGATTCCTCTGATACGCAGGACAGAGGTAACACCCTAACTGTTGTCGTCTTCTCCGTGGGGTTTGTCAGGTCCTGTTTCCTCCCTTTCACAGTGCTTTGACCTCTGTTCCCTGGTGCCTGGACATAGGGACATTCGTAGGACCAAGGATCTCCCAGGACCATATAGCTTTGTTAATTGGATTGCTTATACCTCCCACCTGAAAATCATGAGTGAGGGCCCTGTGGAAATGGGTGCATTTATATAGGTAAGACAACTTATAGGGATTGAACCCTCTTTCTGGTCTAAGGATCACCCCCTGGTGTGTACCTCTATATGCCAAGCACTTAAGTGTCTTAAATACTGTGTGTAGTGTGGTGAAGGCTCTGGCCTCAAACAGCCTGGGTTTGAATTCTTTCCCCTCCACAGGCAATTAAAGCCTGGTTCTCTCCTATGCAAAAGGGGGGCGGCCATAGTGTCTACTTCATAACGTTCTTATTTTGAGGGTTAAACAAGATAATTTATTCAAAACGTTTTGAATGATGCTGGCATATAGGAAGCACACAACTTGAGTTAAAATGAAACAAATGACATCCTCATTATCCCCATAAAATTCCGGGACCAGAAGACAGAAAGCAAGTCATAGCTAGGAAGGCCAGAGCCAGGATCCCCAGCCCAGTTCACCTGACCACTGAGTCCCTGTTTCTGACCATTTCCCTGCCCTTGCTTGTGAGGTTGCTGGGCAGCATACCCAGCTTTCCCCCATATCCTCTTATTCCCATGTGGCCAATACACAGTGAACTTTGTTGCAGACAAACAATTCCATTAAAGCTGTCCTCTACAGCCAGAGCTGGCAGATAGCTTTAGCTGGAGGGCTGTGCTCTCCATTCTCCACCCATCCATCCATCTCAGTGGCTCTTCTACGAAGATTCTATTGCATGGGCATCTCTTTTTCTTCTAAAACATTACACTTTATGCACGTCTTCTGACAATTCATCATGCTTCATCACGGCATTTCTTGTGCTTTTTGATTTTTTTTTTACACCTTAATGTCTTGATTTTCCAAGTACAACATGAGCTCTTGGAAGTTCAGATAGCATTCTCCCTTTTCATGGCCAAGGGTATTTCATCCAGGACCACACACGGACCACTCAATAAATATTTGATTCATTGAAATTCAGACATTTATCTTACTGTTCTATTAACATGGTGAGATAGAATTTAGATGTAAATAAGACATTTATGTAGAGAAATTTGGTTTCATGCTAATTTAAGCTACTCAGAATTTCTGGACTTGTTTTTCTACTCTTAAAATTTTTAACCTTTTTTTTCCTGATTGGAAAAAATCATCCATAATAACATTTCAGTACCTAACTTTTAATATTTAGGTATCTTTTCTTCCATTTCCCCATTTTGAAGAAAGTACATTTAAACAGACTCCCCAATTTAATTTCCATAAATATATGTTCATGAGAAAATTTATATTTAATATGCAAAATTATTGTCAATGAATTTTCTGGATTTGATAAACAGAATCATGTGAATTGAGGGGTAGAGGTTATTGCTAAACTAAAAGATATAGTTTTTTTTTTTAATGATCTAGAGTTTTCTTTCTTTAAAAATATTTATTCTTTTATATTCACTTTTTTACAGAATTGTGATCATATTCTATATTGTATACTACATATATACAATAAAGTACAAGCTAAATATAATGTCTTGTAATTTTTCACTGAAGACTCTTTCCCTAGATTAATTTTTTCTAAACATAATTTTGCAAGTCTACACTACTTTTTAAAAATGGTTTGTCTTGAACCCACCTTATTACAATTCCTTTTCAAATTATGTTCCAACCTTGCTAGATTGTTATTATTTTTTCCTAATAATTTTTTGAATAGTTTTGAGGTTTAAAAAATTCTCTAATTTTTATTGGAATTATATTGGACCAATAAATCAATTTCAAAGCAATTTTTTTAGTCTTCCAACTTCCCAATCTGAAACATCAGATGTCTTTCAATTAGTTTAAGTCTTTTAGGTTTCTCAATAAATTTCTAGAATTTTCTATAAAATAACTTTCTTATAATTAAAATTATTCTTAGCTCTATCTGTTGTGATGGTTGATAAGGCTCCTCATTCCCCCTGCCCCCACTTCTATTTCTATTATAGAAAAATAGAAAGAATGGCTGGTAATTTTAGAATATTTGTCATGCCCTTAGGACTTTCCTGAGCAGTCTCATTAATTTCACTAGTTTTTCAATTGATTCTTTTGGGATTCTTAGGTATAAAATCACATCTTTTGCAAATAAGGATAAACTTGACTTTTCCTTGCTCCATTTCTTTTGTGCATAAGTTATTAGCTGAGCCTCCAGCACCAGCCTGTCTGGGCACAAAGCCTCATTAACTCTTCTCATTATCTTGGCCAACTTATTTAACTTCTCTGTGTCTGAGTTCTGTCCTCTGTAAAATGGAAGTAATAATAATAATACCTACCTCCTAGGTAGTTGTGAGAATCAGATGAGTAAACATATGTAAAAATGTCAGCCACAGACAGCCTGCTCAATAAATATTCAATATTATTTTTATAGATTGGAGGAACTTCCAGGAATTAGAATTTCTAGGATTAATTTTTAAAAATGGTTACAGCAGACATCTTTGTTCTCAAATAACGGCTAAAATATTTTACCATTTGGTAAGATGTTGATTGCTGGTATAGAAGGGATATTCTTTATTAGAGTAAGAAGCAATCCTCACATTTGAACTTTAATAAAGAAATGAGGGATAGTTAGGGAGTTTGGGATGAGCAAGTACACAGTGCTATATTTTAAATGGATGAAAAACAGGACCTACTGTGTAGCACAGAGAACTTTGCTTAGCGTTATGTGGCAGCCTGAATGGAAAGGAGTTTGAGAGACAATAGATACATGTATATGTATGACTGAGTACCTTTGCTGGCCACCTGAAACTATCATAATATTGTTAATTGGCTATACTCCAATACAATTTAAAACATTTAATTAAAAAATAGTAATAATGAATGAGTATTCAACTTTATCAAATGTTTTTTGGCATTTTACTGCGATCATAGTTTAAATTTTTTGATTTATCCATGTACTTATAGTATATAAATGGCAGTTCCTTAAATGATCGAGGCTTAGACTTTTGAGTCAGATGAGCTTGAATTAAAAAGACTCTTCCAGTGGGGGCACAAGGCAAATTGTTCACTTCTTGGACAACCTCAGTGTCCTCATCTAGGAAATGGTGATGATGTCTGTTCTTGTAGAGCAAGGAGATAAAAGCCACATGGAAAACACTCAACCTTAGTTTTCATTATTGTAATAATTAATCTCCTGGATATCCCTGGAGTAACTTAAAATTTTTTTAAAATTTTTATTGGAGTATAGTTTGTTTACAATGTTGTGTTAGTTTCAGGTGTACAGCAAAGAGAATCAGTCACACATATTCACATGTGTGCATGCTAAGTCGCTTCAGTCCCGTCCGACTCTTTGTGACCCTATAGACTGTTTCCCACCAGGCTCCTCTGTCCGTGGGAATCTCCAGGCAAGAACACTGGAGTGGGTTTCCATGCCCTTCTCTAAGGAATCGTCCTGACCCAGAGATCAAACCCACATCTCCTGCAGCTTCTGCACTGGCAGATGGTTTCTTTACCACGGTGCCCCATACACACACTGCTGCTGCTGCTGCTGAGTCGTTTCAGTTGTGTCCGACTTTGTGCGACCCCATAGATGGCAGCCCACCAGGCTCCTTGTCCCTGGGGTTCTCCAGGCAAGAACACTGGAGTGGGTTGCCATTTCCTTCTCCAATGCATGAGAGTGAAAAGTGAAAGTGAAGTCGCTCTGTCGTGTCCGACTCCTACCGACCCCATGGACTGCAGCCTTCCAGGCTCCTCCGTCCATGGGATTTTCCAGGCAAGAGTGCTGGAGTGGGGTGCCATTGCCTTCTCGCTACACACACTACTATATATAAAAGAGATAACTAGTAAGAACCTACTGTATAGCACAGGGAACACTTCTCAATACACTGTAATGACTTATATAGGAAAAGAAAACAAAAAAGAGTGTATATGTGTATATGTGTGGGGCTTCCCCAGTGGCTCAGTGTTAGAGAAACTGCCTGCAATGCAGGAACTGCAGGAGATGTGGGTTTAATCCCTGGGTCAGGAAGATCCCCTGGAGGAGGGCAACCCACTCCAGTATTCTTGCCTGGAGAATCCCATGGATGGAGGAACCTGGTGGGTTACAGTCCACAGGGTCACAAAGAGTTGGACATGACTGGGTGACTGAGCACACACCACAAAGCGGCATATGTCTATCCCAATCTCTCAGTTTATCTCTCCCTCCGCTCCCTCTCATAACCATAAGTTGTTTTCTATATCTGTGACTGTTTCTGTTTTGTAAATAAGTTCATTTGTACCATTTTTTTTTAGATTCCACATATAAGCAATATCTCTGTCTGACTTACTTTGTATGATATTTTGTAGTATGATAATTTGTAGGTCCATCCATGTTGCTGCAAATGGCATTGTTTCCTTCTCTTTTATGGCCGAGGGCTTCCCTGGTGGCTCAAAGGATAAAGCATCTGCCCGCAATGCAGGAGACCGTGTTCAATCCCTGGGTGGGGAAGATCCCCTGGAGAAGGACATGGCAACCCCACTCCAGTATTCCTGCCTGGGGAATCCCATGGACGGAGGAGCCTGGTGGGCTATATATATAGTCCATGGGGTCACAGAGAGTCGGACACGACTGAGTGACTTCAATATTCCATTGTATACGTGCACCACGTTTTCTTTATGTGTTCCTCTGTGGACTATCTGCGGACACTTAGGTTGCTTCCATGCTTGGCGATTGTAAATAGTGCTTCAGTGAGCATTAGGGGGTATGTATCTTTTCAAATTATGCTCCTGTCTGGATGTATGCCCAGGAGTGGGAATGCTGGATCACGTGGTAGCTCTATTTTTAGTGTTTTAAGAAACTTGTACACTGTTCTCCATAGTGGTTGTACCAATTTACATTCCCACTAACAGTGTAGGAGGGTTTCCTTTTCTCCACACTTTCCCACCATGTATTGTTTGCAGATTTTTTTGATGATGGCCATTCTGACTTGTGTGAGGTGACAGCTCATTATAGTTTTGATCTGCATTTCTCTTAGAGATGTTGAGCATCTTTTCATGAGCTCTTTGGCCATTTTCACTTTTCACTTTCATGCATTGGAGAAGGAAAAGGCAACCCACTCCAGTGTTCTTGCCAGGAGAATCCCAGGGACAAGGAGCCTGGTGGGCTGCCATCTATGGGGTCGCACAGTCGGATACGACTGAAGCGACTTAGCAGCAGCAGTTGGCCATCTGGATGCCTTCTCTGGAGAAATGTCTATTTAGAACTTGTGCTCACTTTTTATATTGAGGTTGTTTTTTTGGTATTGAGTTGCATGAGTTGTTTGTGTATTTTTGGAGATATATCTGTTGTGGGTCACTTCATTTGCAAACATTTTCTCCCATTCTGAGGGTTGGTTTCTCATTTTATGATTTCCTTTGCTGTGCAAAAGCTAAGTTTGACTAGGTCCCACTTGTTTATTTTTGTTTTTATTTTCATATGCCTGTGTTTTTCTCTAAAAGTTTTATAGTATCAGAACTTACAATTAGGTTTTTAATTCATTTTGAGTTTATTTTTGGGTATGTTGTTAGGAAGTGTTCTAATTTCATTCTTTTACATGTAGCTGTCCAGTTTTCCCAGCACCGCTTATTGAAGAGACTGTCTTTTTTCATCATATACTCTTATCTCCTCCATCATAGATTAGTTGACCATATGTGTGTGGGTTTATCTCTGCATTTCCTATCCTGTTCCATTGATCTTTATGTCTGTTTTTGTGACAGTACCATACTGTCCTGATTACTGTGAAAGTCGCTCAGTCCTGTCCGACTCTTTGCGACCCCACGGACTATACAGCCCATGGAATTCTCTAGGCTAGAATATTGGAATGGGTAGCCTTTCTCTTCTCTAGGGGATCTTCCCAACCTAGGGATCAAACCCAGGTCTCCTGCATTGCATGCAGATTCTTTACCAGCTGAGCCACCAGGGAAGCCTAAGAATACTGAAGTGGGTAGCCTATCCCTTCTCCAGCAGATCTTCCCGAACCAGGAATCAAACTGGGGTCTCCTGCATGGCAGGCAGATTGTTTACCAACTGAACTATCAGAGAAGCCCCCTGATTACTGTAGATTTGTAGTAGAATCTGAAGTTAGGGAGCCTGATTTCCCTGTAGTAACATTTTTAAAAATAATTTAATTAATTTATTTTGATTGGAGGCTAACTACTTTACAATATTGTAGTGTTTTTTGCCATACATTGACATGACTCAGCCATGGGTGAACACGTGTCCCCCATCCTGAACTCCCCTCTCACTTCCCTCCCCATCCCATCCCTCAGGGTTCTCCCAGTGCATTGGTTTTGAGTGCCCTGTTTCATGCATCAAACTTGGACTGGTGATATATTTCACATATGGTAATATACATGTTTCAATGCTTTTCTCTCAAATCATCCCACCCTTGCCTTCTCCCACAGAGTCCTAAAGTCTGTTCTTTATATCTGTGTCTCTTTTGCTGTCTCGCATATAGGGTCATCTTTACCATCTTTCTAAATTCCATATGTACTGTATTGGTGTTTTTATTTCTGGCTTACTTCACTCTGTATAATAGGCTCCACTTTCATCCACCTCATTAGAACTGATTCAAATGCATTCTTTTTGATCACTGAGTAATATTCCATTGTATGTGTACCACAGCTTTCTTATCCATTCATCTGCTGATGGACATCTAGGTTGTTTCCATGTCCTGGCTATTGTAAACAGTGCTGCAATGAACATTGGGGTACACGTGTCTCTTTCCCTTCTGGTTTCCTCAGTGTGTATACCCAGCAGTGGGATTGCTGGGTCATATGGCAGTTCTATTTCCAGTTTTTTAATGAATCTCCACACTGTTCTCTACAGTGGCTGTACTAGTTTGCATTCCCACCAACAGTGTAAGAGGGTTCCCTTTTCTCCACACTCTCTCTGCATTTATTGTTTGTAGACTTTTTGATAGCAGCAAGTCTGACCTGCATGAGATGGTACCTCATTGTGGTTTTAATTTGCATTTCTCTGATAATGAGTGATATTGAGCATCTTTTCATGTGTTTGTTAGCCATCTGTATGTCTTCTTTGGAGAAACGTCTGTTTAGTTCTTTGGCCCATTTTTTTTACTGGGTCATTTATTTTTCTGGAATTGAGCTGTATGAGCTGCTTGTATATTTTTGAGATTAATTCTTTGTCAGTCACTTTGTTTGCTATTATTTTCTCCCATTCTGAAGGCTGTCTTTACACCTTGCTTATAGTTTCCTTTGTTGTTCAAAAGCAGGCATAGAAGGAACATACCTCAACATAATAAAAGCCATATATGACAAACCCACAGCAAACATCATCTCCAATGGTGAAAAATGGAAAGTATTTCCCCTAAAGTCAGGAACGAGACAAGGGTGCCCACTCTCACCACGACTATTCAACATAGTTTTGGAAGTTTTAGTCACAGCAATCAGAGAAGAAAAAGAAATAAAAGGAATCCAGGTTGAAAAAGAAGAAGTAAAACTCTCACTGTTTGCAGATAACATGATCCTCTACATAGAAAACCTTAAAGACACCACCAGAAAATTATCAGAGCTAATCAATGAATAAAGTAACAGGATTTAAAATTAATAATGCACAGAAATCCCTTGCATTCCTATACACTAACAATGAGAAAACAGAAAGAAAAATTAAGGAATCAATTCCATTCACCATTGCAATGAAAAGAATAAAATACTTAGGAATAAATTGACCTAAAGAAACAAAAAAACCTATAAACTATACTTAAAGAAACTATAAACTATAAACCATAGTTCAGTTCAGTTCAGTCGCTCAGTCGTGTCTGACTCTTTGCGACCCCATGAATTGCAGCACGCCAGGCCTCCCTGTCCATCACCAACTCCCGGAGTTCACTCAGACTCACGTCCATCAAGTCAGTGATGCCATCCAGCCATCTCATCCTCTGTCATCACCTTCTCCTCCTGCCCCCAATCCCTCCCAGCATCAGAGTCTTTTCCAATGAGTCAACTCTTCGCATGAGGTGGCCAAAGTACTGGAGTTTCAGCTTTAGCATCATTCCTTCCAAAGAAATCCCAGGGCTGATCTCCTTCAGAATGGACTGGTTGGATCTCCTTGCAGTCAAGGGACTCTCAAGAGTCTTCTCCAACACCACAGTTCAAAAACATCAATTCCTTGGTGCTCAGCCTTCTTCACAGTCCAACTCTCACATCCATACATGACCACAGGAAAAACCATAGCCTTGACTATAAACTATAACTAAAGAAAGAAAAGACCTATAAATTATAGGACACTGAAAAGATTTTTTATATAAAACTATAAAACACTAATGAAAGAAATCAAAGAGAACACAAATAGATGGAGAAATATATCATGTTCATGGATTGAAAGAATCAACGTAGTGAAAATGAGTATACTACCCAAAGCAATCTATAGATTCAATCTACCAATGGTATTTTTCACAGAACTAGAACAAATAATTTAAAAATTTGTATGGAAATACAAAAACCCTGAATAGTCAAAGCAATCTTGAGAAAGAAGAATGGAACTGGAGGAAACAAGCTGCCTGACTTCAGGCTCCACTACAAAGCCACAGTCATCATACAATATGGTACTGGCACAAAGACAGAAACATAGATCAGTGGAACAAAATAGAAAGCCCAGAGATAAATCCACACACCTATGGACAGTTTATCTTTGACAAAGGAGGCAAGAATAAATATACAAAGGAGAGAAGACAATCTTTTTAACAAGGATGCTGGGACAACTGGTCCACCACTTGTAAAAGAATGAAACTGGAACACTTTCTAACACCATACACAAAAATAAACTCAAAATTGATTAAAGATTTAAATGTAAGACCAGAAACTATAAAACTCCTAGAGGAAAACATATGCAAAGCACTCTCTGACATAAATCACAGCAGGATCCTCTATGACCCACCTCCCAGAGTAATGGAAATAAAAGCAAAAATAAACAAATGGGACCTAATTAATCTAAAAAGCTTTTGCACAACGAAGGAAACTATAAGCAAGGTGGAGTAACTTTTGATATAATCATGCATTTACCTCTGTATTCATAAATGAGATGATCCTGGAGAGCTTTCCATTTTTTTCTGTGCCCTATGTTCCTTAAAATTTCAAAAATTCATTTGTAACACTATCTGGATGCAGATTTTGAGTAGATAGTTTTTATACTGCTTTTAATTTCAAATAGTAATAGCTGTCATTTATTGGTTGCTTATTACTATGTGATAAAAGCTAGAATAACTTACATACCTCATCTTACTTCATCTGCAGAAGTGGGTATCATTTATGTTCATCTAATCAAACCCTGAGAATTAGTGGTTATTGATTTTATCTTACAAGTAAGAAAGCAGAGACTTTGAGAGGTTAAATAATTAGACCCAACTCATGCAGAGGATGAGCTGGGACGTAAAGCCAGACTGTCTGACTCCAAGTTCTCTGCCTTTAGCTGCTCAAGAGGTACCAAACTCGGATCCCAAGCTTCTTTCTTGTTATTTTGCTTTGCTTTTAGTCTGTTTAAGTTTTCTGTGCCTTATGGAGTCCATTTCACTAATCTATATTTTTCTAGGAAATTGATAATTTTATTGATATTTCACACACACACAAAATTTTTTTTTCAGGAATTTCACAATTTTGGGCTTCCTCTGTTTATGTGGTTATTATAGCTATTATTAGTTTGGTTTATTTATGTTTCATCCTTTTCTTGATATTCGGAACTGCACATTCAATTAGAGGACAAAAGTCTAGTAGAGTGAAGGAGACTGAATGATATAAAATAGAAATATATATTTTTTCTTTCAAAATATTCCATTTCCATCCAACTACACTTTCCTTTCCCCTACTGTAATTCCATCTTTAAAGAACAGAATGTTAAGGGCTAGAAAGAGCCTTAGGAGTACTACAAGTGCTGGGCCTAGAAAGGATTTCTACCTGTCCCAGGTCACACAGGTAGCAAGTGACTGAGCCAGGAGGAGGAGCCTGGCTCTTATCTCCCTGTCTTGTTATCTTAGAGCTCAAATTCTTCATTTTAAAGGCAATAAATTAATGAAAATTTCCAAAAAATCTTTTTATAAACACTTTATAAAAAAAATCTTTAAAGCTACTTATTTTTTTGCCGAAGAATTGATGCTTTGAACTGTGGTGTTGGAGAAGACTCTTGAGAGTCCCTTGGACTGCAAGGAGATCCAACCAGTCCATTCTAAAGGAGATCAGCCCTGGGTGTTCTTTGGAAGGAATGATGCTAAAGCTGAAACTCCAGTACTTTGGCCACCTCATGCGAAAAGCTGACTCATTGGAAAAGACTCTGATGCTGGGAGGGATTGGGGGCAGGAGAAGAAGGGGACGACAGAGGATGAGATGGCTGGATGGCATCACCAACTTGATGGACGTGAGTCTGAGTGAACTCCGGGAGTTGGTGATGGACAGGGAGGCCTGGCGTGCTGCAGTTCATGGGGTTGCAAAGAGTCAGACACGACTGAGTGACTGAACTGAACTGAACTGAACTGAGGTCCTTATTGCTTATCCATTTTAAACATAAAAGCTACTTAATTTTAAAAGATTGATCAAGTCTGCATAGCAATATTGATTATGATTACTTTAATTCACATAATGTTTACATAAATCATCGTCTGCTGTGTTCTTTCTGAATATATCTATCCAAAGAAAGCATGGCATCAGACAGGAAAAGGTGCGTTTTTATTATTTTACCTCTTTTGTTACGCTGTACCTTTTAGAAAGGCCATGAGAGAGCTCCTTTAGCAGGAGGGGGGAAATAAGAAAATGGAATCCAGCCTCAGGGTTTCCACCAGGTTCGAAGAAAACAGAAGAAATGCTCTCAGCCCTCTGCTGACCTGTGGTTTGCAGGCAGTTGGCAGGACACTGCATTGACGTGGGGCTGGGTAGCCAAACCTGAAAGAGGGCAGGACTGTCACATCTTGATGATGGAACGAGGCATACCAAACTCTCACATGGTCCGGGCATTTTTTTCACAACTTAATTACTTTAAATTGCTCATTTCCCGGTTGTTTGGGGTGTGTACACAAACGAGCAGATGTTTCTGCAGACTGTCTGATCAGCAATCTGCAATTAGCCCCCAAGGAACAACCTGCTCATTGTGGTTAGGGGCCATTAGCCACTTAAATAATGGCATCTGTCATCATTTTCAAACCTCATCCTGCCAAGATTTTATCTTCAAACTGTACTCAAAACCGAATGTCTAAGTTTCCAAAAATACCCAGACCGAATTTTTATAGCTCCACTCTAGTCACCATCTTGGTGCAGTGTTTTAGGGTTGAATAATACCTGGTAACTATTGAGAGCTTTCCACATGCCTGCCACTGTATTTAGGTCTCTATAAACATAACTCCCCAAGCCCTCACAAGAACTCTGTGAGGTATATACTATCCTTAACCCCATTTAACAGGTACAGAAACTAAGACACTGAGAAGTTCAATAATTCACACCTAGAAGGGAACAGAACTTGGATCCGTGTTGCCTTTTATCATATATATTGAAGACACAGGTACAGTGTGTCATTTAGCGAGTAAGATGCTCATAATATATTAAAATGAAAGGAGGAAGTATAGGCAATTCTGTTTTGAATAAAAAGACCAAATAAGATAATGTTTTTAACATAATGTAACATTTATCTAATGCAGTGATTCTCAACTGGGGGCAAACGTGACTGCCTCAGGGAGACATTTGGAAATGTGAGGGGTCATTTTGGCCTGTTACATCTGTTATCAGTGGTCTCCAGGCAGTGCACAAGCAGTTTTAGACAAGGAGCTGTGTGCCTCTGAATGTCCAGAGTAGTAAGAAATACTGGTAAAGTAGAATACTAATCATTTTCAGTGATGCCATAAAACTGAAGGCAAACTCCAATGCCTTCAGGGATCAGTCAGGGACTGAAAAGTACATGACTTTCCTCAGGGCATCCACGTACAAATCTTTAAAGTACATTATCAAATAAAATCATCTAGGTGTCAAATTTGGCCGGTGAGCACCCAGACTGGGGTTTTTTAACGGAGGTTTTTCTGATCTGGAAACAAGTTTATGATCTATTAAGCAAAGCAGAAAAGTAACTACTCAGTATGGTGCCTTGTTTCAAAAAGATTGTGTATACAAATATTTCCATACACATACAAAGTGCATATATTTATGAAAATACAAAGATAATTTTATGGAATGAAATTTGGGTTCATTTTATGAAATGCTTTGCTTATTTGCACTTCTAATTTTTTTAATTACAAATGCTTCTTAGTTGTTTGATTTTTAATAAATAGAGAAGAGCCTTAAAAAAATGAAAACTTAGAGCATGGTTTCAGAATACAGCCCTAGTGGTATCCCTACCACCCCCTTCAGTGGAAGAAGCGGAATAACTTCTGCGATTAAGGACAAATGAGGCATTTAATATGAAGTCAGCATTCCTAAAGCATAAGAGTGCCTTTTAAAAAGAAACTGTTGATTTCCTGGCACACTGGCTTTGCTTCCAGCCCTTTTCCGTGACTTTCATGCTTTTTTTTGATTCAATAAAGCTCTCCTGGTAACATCAAATGGTTTTTTTTACGTCTGCCCCAGAAATCAGGATTAGTACCAAAACTTCCCTGAGAAGGAGAAGGAAATGGCAACCCACTCCAGTATTCTTTCCAGGAGAATTCCATGGACAGAAGAGCCTGGTGGGCTACAGTCCATGGGGTCACAAAGAGTCAGACACAACTGAGTGACTAACATACTTCCTTGAGAAATTTGCTTGAAAAATCGGTATCTGTAGAAATTTAAGTAGGGCTTATCCAAAATAAGACTAGATCAGGTATTTAAAATATATTGATGCCCTTTCTTCAATCCAGTCAACTAATTTTTCAATATCATTGTTTTTCATGAATAATCGCCTACTCACTTCATCACTCTGGTGTTTTATTTCCAGCCTCCTGGCTCTGCAAATTTTAACCTGTGCATGTAACTTTGGACTGAACTTTCTTTCTAGAGTTAGCTGATCACTGGGGAGTATCGGATTGTCTATCAATCCGTCCTGGGACTTAGGGGAGGGGTTTGTGTTTTGTTGTTCTTCAGTTGCTAAGTCATGTCCAACAGTTTGCGACCCCATGAACACCAGGCTTCCCTGTCCATCACTATCTCCCAGAGTTTGCTCAGATTCATATCCATTAAGTCAGTGATGTCATCCAACCATTTCATCCTCTGTCACCCCCTTATCTTCCTGCCCTCAATCTTTCCCAGAATCAGCGTCTTTTCCAGTGAGTCAGTTCTTCACATCAGGTGGCCAAAGTATTGGAGACTGAGCTTCAGCATCAGTCCTTCCAATGAATATTCAGGACTGATTTCCTTTAGGATGGACTGGTTTGATCTCCTTGCAGGCCAAGGGACTCAAGAGTCTTCTCCAGCACCACAGTTCAAAAACATCAATATTTTGGCACTCAGGTTTCTTTATGGTCCAACTCTCACATTCATACATGACTACTGGAAAAATTGTAGCTTTGACTGTACATACCTTTGTCAGCTAAGTGATGTCTCTGCCTTTTAATACACTGTCTAGGTTTGTTATAGCTATTCTTACAAGGAGCAAGTGTCTTTTAACTTTGTGGTTGCAGTCACCATCTGCATTGATTTTGGAGCTCAAGAAAATTGAAATCTGACACTGTTTCCATATTTTCCCCATCTATTTGCCATGAAGTGATAGGACTGATGTCATGGTCTTTATTTTTTGAATGTTGAGTTTTAAGCCAGCTTTTTCATTCTCCTCTTTCACCTTTATCAAGAGGCTCTTTAGTTCCTCTTCACTTTCTGCCGTTATCTGCATATCTGAGGTTGTTGATATTTTCCCCAGCAATCTTTATTCCAGCTTGTGATTCATCCAGCCCAGCATTTCACATGATGTATTCTGCATATAAGTTAAATAAGCAGGGTGACAATATACTGCCTTGTCCTCCTTTCCCAATTTTGAACTAGTCTATTAATCCATGCCTAGTTCTACCTGTTGCTTCTTGTCCTTAGGTTTCTCAGGAGGCAGGTAATGCAGTCTGGTATTCCCATCTCATTAAGAATATTCCATAGTTTATTGCAATCCACACAGTCAAAGGCTTTAGAATAGCCAATGAATCAGAAGTCGATGATTTTTTTGGAATTCCCTTGCTTTTTCTATGATTCAGCATATGTTGGCAATTTGATCTCTGGTTCCTCTGCCTTTTCTAAAACCAGCTTGAACATCAGGAAGTTCACAGATCACATATTGCTGAAGCCTGGCTTGGAGAATTTTGAGCACTACTTTACTTGCATGTGAGATGAGAGCAATTGTGCGGTAGTTTGAGCATTCTTTGGCATTGCCTTTCTTTGGGATTGGGATGAAAACTGACCTTTTCCAGTCCTGTGGCCACTGCTGAGTTTTCCAAATTTGCTGACATATTGAGTCCAGCACTTTCACAGCATCATCTTTTATGACTTGAAATAGTTCAATCGGAATTCCATCACCTCCACTAGCTTTGTTCTTAGTGATGCTTTCTAAGGCCCACTTGACTTCACATTCCAGGATGTCTGGCTCTAGGTGATTGATCACACCATCGTGATTATCTGGGTCGTGAAGATCTTTTTTGTACAGTTCTTCTGTGTATTCTTGCCACGTCTTCTTAATATCTTCTGCTTCTGTTAGGTCCATACCATTTTTGTCCTTTACTGAGCCCATCTTTGCATGAAATGTTCCCTTGGTATCTCTAATTTTCTTGAAGAGATCTCTAGTCTTTCCCATTCTGTTGTTTTCCTCTCTTTCTTTGCATTGATTGCTGAAGAAGGCTTTCTTATCTCTTCTTGCTATTCTTTGGAACTCTGCATTCAAATAGGTATATATTTCCTTTTCTCCTTTGCTTTTTGCTTCTCTTCTTTTCACAGCTATTTGTAAGGCCTCCTCAGACAGCCATTTTGCTTTCCTGCATTTCTTTTTCTTGGGGATGGTCTTGATCCCTGTCTCCTGTACAATGTCACAAACCTTGGTCCATAGTTCATCGGGCACTCTGTCATTCAGATCTAGTCCCTTAAATCTATTTCTCACTTGGAATTCCATCATCTCCACTATTTTTGTTTGTAGCAATGCTTCCTAAGGCCCACTTGACTTCACACACCAGGATGTCTGGTTCTAGGTAAGTGACAATACCATCCCGGTTATCTGGGTCATTAAACTGTGGAAAATTCTTCAAGAGATGGGAATACCGGATCACCTGACCTGCCTTCTGAGAAATCTGTATGCAGGTCAAGAAGCAACAGTCAGAACTGGACATGGAACAACAGACTGGTTCCAAATTGGGAAAGGATTACATCAAGGCTGTATATTGTCACCCTGCTTATTTAACTTATATGCAGAGTACATTATGAGAAATGTTGGACTGGATGAAGCACAGGCTGGAATCCAGATTACCAGGAGAAATATCAATAACCTCAGATATGCAGATGACACCACCCTTATGGCAGAAAGTGAAGAACTGAAGAGCCTTTTGATGAAAGGGAAAGAGGAGAGTGAAAAAGTTGGCTTAAAGTTCAACATTCAGAAAACTAAGATCATGGCATCTGGTCCCATCACTTCATGAAAAAGAGATGGGGAAACAGTGGAAACAGTGTCAGACTTTATTTTGGGGGGCTCCAAAATCACTGCAGATGGTGACTGCAGCCGTGAAATTAAAAGACGCTTGCTCCTTGAAAGAAAACCTTTGGCCAACCTAGATAGCACATTAAAAGCAGAGACATTACTTTGTCAACAAAGGTCCATCTAGTCAAAGCTATGGTTTTCCCAGTAGCTATGTATGGATGTGAGAGATGGACTATAAAGAAAGTTGAGTGCTGAAGAATTGATGCTTTTTAACTGTGGTGTTGGGGAAGACTATTGAATCCCTTGGACTGCAAGGAGATCCAACCAGTCCATCCTAAAGGAAATCAGTCCTGACTATTCTTTGGAAGGACTGATGCTGAAGCTGAAACTCCAATACTTTGGCCACCTGATGCAAAGAACTGACTCATTGGAAAAGACCCTGATACTGGGAAAATTTGAAGGTGGGAGGAGAAGGGGACGACAGAGAATGAGATGGTTGGATGGCATTACTGACCTAAAGGACATGAGTTTGAGTAAACTCCAGGAGTTGGTGATGGACAGGGAGGCCTGGTGTGCTGTAGTCCATGGGATCACAAAGAATCAGACACAACTGAGTGACTGAAATGAACTGAAGAGATTTTTTGTACAGTTCTGTGTATTCTTGCCACCTTTTCTTAATTTCTTTTGCTTCTGTTAGGTCCTTGCCATTTTTGTCCTTTATTTATCTTTGCATGAAATGGTCCCTTGGTATCTCTAATTTTCTTGAAGAGATCTCTAGTCTTATCCATTCTATTGTTTTTATTTATTTCTTTACATTGTTCACTTAAGAAGGCTTTCTTATGTCTCCTTGCTATGCTCTGGAAATCTGCATTCAGTTGGATGTATCTTTCCCTTTCTCCTTTGCCTTTCACCTCTCTTCTTTTCTCAGCTACTTGTAAGGCCTCCTTGGACAATCACTTTGCTTTCTTGCATTTCTTTTTCTTCGGGATGATTTTGGTCACCACCTCCTGTACAATGTTATGAACCTCTGCCCACAGTTCTTCAGGCACTCTGTCTACCAGATCGAATCCCTTGAATCTATCCATCATCTCCACTATATAATCATAAGGGGTTTGATTTAAGGTTATCCGCAAATAGCCTAGTGGTTTTCCCCACTTTATTCAGTTTGAGCCTGAATTTTACAATAAGGAGCTGATGATCTGAACCACAGTCAGCTCCTGATCTTGTTTTTGCTGAGTGTATAAAGCTTTTCCATCTTCGGCTGCAAAAAACATAATCAATATGATTTTGATACTAACTGTCTGGTGATGGCCATGTGTAAAGGGGGGAGGTAGGTAGTTTCCTGGGGTCCCCTCTCGCTTGGCTTGCCATCTGGATCAGTTTCCACCTCCTGCTCCCAGTGACCCCCTCATGCCATGACGAAAGTGAGTTAATGCAACACTCCTGCAGAAGGAACCACAGGAGACTCCTTCTCCAGAGATGACCTTCTGGTGCTCCTCAGCACCAGGGTGGTGGGTGCTAGGATGAAGTGGGGTGAGGGGAACTCCCCCACTTAGAACGTTCCCACTTTCCATCTTCCTGACCCATCTCACATGCCGAATCTATATGTAATGAAGAACTCATGTCTGGATGCTGAATCCATCTTAATAAATCAAACTAAATAGCATTCTTTAAGAGTGATGATGTTAGGTATACTTTGCTCATTTAACTCGAAAAGTAAAGAGTGGATAGAGTTAGATTCCTTTGGAGGAAGTGTCTAGAATTTATTACATCAGAACTTATTATGTCAGAAAGAGGGGACTAAGCTAAGTATGATGACTAAATTGGGCACGTGTTGCTCGCATTTTTCTCCTTGCTTTGCTTTTGGCGGCTCTGGGTCTTCGCTGCGGCATGTAGGCTTTCTCTGGCTGCAGCGAGCAGGGGCTCCTCTCTGGTTATGTGTGTGGGCTTCTCACCGTGGTGGCTCCTCTTGCGGGAGCAGGGCTCGGTGCGCCGACCTCTCTGGTTGCAGTGTGCGGGCTCAGCGGCGACACGCAGGCCCTGGGCTCTGGGGCTCGGGAGCTGAGGCCCACGGGCTCAGTCGCCCTGTGACACGTGGGCTCTTCTGTGTCTCCTGCACTGGCAGGCGACTTCTTTAACCACCTGACCACCAGGGAAGTCTGCTCCCAACTTTCGACCTCACACAAGAAAGGTTGTTCCCAAATAGTGGCTTGTTGGTTGGTAAAGGATGTAGGGGAGAAGGTAGTTTTTTCTCTCTGGCAGCTTCCAGCTGGCCAACACCCAGCCCTGGCGAGGCGGTGGAGGCAAACCTTGCAGGCTCCCTCCTCAGCTACTGCCTCCTCTCTCTCCAAACTTAGTCCAAGTCGGATGTTGGATAGGCCCACCCAGTGCAGAACTACAGATAGAAGTAAAAAAGTCAGGACTTTCCACACTACTCCTAACACTCGGAAACCCTGATTGAGAAAATAAGCTTTATTGGCAATAAAAGGCTTTTCAACATTTATCGTCTGCAGCAGGACAATGGGCCATCGTGTGGCCCATCTTGTGCTAAGTAAAGATCATTTCAAAAGCTTTGAAACCATCTTGGCTTTGTTTTATAATACACTCCATATTCAGTGCTGTGGTCTTTATTTTTGACACTAAAAAAAAATTTTTTTAATTGAAGTATAGTTGATTTACAAAATCGTGTTAGTTTCTGGAGTACGGCAAAATGATTCAGAATATATATACATATATATATTCTTTTTCATCATGGTTTATTACAGGTTATTAAATATAATTCCCTGTACTATTCAGTAGGACCTTGTTTTTTTTTTTTTTTAATCTGTTTTATATATAGTAGTTTGTATCTGCTAATCCCAAACTCCTAATTTATTTCCTTTCAGCAGTGTGGGTGCGTGTGTGTGTGTGTGTGTGAGACATTGGTATGCTTCACAGAATCTCTCCCAGTGTATTCGCTCCTATGGGATTCCTCTGTGCTTCCAGCAGCAGGCAAGGCTCTGGAGAAGAGACAGAATGTTGGGGGTGTAGGCTTGAATGTAGAGCTCAAACCAGGCTTGACTGTAGGGCCTCAGACATGTCCCTCAGCCCTCTGGGCCTCACGTGGCTCCTTATAAGAGGAGAGTAGTGACATCTAGGTCCTAGGATTGTGTGGATCAGTTTGGAAGGCTGGGCTGCGGGGTGCTCAGCCCTGGGGCTGGCAGCAAGCCAGTGCCTACCGGCTGGCAGACACTAATACTGTTACTGCCTGTTTTGTAGATTCAAAAACTGGAATCTGGGGAGAGGAAAGGAAAGGACTGCCCAGCAGCAGAGACTGCCCAAGAGTTCTGACCCACTGCAGGTCTCCAGGGCCATCCTACCGGGGGTGCTGCGTGGAGACGAGGTACCGGAGAGAGCCCGTGCCCCACTCGCGACCCGCAGCGGCCCTGCCAGGAGCTTGTCATGCTGGCTCAGTGAGTGGTCTGGGGAGAGCCAGCTCGGGTTCCCGAGTCAGTAACATCACTTCCCGTGCACATCACCCTCCCCGGGCCCTGAAGCCTTCCCTTTCAAGAGGAAAGGGACTCAAGCCACAACAGCAGTACCTGCAGGCTGCCCCTGGCTTGGGGCAGGGATGGGTTTGCAGCCGTCTCAGCACCTCCAGAACCTCTCCCCTGATTTCCTTGTTTCCCAACAGGGTCATGGAGGTCTGGCATGGAGTAGTGATCGCGGTAGTGTCGCTGATCCTGCAGGCCTGTCTCCTCGCAGTCATCAATTACCTGCTCAGCAGGCACATGGGTAACTGGCTCAGCGTTCTCTTCCCTCCTGGTCCCCCTCAGGGACCATTCCCAAGCCCACAGCAAGATGAGCCCCCAAATATCACTTGAAATCCTACTTGAGGAATCACTAACCAGGTGACCCCTCACTCCACCAACCTCTAAGTGGGTAATCTGCACTCTGACCCAGCCCATCTGTGCTTGGGAATGATGGCTGAGAGTCCTTTTGCTACCCAGACCTCCTGCCTAGAGACAAACTTCTGTGATGCTCTTGAGGTTGGGCTCACTTAACCTGCTGCCAAGTCGCTTCAGTTGTGTCCGACTCTGTGCGACCCCATGGACTACAGCCTACTAGGCTTCTCCGTCCATGGGGTTCTCCAGGCAAGAACACTGGAGTGGGTTGCCATTTCCTTCTCCAATGCATGAAAGTGGAAAGTGAAAGTGAAGTCACTTAGTCGTGTCTAACTCTTAGCGACCCCATGGACTGCAGCCTACCAGGCTCCTCCATCCATGGGATTTTCTGGGCAACAGTACTGGAGTGGGATGCCATTGCCTTCTCCCCACTTAACCTGAGCATAGTAAATTTCCTTCATCACCGTCAAGGGACCTGTAGAAATGGCCTTGAATTACAAAAGAAAGGAGTATGGTTAGACTAAGATATGAGCTTAAATTTCTGAGCTGATTCGCAGTGAAAAGCAGGACGCTCTGTCTGAGGAAGACATTATAATTAGGGGAAATAAAATAACACTGCTTGGGCTGTGCTAAGACAAGGGATTGAGCAGGATGATGTAAGTCTAAGCTTCTCTCGTCATTCATTCATTTATCCAGTGCAAGAGGAAACAAAATAAAAATTCGTGCAGCTATGGACCTTGCATTCCGTGGGTAATACAACAAACAAACAAGTAAAATGTGTGTCAGGGCACGGTAAGTATAGAGAAAATGATGAAGCAAGGCAGGGAGATATGAACTGGATGGGAGCCAGCATCCCTGAGATGCTGACGTTTGAGTCTAAACCTGAGGGAAGCGAGGAAGTGAGCCACGCCTACAAGGTTGATAGGCTGGGAGATTTGCTCATCATGGCGGAAGCAGAGAGGCCCCGGCTGGATGGAGCTGCGGTGCGGCAGGAAGGGGAAGGGGCGTGAGGCCTTCAGCTTGGACTGTAGCTTTTACTCCAAGTGAGGCGAGGGGCACTGCAGGGTTCTGAGCAGAGGAGGGCTGAGGTTTGAAGAGATCTGTCGGACTAGTGTTCTCTCAGGAGAGCTGTGCTCACAGATACAGGATGTGCACGACCAGGAGAACATTCACTTTTGACTCTTGCCCTGTCCCCGGTAGCCAAGGAAATCGAGCGCATACTGAAAGGGGCCAGGTCCCAGGCCCCCAGCTTTAGTCCAACTCACTGCTGCCCACCTGCTGCCAAGGAGAGGAAGGAGACTCGGGCAGAAAGGAACGTCCTGGTGCCTGAGCCCCGCTACCGGCGTGAGTACAGCTGCGAGGAGAACGTGTTATAACGCTGCTTCTGTTCTGTCTGGACTACCCAGGGAGCCTCCTCGCAGCAGCCCCAGTCTTCCTGCCCAAACCAGGAGCCGGAGGATTCCTCACACCCTCCCCAGTGCAGGCCAAGCCAGGCCCCTGCTTTCAGAAGGCCACCCATCCTGTGCGGTGTGGCAGAGGGCAGTGGGCTTTGTGTAGGTCTTAGTTCAGGCCTGGGGGCTGTCTCTGCTCTTGTCTTTGTGACACTGTGGTGTCTTATCTTCTGCCCGCCATTAGTTAGAGCCCAGATTTCAACCACCTCTGTCTGCTCCCAGCCATGGGATCTGGGCATTTTAATAAACCTGAGTCTTGGTGACGGTTCACATCTATATCTGCCTCAGGCAAGGGGACCAACAGGAACACTACACTCTTGCTGTTTTCCCTCTCTCCCCACTTGAGAGACCCGCCAGGCCACTCTCTTCACACAGTGGAAACTGCCGCTTCCACAGCAAGACATTCACTCACCAGAGACTACCCTTTCCACTGCTTTATCTTTTGGTTGATTTAAGTTTGCTCCATCCTTCTAAATTTTATCTTTTCCGTTAGAGAAATCTGGTTGTCAGGCTTCCTCAGCACCAAGATAAGGCCTCAATGCATGAGGGACGCAGAAGATGCCACTTGCATGAACTCAGGGTTTCAGGGGAAGCAGAGAGGCACTGGCCTCACCATGACCCTTGATTCCAAAGCTTCCCTGAAGCCTGGCTGCAGTCAGAGACGCGGTGGTTGGCAGGGACTTCAGAGATCCTTGTCCAACCCTCTCTGTCACTGGGGACAAGACCAGGGCACAAAGAGGAATGTAATCTGCCTGGAGTTAGTGACAGGCTTAGATTAGAAGCGTGCCTGTGATTTCTGGGGCCAGATCTGTTTGCCTTGGGCCATAGCGGCTCAGCACATCCGGCCTACTCCACTTCCAGCAGACAGTCTTTGTCAAGCACAGGGCAGCCTTGCGGGCTTGGTATTTACTTTTAGATGGAGCTGGAAATACAGCAGGGCCTGGACTCTTGGATCTGTTCCTGGCTGTTTCCAGAGGTTTCCACTTTCTCTGCTTCATTCCTCTGTTCTCTCTGGGGGACACTGATCCCTCTTCCCCACCCCACTGTGAGTTGCTGGCTCTGCCTCTGTCTTTGTCTCACGCTTCCTTCCATCGCCTCTATACTCTCTAAACACCTTCTGGCTTCCTTTAGAAGAACAATTTCTCTTTTTCCCTAGATGACAGTGACACGTCCTCAGATAGCTCTGACAGCTCAAACAGCTCACCTCCCACCACCTCCCAGGTAAGGGACACTCCAGCAGTCTGGGGTCACCTGGGCTACAGAGGCGGGAGCAAGGAAGGAGGGCCACGGAGTCATTATAGCAGCCTTTGGTGAGGGTGGTCGGGTTTTCACTCACAGGCTTGTACCAACAACACAGAGCATCCACACAAGGTGGGTCTGAGTGGGCTCTAACAGTGAAGGTGCTCACAGGAAATCCCCTTCTCCCCATGACCCAGTTACTGGCCAAAGTCCACCCTGAGTCCCGACCTCACTTGGAGAGTCTCCACATTTTTCTTCCTTAAGCCATTCGTTGCCGCAGGCACAAGGAGCAATCTCTCTCATTGCCTTGGCTCTGCTCTCAGACCCGGCTACCTGGGACCCAGGTTCTTTCCCATCTGGCCCAGGGCGGGCCTCTTTGAGTTGAATACTTTCTCCAAACGTGGTAGGAATTTTGACCCAAATTTCTTTGCTTTTCCCCCCAAGGTCACCAAGGATGTCAACTACACACAAGTAGTCTTTGCAGCCCCTGGAGATCGAAGAAATGACTCTGTCCTGGACTATGAGAACATAAAAGAAGCCACAGATTATGTCAATGTCAACCCAAAGAGCCACAAGCCCGATTTCTGGACTTTTGTGAACCCTGCTGTCTCTGAGCCAGTGGAATACACTCAAGTGGTCATGTGAATCCTGGGCTTTTTAATGGGGTGCAGTTCCTTATGAATTCTTGCACTTATTTTATAGCAAAATTACTGTTTTTGTTTTTGTTTTAAGATGAGTCATAGGAGAAAGAAACATTCAGATCAGGAAGAAATTCCAGGTTAAGCATGAACACATTGGAGTATATCAATAGAGAAAGTAATGAAGTCTTTCTCCATAAAAATTTTTTAAAAGATTTTAATCAGCTGTAGTAGAGTTCTGTTTGACAGTCTAATGATTAAATGCCTCTCTGATCTCTTCAATTATTGGGAATAAACAACTTCCTTAAAAATTTTAAATAAATAGCAACCACCAGTTCCTCTTTTCCTCTGGCCTAACCTTGCATGCCGTTCCTTTTTGAGTGTTGGGTTTTGCTGAGTAAGCCTGCTCTGCCCTCAGAACTTTAAATAGTGCACTTGAAAAGCTCACCATTTCACCCTGGAATCTGCTGCTGTTGCTAAGTCGCTTCAGTCGTGTCCGACTCTGTGCGACCCCATAGACGACTGCCCACCAGGCTCCCCCGTCCCTGGGATTCTCAAGGCAGGAACACTGGAGTGGGTTGCCATTTCCTTCTCCAATGCATGAAAGTGAAAAGTGAAAGTGAAGTCGCTCAGTCGTGTCCGACTCTTTGCGACCCCATGGACTGCAGCCGACCAGGCTCCCCAATCCATGGGGATTTTCCAGGCAAGAGTACTGGTGTGGGGTGCCATCGCCTTCTCCACTGAATCTGCTAGTTCCTAGGAATTAAAGATGACAGAGCCATCTTAATGTTATTAAAAAAAAAAAAACTTTCCAAATTCAATCCAATAAAATTTAATACCTATTCTTGGTTTGTGGTTGCTGTTGTTTTTACTTTTACTACCAATTTTGGTAGCAAAAGAACACTTTCTTAACCTAATTAAGTATAGCTTATCTGAAACCAGCTGATGACATGATGTTTAACTGTAAGGCCTTAGACTCAGTTTCACTAAATCATAAACAAAGTGGGAATGTCCCAAAGCCTACCATTTCCTTTACTCTCCAACATAGCTCTAGAATCTCTAATCAGTGCAGTCAGACAGTTAACACAAACGAGGGCTGTACCTATGGGAGAGGAGGATACGTTTGTCATTGTTTGCAATATGCTCGTCCTAGAAAACCTCAAAAAAATTAAGTGTTTTTAAATTAATAACATGCTGTAAGCAGTGACTAGATAAATATACAACTTACTTTTCCCAACAGCTAATTAAGACACAAAATGAAAAAAAAATGCTCACAATAGCTAAGCAAACATCTCAAAACATGGAAACTTTAGAAATACTCCTGGCTAAATTCAAACACCATAGAAACTATTCATCAACTGTGTTCCGAAATCTGCTGACTCTAAACGACCTTTCTAGCCCCGGTACTGAGAAAGGGGGTAGGGTGTTGTGAGGGTGGGGGCAGCTTTCATCTTTCCAGGTTCCTCTTGCCCAGGATGATCTGAAGACATTGTTCCTGTTTGAGTTTTGGAAATTTTTGCCCGTCTACATGTCCCGATACATTTAACTATCATTGTTGTTCCTCTCCCACTACAGCTTGAAGGTTTGTGTTCCCCTTAAATTCATATGCTGAAATCCTAACCCAAGATAATGGTACTGGGAGATGGAGCCTTTGGGAGGTTATTAGATCACAAGGAAGGCACCCTCCTGAATGAGATTAGGGAAAGAGAAGTTGCTCAGTCGTGTCCGACTCTTTGCGACCCCATGGACTGCAGCCTACCAGGCTCCTCCGTCCATGGGATTTTCCAGGCAAGAGTACTGGAGTGGGGTGCCATTGCCTTCTCCATTGAATGAGATTAGTTCTCTTAGAAATCCAGAGCTCCCTAGTGCCTTCCATCATATGAGGATACAATGAGAAGCCTGCAACCCAGAAAAAGACACTCACCAACTATTCTGACACTTTTCAAAACTATGAATAATAAATATCTGCTGTTTATAAGCAACCACTGTATGATATTTTTTGATGGCAGCCTAGAGGGACTATCACATCTCCTTAGAAGGCTTTCCTTTCTTTTTTCCCCAGTTTTATTGAGATATAATTGACATACAGCACTGTGTAAGTTTAAGGTGTACAGCACAATGATTTGATTTACATACATCATGAAATGATTATCACAGTAGGTTTAGTGAGCATCCATTATCTTGTATAGATACAAAATTAAAGAAATAGAAAATTTTTTTCCTTGTGATGAGAACTCTTAGAATTTACTATCAACAGCTTTCACATAGAACATTCATCAATGTTAATCACATTTATCATATTGTCATTACACCCTTAATACTTATTACTTTATAACTGAAAGTATGTACCTTTTGACTGCTTTTAACCAATTCCCCTTCCATAACCCTCTGCCTTTGATAACCAAAAATTTGATCTCTATTTTCCTATGAATTTGTTTCTGAAGTATAACTGACCTACAGCACTATGCTAGTTCCTGTCACACAATATAGTGATTTGATATTTCTTTTTTTTCTCATTTTTCCCTCATCTTTTAAAAAATTTATTTTTTTCTGATTGGAGGATAATTGCTTTACAATGTCGTATTGCTTTCTGCCCTACAACAATGTGAATCAGTCATCAGTTCAGTTCAGTCGCTCAGTCGTGTCCAGATCTTTGCAATCCCATGGACTGCAGCACACCAGGCCTCCTTGTCCATAACCAACTCCTAGAGCTTACTCAAACTCATGTCCATTCAGTCAGTGATACCATTCAACCATCTCATCCTCTGTCATCCGCTTCTCCTCCCGCCTTCAATCTTTCCTAGCATCAGGGTCTTTTCCAATGAATCAGTTCTTCACATCAGGTGGCCAAAGTATTGGAGTTTCAGCTTCAGCATCAGTCCTTCCAATGAATATTCAAGAATGATTTCCTTTAGGATGGACTGGTCGGATCTTCTTGCTGTCCAAGGGACTCTCAAGAGTCTTTTCCAACACCACAATTCAAAAGCATCAATTTTTCGGAGCTCAACTTTCTTTATAGTCCAACTCTCACATCCATACATGACCACTGGAAAAACCATAGCCTTGACTAGACAGACCTTTGCTGGCAAAGTAATGTCTCTGCTTTTTAATATGCTGTCTAGTTTGGTCATAGCTTTTCTCCCCAGGAGCAAGCATTTTTTAATTTCATGGCTGCAATCACCATCTGCAGTGATTTTGGAGCCAAGAAAATAAAGTCTGTCACTGTTTCCATTGTTTCCCCATCTATTTGCCATGAAGTGATGGGACCGGATGCCATGATTTAGCTTTCTGAATGTTGAGTTCTAAGCCAGCCTTTTCACTCTCCTCTTTTATTTTCATCAAGAGGCTTTTTAGTTCTTCTTCACTTTCTGCCATAAGGGTGGTGTCATCTATATATCTGAGGTTATTGATATTTCTCCCAGCAATCTTGATTCCAGCTTGTGCTTCTTCCAGGGCAGCATTTCATATGATCTATTCATTGATGCTTTTGAACTGTGGTGTTGGAGAAGACGCTTGAGAGTCCCTTGGACTGCAAGGAGATCCAACCAGTCCATTCTGAAGGAGATCAGCCCTGGGATTTCTTTGGAAGGAATGATGCTAAAGCTGAAACTCCAGTACTTTGGCCACCTGATGCGAAGAGTTGACTCATTGGAAAAAGACTCTGATGCTGGGAGGGATTGGGGACAGGAGGAAAAGGGGATGACAGGATGAGATGGCTGGATGGCATCACTGACTTGATGGACGTGAGTCTGAGTGAACTCTGGGAGTTGGTGAGGGACAGGGAGGCCTGGCGTGCTGCGATTCATGGGGTCACAAAGAGTCGGACACGACTGAGCGACTGAACTGACTGACTGACTGACTGACTGATTCTGCATATAAGTTAAATAAGCAGGGTGACAATATACAGCCTTGATGTAATCCTTTCCTGATTTGGAACTAGTCCATTGTTCCATGTCCAGTTGTAACTGTTGCTTCTTGACCTGCATACAGATTTCTCAGGAGGCAGGTCAGGTCATCTGGTATTTCCATCTCTTGAAGAATTTTCCACAGTTTGTTGTGATCCACACAGTCAAAGGCTTTGGTGTAGTCAATAAAGCAGAAGTAGATGTTTTTCTGGAACTCTCTTGCTTTTTCAGTGATCCAGTGGATGTTGGCAATTTGATCTCTGGTTCCTCTGGCTTTTCTAAATCCAGCTTGAACATCTGAAATTTCACCATTTGTGTATTGTTGAAGCCTGGCTTGGAGAATGTTAAGCATTACTTTACTAGTGTGTGAGATGAGTGCAATTGTGTGGTAGTTTGACCATTCTTTGGCATTGCCTTTCTTTGTGATTGGAATGAAAGCTGACTTTTTCCAGTCCTGTGGCCGCTGCTGAGTTTTCCAAATTTGCTGGTATATATGAGTGCTCTCAATATAGATATATAGTCATAGCTATAGATATAGATATAGATATATAGCTATGACTATATATCTATATTGAGAGCACTCATATATATATATATATACTATCTATATATATAGATATATAGTCATAGCTATATATCTATATCTATATCTATATCTATCCCCTCCCTCTTCAGCCTCTCTCCTACCCATACCATCCACCTCTCTAAGTCATCACAGAGCACCAGGCTGGTAACCCTGTTTTATATAACAGCTTCCCACTAGCTCTCTGTTTCACACATGGTAGTGTATATATATCCATGCTACTTTCTCAATTCATCCCACCCTCTCCTTTCCCTGCTGTGTCTATGAGTCCATTCTCTATGTCTGTGTCTCTATTCCTGCCCTGCAAATAGGTTCATCAGTATCATTTTTCTAGATTCTGTATATATGCGTTAATATACAATATTTGTCTTTCTCTTTCTGACTTACTTCACTCTGTATAATAGGCTCTAGGTTCATCTACCTCAGTTCAGTTGATTCACATTTGCTCTTTTCTATGTCCTAGCAATATCCCATTGTGTGTACGTACCACAGCTTCATCCATTCATCTGTTGTTGGATATCTAGGTTGCTTCCATGTTCTTGCTCTTGTAAATAGTGCTGCAATGAACATTGGGGTATATGTGTCTTCTGAATTATGCTTCATATGGTGGTTTTATTCCTAGTATTTTAAAGAATCTCCATACTGTTCTCCATAGTGTCTGTATCAGTCTACATTCCCGCCAACAGTGCAAGAGGGTTCACTTTTCTCCACGTCCTCTCCAGCATTTACTGTTTGTAGATTTTTTGATGATAGCCATTCTGACCAGTATGAGAAGATACCGCACTGTAGTTTTGATTTGCATTTCTCTTACAATGAGTGATATTGAGCACCTTTTCATGTGTTTATTGGCCATCTGTGTGTCTTCCTTGAAGAAATAATCTGTTTAGGTCTTCTGCTCATTTTTTGAGGGGTTGTTTGTTTTTCTGATACTGAGCTACATAAACTGGTTAAATATTTTGGAGATTAATGCTTTGCCAGTTGTTTCATTTGCAATTATTTTCTCCCAATTTCAGAGTTGTCTGTCATCTTGTTTATAGTTTCCTTTGCTATGCAAAGCTTTTAAGTTTAACTAGGTCCCATTGATTTATTTTTTGTTTCTATTTCCATTACTATAGCAGGTGGGTCAAAGAGGATCTGCTACAATTTATGTTGAGTGTTCTGCCTATGTTTTCCTTTAAGAGTTGTATAGTTTCTGGCCTTACATTTAAGTCTTTAATCCATTTTGAGTTTATTTTTGTGAATGGTGTAGGGAATTATTCTAAATTCATTCTTTTGCATGCAGTTGTCCAGTTTTCCCAGCACCACTTATTGGGAAGAGGCTGTTTTTTCTCCATCGTATATTTTTGATTCCTTTGTCAAAAGATAAGATGCCCATTGGTGCATGGATTTGTCTCCAGGCTTTCTATATTGTTCCATTGATCTATATTTCTGTTTTTGTGCCAGTACCATACTGTCTTGATGACTATAGCTTTCCAGTTTCGTCCAAAGTCAGGAAGGTTAATTCCTCCAGCTCCATTTTTCTATCTCAAGATTACTTTGGCTAGTCTTTTGTTTTCCATACAAATTGTAGAATTTTTTTTCTGGTTCTGTGAAAATGCCTTTGGTAATTTGATAAGGGTTGCATTGAATCTGTAGATTGCTTTGGTAGTATAGTCTTTTTCACATTATTGATTCTTCCAACCCAAGAACAGGGTGTATCTCTCCATCTGTTTGTGTCATCTTTGATTTCTTTGGTCAGTGTCTCAGTGTTCTGTACACAGGTCTTTTGTCTTTTTAGGCAGGTTTCTTCCTAGGTAATTTTTTTCTCTTTTTTTGCAATGGTGAATGTGATTGTTTCCTTAATTTCTCTTTTGATCTTTCATTGTTAGTGTATAGGAATATAAGTGATTTCTGTGTATTAATTTTGTGTCCTGCGACTTCACTAAATTCACCCATTAGGGCTAGTAATTTTCTGGTGGCATCTTAAGGATTTTATGCATAGTATCATGTTTTTTTTGCATACAGTAAGAGTTTTACATTTTCTTTTCTAATCTGGATTCCTTTTATTTCTTTTTCTTCTCTGACTTCCAAAACTATATCATAATAGTTGTGGGAATGGGCACCCCTGTCTTGTTCCTGATCTTAGGGAAAATGTTTTCAGTTTTTCACCATTGAGAATAATGTATGCTTTGAGTTTGTCATATATTGTCTTTATTATGTTGAGGGACCAACCTAGATAGCATATTGAAAAGCAGAGACATTACTTTGTCAACAAAGGTCCGTCTAGTCAAGGCTATGGTTTTTCCTGTGGTCATGTATGGATGTGAGAGATGGACTATAAAGAAAGCTGAGCACCAAAGAATTGATGCTTTAGAACTGTGGTGTTGGAGAAGACTCTTGAGAGTCCCTTGGACTGCAAGGAGATCCAGCCAGTCCATCCTGAAGGAGATCAGCCCTGGGATTTCTTTGGAAGGAATGCTGCTGAAACTCCAGTACTTTGGCCACCTAATGCGAAGAGTTGACTCATTGGAAAAGACTCTGATGCTGGGAGGGATTGGAGGTGGGAGGAGAAGGGGACAACAGAGGATGAGATGGTTGGATGGTATCACTGACTCGATGGATGTGAGTCTGAGTGAACTCCGGGTGTTGGTGATGGACAGGTAGGCCTGGCGTGCTTCAGTTCATGGGGTCGCAAAGAGTTGTACACAACTGAGCGATTGAACTGAACTGAACTGAAATTTCTTCTCTGCCCATTTTCTGGAGAGTTTTTATCATAGACGGGTGTTGGATTTTGTTGGATGCTTTCTCTGCATATATTGAGATTATCATATGTTTTTTTCTTTCAATTTGTTAATATGGTGTATCAAATTTATTGATTTGCTTATATTGAAAAATCTATGAATCCCTGGGATAAACCCTACTAAATCATAGTGTATGATATTTTTAATGTGTTGTTGAATTCTCTTTGCTAGAATTTTGTTGAGGATTTTTGAGTCAAGTCCATTAGTGATTTGGCCTACAATTTTATTTTCTTGTAATATCTTTGTCTAGTTTGAGTATCAGGGTGATGGTGGTCTCATAGAATAAATTTGGGAGCATTTCTTCCTCTGCAATTTCTTTGAAAGAGTTTGAGCAGGATAGGTGTTAACTCTTCTCTAAATGTTTGATAGAATTCACCAGTGAAGCCATCTGGCACTGGATTCTTGTTTGTTGGAAGATTTTACATCATAGTTTCAATTTCAGTTCTTGTGATTGGTCTGTTCTTATTTTCTAATTCTTCATGATTCAGTCTTGGAAGATGGTACTTCTCTAAGAATTTGTCCATTTCTTCTGGGTTGTCCATTTTATTGGCATACAGTTGCTCATGGTAGTCTCTTATGACCCTTCATATTTCTGCATTATCTGTTGCAACTTCTTTCTCATTTCTAATTTTACTGATTTGAGTATTCTCCCTTTTTTACTGATGAGTCTGGCCAAGGATTTGTAAATTATATATATCTTTTCAAAGAAACAGCTTGTAGTTTTACTGGTCTTTTTGCTTTCTTCATTTCCTTTTCATTTAGTTTCTGCTCTGATCTTTATAATTTCTTTCCTTCTACTAACTTTTGGATTTATTTGTTGTTGGTCTATTTTCTAGTTGCTCTAGATGTAAGTTTAGGCTGTTTATTTGATGTTTTTCTCATTTCTTGACATTGGCTTGTACTGCTATAAAATCCTTTCTCAGCCCTGCTTTTAGGGTCCCCAGAGCTTTTGGGTTGTCATGTTTTCATTGTCATTTGTTTCTAGGTATTTTTTAAATTTCCTCTTTGACTTCCTCAGTGACCTCTTGGTTATTTGGGAGCATATTGTTTAACCTCCATGTATTTGTCTTTTTTTACATTTTTTTCCTGTAATTAATATCTAATCTCAAAATATTCTAGTCAGAAAAAAACTGCTTGATATAATTTTAATTTTCTTTTTTTTCAATTTACCAAGGCTTGATTTGTGACCCAAGTTAGGATCTATCCTGGAGAGCATTCTATGTGTACTTGAGAAAAAAGTGTACTCTGCTGCATTTGTATGGAATGTCCTATAGATATCAATTAGGGAACTAATGTATTTAAGGTTTGTGTTTTCTTATTTTCTGTCTGGATGAACTGTCGGTGTGAGTGGGATGTTAAGTTCAGTTCAGTTCAGTCGCTCAGTAGTGTCCGACTCTTTGCAACCCCATGAATCGCAGCACGCCAGGCCTCCCTGTCCATCATCAACACCCAGAGTTCACCCAGACTCATGTCCATCAAGTCAGTGATGCCATCCAGCCATCTCATCCTCTGTCGTCCCCTTCTCCTCCTGCGCCCAACTCCTCCCAGCATCAGAGTCTTTTCCAATGAGTCAACTCTTCACATGAGGTGGCCAAAGTACTGGAGTTTCAGCTTCAGCATCATTCCTTCCAAAAATATCCCAGGGCTGATCTCCTTCAGAATGGACTGGTTGGATCTCCTTGCAGTCCAAGGGACTCTCAAGAGTCTTCTCCAACACCACAGTTCAAAAGCATCAATTCTTTGGTGCTCAGTCTTCTTCACAGTCCAACTCTCACATCCATACATGACCACAGGAAAAACCATAGCCTTGACTAGATGGACCTTTGTTGGCAAAGTAATGTCTCTGCATTTCAACATGCTATCTAAGTTGGTCATAACTTTCCTTCCAAGGACTAAGCGTCTTTTAATTTCATGGCTGCAGTCACCATCTGCAGTGATTTTGGGGCCCAAAAAAATAAAGTCTGATACTGTTTCCACTGTTTTCCCATCCATTTCCCATGAAGTGATGGGACCAGATGTCATGATCTTCGTTTTCTGAATGTTGAGCTTTAAGCCAACTTTTTCACTCTCCACTTTCACTTTCATCAAGAGGCTTTTTAGTTCCTCTTCACTTTCTGCCATAAGGGTGGTGTCATCTGCATATCTGAGGTTATTGATATTTCTCCCAGCAATCTTGATTCCCGCTTGTGTTTCTTCCAGCCCAGCGATTCTCATGATGTACTCTGCATATAACTTAAATAAGCAGGGTGGCAATATACAGCCTTGACGTACTCCTTTTCCTATTTGGAGCCAGTCTGTTGTTCCATGTCAAGTTCTAACTGTTGCTTCTTCACCTGCATACAAATTTCTGAAGAGGCAGATCAGGTGGTCTGGTATTCCCATCTCTTTCAGAATTTTCCACAGCTTATTGTGATCCACACAGTCAAAGGCTTTGGCATAGTCCATAAGGCAGAAATAGATGTTTTTCTGGAACTCTCTTGCTTTTTCCATGATCCAGCGGATGTTGGCAATTTGGTCTCTGGTTCCTTTGCCTTTTCTAAAACCAGCTTGAACATCAGGAAGTTCACGGTTCACATATTGCTGAAGCCTGGCTTGGAGAATTTTGAGCATTACTTTATTAGCGTGTGAGATGAGTGCAATTGTGCGGTAGTTTGAGCATTTTTTGGCATTGCCTTTCTTTGGGATTGGAATGCAAACTGACCTTTTCCAGTCCTGTGGCCACTGCTGAGTTTTCCAAATTTGCTGGCATATTGAATGCAGCACTTTCACAGCATCATCTTTCAGGATTTGAAATAGCTCAACTGGAATTCCATCACCTCCACTAGCTTTGTTCATAGTGATGCTTTCCAAGGCCCACTTGACTTCACATTCCAGGATGTCTGGCTCTAGGTCAGTGATCACACCATCATGATTATCTGGGTTGTGAAGATCTTTTTTGTATAGTTCTTCTGTGTATTCTTCCCACCTCTTCTAAATATCTTCTGCTTCTGTTAGGTCCATACCATTTCTATCCTTTATTGTGCCCATCTTTGCATGAAAACACCTGGAGTAACAGGCAAATTTGGCCTTGGAATATGGAATGAAGCAGGGTAAAGACTAATAGAGTTTTGCCAAGAAAATGCACTGGTCATAGCAAACACCCTCTTCCAACAACACAAGAGAAGACTCTACACATGGACATCACCAGATGATCAACACCGAAATCAGATTGCTTATATTCTCTGCAGCCAAAGATGGAGAAGCTCTATACCGTCAACAA